>NW_027437565.1:0-300000 GCF_965140245.1 Athene noctua | reverse complement strand
ACACCACGGCTCATTCTGAGAAAAAGCAAGCACGGAGGACGAGAATCGCTTTTGCCCTGCGTAGGGCTCCGGGCAGCGGGTAGAACCAGGCAGAGAATTCCCGTCTAGCAGCTTCCCTGTGGCGGGGAAGTGCAAACGTACACGTTTTCGGCCGAAAACGCGTTTTCCGGCGAAAACGCACACCACGGCTCTTTCTGAGAAAAAGCAAGCACGGAGGACGAGAATCGCTTTTGCCCTGCGTAGCGTTCCGGGCAGCGGGTAGAACCAGGCAGAGAATTCCCGGCTAGCAGCTTCCCTGTGGCGGGGAAGTGCAAACGTACACGTTTTCGGCCGAAAACGCATTTTCCGGCGAAAACGCACACCACGGCTCTTTCTGAGAAAAAGCAAGCACGGAGGACGAGAATCGCTTTTGCCCTGCGTAGCGTTCCGGGCAGCGGGTAGAACCAGGCAGCGAATTCCCTGCTATCAGCTTCCCTGTGGCGGGGAAGTGCAAACGTACACGTTTTCGGCCGAAAACGCGTTTTGCGGCGAAAACGCACACCACGGCTCTTTCTGAGATAAAGCAAGCACGGAGGACGAGAATCGCTTTTGCCCTGCGTAGCGTTCCGGGCAGCGGGTAGAACCAGGCAGAGAATTCCCGGCTAGCAGCTTCCCTGTGGCGGGGAAGTGCAAACGTACACGTTTTCGGCCGAAAACGCGTTTTCCGGGGAAAACGCACACCACGGCTCTTTCTGAGAAAAAGCAAGCACGGAGGACGAGAATCGCTTTTGCCCTGTGTAGCGTTCCGGGCAGCGGGTAGAACCAGGCAGAGAATTCCCGTCTAGCAGCTTCCCTGTGGCCGGGAAGTGCAAACGTACACGTTTTCGGCCGAAAACGCGTTTTCCGACGAAAACGCACACCACGGCTCTTTCTGAGAAAAAGCAAGCACGGAAGACGAGAATCGCTTTTGCCCTGCGTAGCGTTCTGAGCAGCGGGTAGAAATAGGCAGCGAATTGCCGGCTAGCAGCTTCCCTGTGGCCGGGAAGTGCAAACTTACACGTTTTCGGCCGAAAACGCGTCTTCCGGCGAAAAAGCACACCATGGCTCTTCCTGAGAAAAAGCAAGCACGGAGGACGAGAATCGTTTTTGCCCTGCGTAGCGTTCCTGGCAGCGGGTAGAACCAGGCAGAGAATTCCCGTCTAGCAGCTTCCCTGTGGCGGGGAAGTGCAAACGTACACGTTTTCGGCCGAAAACGCGTTTTCCGGCGAAAACGCACACCACGGCTCTTTCTGAGAAAAAGCAAGCACGGAGGACGAGAATCGCTTTTGCCCTGCGTAGCGTTCCGGGCAGCGGGTAGAACCAAGCAGAGAATTCCCAGCTAGCAGCTTCCCTGTGGCCGGGAAGTGCAAACGTACACGTTTTCGGCCGAAAACGCGTTTTCTGGCGAAAACGCACACCACGGCTCTTTCTGAGAAAAAGCAAGCACGGAGGACGAGAATCGCTTTTGCCCTGCGTAGTGTTCCGGGCAGCGGGTAGAACCAGGCAGAGAATTCCCGGCTAGCAGCTTCCCTGTGGCCGGGAAGTGCAAACGTACACGTTTTCGGCCGAAAACGCGTTTTCCCGCGAAAACGCACACCACGGCTCTTTCTGAGAAAAAGCAAGCACGGAGGACGAGAATCGCTTTTGCCCTCCGTAGCGTTCCGGGCAGCGGGTAGAACCAGGCAGAGAATTCCCGTCTAGCAGCTTCCCCGTGGCGGGGAAGTGCAAACGTACACGTTTTCGGCCGAAAACGCGTTTACCGGCGAAAACGCACACCACGGCTCTTTCTGAGAAAAAGCAAGCACGGAGGACGAGAATCGCTTTTGCCCTGCGTAGCGTTCCGGGCAGCGGATAGAACCAGGCAGAGAATTCCCGGCTAGCAGCTTCCCTGTGGCCGGGAAGTGCAAACGTATACGTTTTCGCCGAAAACACGTTTTCCGGCGAAAACGCACACCACGGCTCTTTCTGAGAAAAAGCAAGCACGGAGGACGAGAATCGCGTTTGCCCTGCGTAGCGTTCCGGGCAGCGGGTAGAACCAGGCAGCGAATTCCCTGCTATCAGCTTCCCTGTGGCGGGGAAGTGCAAACGTACACGTTTTCGGCCGAAAACGCGTTTTGCGGCGAAAACGCACACCACGGCTCTTTCTGAGATAAAGCAAGCACGGAGGACGAGAATCGCTTTTGCCCTGCGTAGCGTTCCGGGCAGCGGGTAGAACCAGGCAGAGAATTCCCGGCTAGCAGCTTCCCTGTGGCGGGGAAGTGCAAACGTACACGTTTTCGGCCGAAAACGCGTTTTCCGGCGAAAACGTACACCACGGCTCTTTCTGAGAAAAAGCAAGCACGGAGGACGAGAATCGCTTTTGCCCTGTGTAGCGTTCCGGGCAGATGGTAGAACCAGGCAGAGAATTCCCGTCTAGCAGCTTCCCTGTGGCCGGGAAGTGCAAACGTACACGTTTTCGGCCGAAAACGCGTTTTGCGGCGAAAACGCACACCACGGCTCTTTCTGAGATAAAGCAAGCACGGAGGACGAGAATCGCTTTTGCCCTGCGTAGCGTTCCGGGCAGCGGGTAGAACCAGGCAGAGAATTCCCGGCTAGCAGCTTCCCTGTGGCGGGGAAGTGCAAACGTACACGTTTTCGGCCGAAAACGCGTTTTCCGGCGAAAACGCACACCACGGCTCTTTCTGAGAAAAAGCAAGCACGGAGGACGAGAATCGCTTTTGCCCTGTGTAGCGTTCCGGGCAGATGGTAGAACCAGGCAGAGAATTCCCGTCTAGCAGCTTCCCTGTGGCCGGGAAGTGCAAACGTACACGTTTTCGGCCGAAAACGCGTTTTCCGACGAAAACGCACACCACGGCTCTTTCTGAGAAAAAGCAAGCACGGAGGACGAGAATCGTTTTTGCCCTGCGTAGCGTTCCTGGCAGCGGGTAGAACCAGGCAGAGAATTCCCGTCTAGCAGCTTCCCTGTGGCGGGGAAGTGCAAACGTACACGTTTTCGGCCGAAAACGCGTTTTCCGGCGAAAACGCACACCACGGCTCTTTCTGAGAAAAAGCAAGCACGGAGGACGAGAATCGCTTTTGCCCTGCGTAGCGTTCCGGGCAGCGGGTAGAACCAGGCAGAGAATTCCCAGCTAGCAGCTTCCCTGTGGCCGGGAAGTGCAAACGTACACGTTTTCGGCCGAAAACGCGTTTTCCGGCGAAAACGCACACCACGGCTCTTTCTGAGAAAAAGAAAGCACGGAGGACGAGAATCGCTTTTGCCCTGCGTAGCGTTCCGGGCAGCGGGTAGAACCAGGCAGAGAATTCCCGGCTAGCAGCTTCCCTGTGGCCGGGAAGTGCAAACGTACACGTTTTCGGCCGAAAACGCGTTTTCCCGCGAAAACGCACACCACGGCTCTTTCTGAGAAAAAGCAAGCACGGAGGACGAGAATCGCTTTTGCCCTCCGTAGCGTTCCGGGCAGCGGGTAGAACCAGGCAGAGAATTCCCGTCTAGCAGCTTCCCTGTGGCGGGGAAGTGCAAACGTACACGTTTTCGGCCGAAAACGCGTTTACCGGCGAAAACGCACACCACGGCTCTTTCTGAGAAAAAGCAAGCACGGAGGACGAGAATCGCTTTTGCCCTGCGTAGCGTTCCGGGCAGCGGATAGAACCAGGCAGAGAATTCCCGGCTAGCAGCTTCCCTGTGGCCGGGAAGTGCAAACGTATACGTTTTCGCCGAAAACACGTTTTCCGGCGAAAACGCACACCACGGCTCTTTCTGAGAAAAAGCAAGCACGGAGGACGAGAATCGCTTTTGCCCTGCGTAGCGTTCCTGGCAGCGGGTAGAACCAGGCAGAGAATTCCCGTCTAGCATCTTCCCTGTGGCCGGGAAGTGCAAACGTACACGTTTTCGGCCGAAAACGCGTTTACCGGCGAAAACGCACACCACGGCTCTTTCTGAGAAAAAGCAAGCACGGAGGACGAGAATCGTTTTTGCCCTGCGTAGCGTTCCTGGCAGCGGGTAGAACCAGGCAGAGAATTCCCGTCTAGCAGCTTCCCTGTGGCGGGGAAGTGCAAACGTACACGTTTTCGGCCGAAAACGCGTTTTCCAGCGAAAACGCACACCACGGCTCTTTCTGAGAAAAAGCAAGCACGGAGGACGAGAATCGCTTTTGCCCTGCGTAGTGTTCCGGGCAGCGGGTAGAACCAGGCAGAGAATTCCCGGCTAGCAGCTTCCCTGTGGCCGGGAAGTGCAAACGTACACGTTTTCGGCCGAAAACGCGTTTTCCCGCGAAAACGCACACCACGGCTCTTTCTGAGAAAAAGCAAGCACGGAGGACGAGAATCGCTTTTGCCCTCCGTAGCGTTCCGGGCAGCGGGTAGAACCAGGCAGAGAATTCCCGTCTAGCAGCTTCCCTGTGGCGGGGAAGTGCAAACGTACACGTTTTCGGCCGAAAACGCGTTTTCCGGCGAAAACGCACACCACGGCTCTTTCTGAGAAAAAGCAAGCACGGAGGACGAGAATCGCTTTTGCCCTGCGTAGCGTTCCGGGCAGCGGGTAGAACCAGGCAGAGAATTCCCAGCTAGCAGCTTCCCTGTGGCCGGGAAGTGCAAACGTACACGTTTTCGGCCGAAAACGCGTTTTCTGGCGAAAACGCACACCACGGCTCTTTCTGAGAAAAAGCAAGCACGGAGGACGAGAATCGCTTTTGCCCTGCGTAGTGTTCCGGGCAGCGGGTAGAACCAGGCAGAGAATTCCCGGCTAGCAGCTTCCCTGTGGCCGGGAAGTGCAAACGTACACGTTTTCGGCCGAAAACGCGTTTTCCCGCGAAAACGCACACCACGGCTCTTTCTGAGAAAAAGCAAGCACGGAGGACGAGAACCGCTTTTGCCCTGCGTAGCGTTCCGGGCAGCGGGTAGAACCAGGCAGAGAATTCCCGGCTAGCAGCTTCCCTGTGGCCGGGAAGTGCAAACGTATACATTTTCGCCGAAAACACGTTTTCCGGCGAAAACGCACACCACGGCTCTTTCTGGGAAAAAGCAAGCACGGAGGACGAGAATCGCTTTTGCCCTGCGTAGCGTTCCTGGCAGCGGGTAGAACCAGGCAGAGAATTCCCGTCTAGCATCTTCCCTGTGGCCGGGAAGTGCAAACGTACACGTTTTCGTCCGAAAACGCGTTTTCCGGCGAAAACGCACACCACGGCTCTTTCTGAGAAAAAGCAAGCACGGAGGACGAGAATCGCTTTTGCCCTGCGTAGCGTTCCGGGCAGCGGGTAGAACCAGGCAGAGAATTCCCGGCTAGCAGCTTCCCTGTGGCCGGGAAGTGCAAACGTACACGTTTTCGGCCGAAAACGCGTTTTCCCGCGAAAACGCACACCACGGCTCTTTCTGAGAAAAAGCAAGCACGGAGGACGAGAATCGCTTTTGCCCTGCGTAGTGTTCCGGGCAGCGGGTAGAACCAGGCAGAGAATTCCCGGCTAGCAGCTTCCCTGTGGCGGGGAAGTGCAAACGTACACGTTTTCGGCCGAAAACGCGTTTTCCGGCGAAAACGCACACCACGGCTCTTTCTGAGAAAAAGCAAGCACGGAGGACGAGAATCGCTTTTGCCCTGCGTAGCGTTCTGAGCAGCGGGTAGAAATAGGCAGCGAATTGCCGGCTAGCAGCTTCCCTGTGGCCGGGAAGTGCAAACTTACACGTTTTCGGCCGAAAACGCGTCTTCCGGCGAAAAAGCACACCATGGCTCTTCCTGAGAAAAAGCAAGCACGGAGGACGAGAATCGTTTTTGCCCTGCGTAGCGTTCCTGGCAGCGGGTAGAACCAGGCAGAGAATTCCCGTCTAGCAGCTTCCCTGTGGCGGGGAAGTGCAAACGTAGACGTTTTCGGCCGAAAACGCGTTTTCCGGCGAAAACGCACACCACGGCTCATTCTGAGAAAAAGCAAGCACGGAGGACGAGAATCGCTTTTGCCCTGCGTAGGGCTCCGGGCAGCGGGTAGAACCAGGCAGAGAATTCCCGTCTAGCAGCTTCCCTGTGGCGGGGAAGTGCAAACGTACACGTTTTCGGCCGAAAACGCGTTTTCCGGCGAAAACGCACACCACGGCTCTTTCTGAGAAAAAGCAAGCACGGAGGACGAGAATCGCTTTTGCCCTGCGTAGCGTTCCGGGCAGCGGGTAGAACCAGGCAGAGAATTCCCGGCTAGCAGCTTCCCTGTGGCGGGGAAGTGCAAACGTACACGTTTTCGGCCGAAAACGCATTTTCCGGCGAAAACGCACACCACGGCTCTTTCTGAGAAAAAGCAAGCACGGAGGACGAGAATCGCTTTTGCCCTGCGTAGCGTTCCGGGCAGCGGGTAGAACCAGGCAGCGAATTCCCTGCTATCAGCTTCCCTGTGGCGGGGAAGTGCAAACGTACACGTTTTCGGCCGAAAACGCGTTTTGCGGCGAAAACGCACACCACGGCTCTTTCTGAGATAAAGCAAGCACGGAGGACGAGAATCGCTTTTGCCCTGCGTAGCGTTCCGGGCAGCGGGTAGAACCAGGCAGAGAATTCCCGGCTAGCAGCTTCCCTGTGGCGGGGAAGTGCAAACGTACACGTTTTCGGCCGAAAACGCGTTTTCCGGCGAAAACGCACACCACGGCTCTTTCTGAGAAAAATCAAGCACGGAGGACGAGAATCGCTTTTGCCCTGTGTAGCGTTCCGGGCAGCGGGTAGAACCAGGCAGAGAATTCCCGTCTAGCAGCTTCCCTGTGGCCGGGAAGTGCAAACGTACACGTTTTCGGCCGAAAACGCGTTTTCCGACGAAAACGCACACCACGGCTCTTTCTGAGAAAAAGCAAGCACGGAAGACGAGAATCGCTTTTGCCCTGCGTAGCGTTCTGAGCAGCGGGTAGAAATAGGCAGCGAATTGCCGGCTAGCAGCTTCCCTGTGGCAGGGAAGTGCAAACTTACACGTTTTCGGCCGAAAACGCGTCTTCCGGCGAAAAAGCACACCATGGCTCTTCCTGAGAAAAAGCAAGCACGGAGGACGAGAATCGTTTTTGCCCTGCGTAGCGTTCCTGGCAGCGGGTAGAACCAGGCAGAGAATTCCCGGCTAGCAGCTTCCCTGTGGCGGGGAAGTGCAAACGTACACGTTTTCGGCCGAAAACGCGTTTTCCGGCGAAAACGCACACCACGGCTCTTTCTGAGAAAAAGCAAGCACGGAGGACGAGAATCGCTTTTGCCCTGCGTAGCGTTCCGGGCAGCGGGTAGAACCAGGCAGAGAATTCCCAGCTAGCAGCTTCCCTGTGGCCGGGAAGTGCAAACGTACACGTTTTCGGCCGAAAACGCGTTTTCCCGCGAAAACGCACACCACGGCTCTTTCTGAGAAAAAGCAAGCACGGAGGACGAGAATCGCTTTTGCCCTCCGTAGCGTTCCGGGCAGCGGGTAGAACCAGGCAGAGAATTCCCGTCTAGCAGCTTCCCTGTGGCGGGGAAGTGCAAACGTACACGTTTTCGGCCGAAAACGCGTTTACCGGCGAAAACGCACACCACGGCTCTTTCTGAGAAAAAGCAAGCACGGAGGACGAGAATCGCTTTTGCCCTGCGTAGCGTTCCTGGCAGCGGATAGAACCAGGCAGAGAATTCCCGGCTAGCAGCTTCCCTGTGGCCGGGAAGTGCAAACGTATACGTTTTCGCCGAAAACACGTTTTCCGGCGAAAACGCACACCACGGCTCTTTCTGAGAAAAAGCAAGCACGGAGGACGAGAATCGCTTTTGCCCTGCGTAGCGTTCCTGGCAGCGGGTAGAACCAGGCAGAGAATTCCCGTCTAGCATCTTCCCTGTGGCCGGGAAGTGCAAACGTACACGTTTTCGGCCGAAAACGCGTTTACCGGCGAAAACGCACACCACGGCTCTTTCTGAGAAAAAGCAAGCACGGAGGACGAGAATCGCGTTTGCCCTGCGTAGCGTTCCGGGCAGCGGGTAGAACCAGGCAGCGAATTCCCTGCTATCAGCTTCCCTGTGGCGGGGAAGTGCAAACGTACACGTTTTCGGCCGAAAACGCGTTTTGCGGCGAAAACGCACACCACGGCTCTTTCTGAGATAAAGCAAGCACGGAGGACGAGAATCGCTTTTGCCCTGCGTAGCGTTCCGGGCAGCGGGTAGAACCAGGCAGAGAATTCCCGGCTAGCAGCTTCCCTGTGGCGGGGAAGTGCAAACGTACACGTTTTCGGCCGAAAACGCGTTTTCCGGCGAAAACGTACACCACGGCTCTTTCTGAGAAAAAGCAAGCACGGAGGACGAGAATCGCTTTTGCCCTGTGTAGCGTTCCGGGCAGATGGTAGAACCAGGCAGAGAATTCCCGTCTAGCAGCTTCCCTGTGGCCGGGAAGTGCAAACGTACACGTTTTCGGCCGAAAACGCGTTTTCCGACGAAAACGCACACCACGGCTCTTTCTGAGAAAAAGCAAGCACGGAGGACGAGAATCGTTTTTGCCCTGCGTAGCGTTCCTGGCAGCGGGTAGAACCAGGCAGAGAATTCCCGTCTAGCAGCTTCCCTGTGGCGGGGAAGTGCAAACGTACACGTTTTCGGCCGAAAACGCGTTTTCCGGCGAAAACGCACACCACGGCTCTTTCTGAGAAAAAGCAAGCACGGAGGACGAGAATCGCTTTTGCCCTGCGTAGCGTTCCGGGCAGCGGGTAGAACCAGGCAGAGAATTCCCGGCTAGCAGCTTCCCTGTGGCCGGGAAGTGCAAACGTACACGTTTTCGGCCGAAAACGCGTTTTCCCGCGAAAACGCACACCACGGCTCTTTCTGAGAAAAAGCAAGCACGGAGGACGAGAATCGCTTTTGCCCTCCGTAGCGTTCCGGGCAGCGGGTAGAACCAGGCAGAGAATTCCCGTCTAGCAGCTTCCCTGTGGCGGGGAAGTGCAAACGTACACGTTTTCGGCCGAAAACGCGTTTTCCAGCGAAAACGCACACCACGGCTCTTTCTGAGAAAAAGCAAGCACGGAGGACGAGAATCGCTTTTGCCCTGCGTAGCGTTCCGGGCAGCGGATAGAACCAGGCAGAGAATTCCCGGCTAGCAGCTTCCCTGTGGCCGGGAAGTGCAAACGTATACGTTTTCGCCGAAAACACGTTTTCCGGCGAAAACGCACACCACGGCTCTTTCTGAGAAAAAGCAAGCACGGAGGACGAGAATCGCTTTTGCCCTGCGTAGCGTTCCTGGCAGCGGGTAGAACCAGGCAGAGAATTCCCGTCTAGCATCTTCCCTGTGGCCGGGAAGTGCAAACGTACACGTTTTCGGCCGAAAACGCGTTTACCGGCGAAAACGCACACCACGGCTCTTTCTGAGAAAAAGCAAGCACGGAGGACGAGAATCGTTTTTGCCCTGCGTAGCGTTCCTGGCAGCGGGTAGAACCAGGCAGAGAATTCCCGTCTAGCAGCTTCCCTGTGGCGGGGAAGTGCAAACGTACACGTTTTCGGCCGAAAACGCGTTTTCCAGCGAAAACGCACACCACGGCTCTTTCTGAGAAAAAGCAAGCACGGAGGACGAGAATCGCTTTTGCCCTGCGTAGTGTTCCGGGCAGCGGGTAGAACCAGGCAGAGAATTCCCGGCTAGCAGCTTCCCTGTGGCCGGGAAGTGCAAACGTACACGTTTTCGGCCGAAAACGCGTTTTCCCGCGAAAACGCACACCACGGCTCTTTCTGAGAAAAAGCAAGCACGGAGGACGAGAATCGCTTTTGCCCTCCGTAGCGTTCCGGGCAGCGGGTAGAACCAGGCAGAGAATTCCCGTCTAGCAGCTTCCCTGTGGCGGGGAAGTGCAAACGTACACGTTTTCGGCCGAAAACGCGTTTACCGGCGAAAACGCACACCACGGCTCTTTCTGAGAAAAAGCAAGCACGGAGGACGAGAATCGCCTTTGCCCTGCGTAGCGTTCCGGGCAGCGGATAGAAACAGGCAGAGAATTCCCGGCTAGCAGCTTCCCTGTGGCCGGGAAGTGCAAACGTATACGTTTTCGCCGAAAACACGTTTTCCGGCGAAAAAGCACACCACGGCTCTTTCTGAGAAAAAGCAAGCACGGAGGACGAGAATCGCTTTTGCCCTGCGTAGCGTTCCTGGCAGCGGGTAGAACCAGGCAGAGAATTCCCGTCTAGCATCTTCCCTGTGGCCGGGAAGTGCAAACGTACACGTTTTCGGCCGAAAACGCGTTTACCGGCGAAAACGCACACCACGGCTCTTTCTGAGAAAAAGCAAGCACGGAGGACGAGAATCGCGTTTGCCCTGCGTAGCGTTCCGGGCAGCGGGTAGAACCAGGCAGCGAATTCCCTGCTATCAGCTTCCCTGTGGCGGGGAAGTGCAAACGTACACGTTTTCGGCCGAAAACGCGTTTTGCGGCGAAAACGCACACCACGGCTCTTTCTGAGATAAAGCAAGCACGGAGGACGAGAATCGCTTTTGCCCTGCGTAGCGTTCCGGGCAGCGGGTAGAACCAGGCAGAGAATTCCCGGCTAGCAGCTTCCCTGTGGCGGGGAAGTGCAAACGTACACGTTTTCGGCCGAAAACGCGTTTTCCGGCGAAAACGTACACCACGGCTCTTTCTGAGAAAAAGCAAGCACGGAGGACGAGAATCGCTTTTGCCCTGTGTAGCGTTCCGGGCAGATGGTAGAACCAGGCAGAGAATTCCCGTCTAGCAGCTTCCCTGTGGCCGGGAAGTGCAAACGTACACGTTTTCGGCCGAAAACGCGTTTTGCGGCGAAAACGCACACCACGGCTCTTTCTGAGATAAAGCAAGCACGGAGGACGAGAATCGCTTTTGCCCTGCGTAGCGTTCCGGGCAGCGGGTAGAACCAGGCAGAGAATTCCCGGCTAGCAGCTTCCCTGTGGCGGGGAAGTGCAAACGTACACGTTTTCGGCCGAAAACGCGTTTTCCGGCGAAAACGCACACCACGGCTCTTTCTGAGAAAAAGCAAGCACGGAGGACGAGAATCGCTTTTGCCCTGTGTAGCGTTCCGGGCAGATGGTAGAACCAGGCAGAGAATTCCCGTCTAGCAGCTTCCCTGTGGCCGGGAAGTGCAAACGTACACGTTTTCGGCCGAAAACGCGTTTTCCGACGAAAACGCACACCACGGCTCTTTCTGAGAAAAAGCAAGCACGGAGGACGAGAATCGTTTTTGCCCTGCGTAGCGTTCCTGGCAGCGGGTAGAACCAGGCAGAGAATTCCCGTCTAGCAGCTTCCCTGTGGCGGGGAAGTGCAAACGTACACGTTTTCGGCCGAAAACGCGTTTTCCGGCGAAAACGCACACCACGGCTCTTTCTGAGAAAAAGCAAGCACGGAGGACGAGAATCGCTTTTGCCCTGCGTAGCGTTCCGGGCAGCGGGTAGAACCAGGCAGAGAATTCCCAGCTAGCAGCTTCCCTGTGGCCGGGAAGTGCAAACGTACACGTTTTCGGCCGAAAACGCGTTTTCTGGCGAAAACGCACACCACGGCTCTTTCTGAGAAAAAGCAAGCACGGAGGACGAGAATCGCTTTTGCCCTGCGTAGTGTTCCGGGCAGCGGGTAGAACCAGGCAGAGAATTCCCGGCTAGCAGCTTCCCTGTGGCCGGGAAGTGCAAACGTACACGTTTTCGGCCGAAAACGCGTTTTCCCGCGAAAACGCACACCACGGCTCTTTCTGAGAAAAAGCAAGCACGGAGGACGAGAATCGCTTTTGCCCTCCGTAGCGTTCCGGGCAGCGGGTAGAACCAGGCAGAGAATCCCCGTCTAGCAGCTTCCCTGTGGCGGGGAAGTGCAAACGTACACGTTTTCGGCCGAAAACGCGTTTACCGGCGAAAACGCACACCACGGCTCTTTCTGAGAAAAAGCAAGCACGGAGGACGAGAATCGCTTTTGCCCTGCGTAGCGTTCCGGGCAGCGGATAGAACCAGGCAGAGAATTCCCGGCTAGCAGCTTCCCTGTGGCCGGGAAGTGCAAACGTATACGTTTTCGCCGAAAACACGTTTTCCGGCGAAAACGCACACCACGGCTCTTTCTGAGAAAAAGCAAGCACGGAGGACGAGAATCGCTTTTGCCCTGCGTAGCGTTCCTGGCAGCGGGTAGAACCAGGCAGAGAAATCCCGTCTAGCATCTTCCCTGTGGCCGGGAAGTGCAAACGTACACGTTTTCGGCCGAAAACGCGTTTACCGGCGAAAACGCACACCACGGCTCTTTCTGAGAAAAAGCAAGCACGGAGGACGAGAATCGTTTTTGCCCTGCGTAGCGTTCCTGGCAGCGGGTAGAACCAGGCAGAGAATTCCCGTCTAGCAGCTTCCCTGTGGCGGGGAAGTGCAAACGTACACGTTTTCGGCCGAAAACGCGTTTTCCAGCGAAAACGCACACCACGGCTCTTTCTGAGAAAAAGCAAGCACGGAGGACGAGAATCGCTTTTGCCCTCCGTAGCGTTCCGGGCAGCGGGTAGAACCAGGCAGAGAATTCCCGGCTAGCAGCTTCCCTGTGGCCGGGAAGTGCAAACGTATACGTTTTCGGCCTAAAACGCGTTTTCCGGCGAAAACGCACACCACGGCTCTTTCTGAGAAAAAGCAAGCACGGAGGACGAGAATCGCTTTCGCCCTGCGTAGCGTTCCGGGCAGCGGGTAGAACCAGGCAGAGAATTCCCGGCTAGCAGCTTCCCTGTGGCCGGGAAGTGCAAACGTACACGTTTTCGGCCGAAAACGCGTTTTCCCGCGAAAACGCACACCACGGCTCTTTCTGAGAAAAAGCAAGCACGGAGGACGAGAATCGCTTTTGCCCTGCGTAGCGTTCCGGGCAGCGGGTAGAACCAGGCAGAGAATTCCCGGCTAGCAGCTTCCCTGTGGCGGGGAAGTGCAAACGTACACGTTTTCGGCCGAAAACGCATTTTCCGGCGAAAACGCACACCACGGCTCTTTCTGAGAAAAAGCAAGCACGGAGGACGAGAATCGCGTTTGCCCTGCGTAGCGT
This sequence comes from Athene noctua, assembly GCF_965140245.1. NCBI lineage: Eukaryota > Metazoa > Chordata > Aves > Strigiformes > Strigidae > Athene > Athene noctua. The sequence continues at coordinate 287,052 of NW_027437565.1, read as the reverse complement.
TCCGGGCAGCGGGTAGAACCAGGCAGCGAATTCCCTGCTATCAGCTTCCCTGTGGCGGGGAAGTGCAAACGTACACGTTTTCGGCCGAAAACGCGTTTTGCAGCGAAAACGCACACCACGGCTCTTTCTGAGAAAAAGCAAGCACGGAGGACGAGAATCGCTTTTGCCCTGCGTAGCGTTCCGGGCAGCGGGTAGAACCAGGCAGAGAATTCCCAGCTAGCAGCTTCCCTGTGGCCGGGAACTGCAAACGTACACGTTTTCGGCCGAAAACGCGTTTTCTGGCGAAAACGCACACCACGGCTCTTTCTGAGAAAAAGCAAGCACGGAGGACGAGAATCGCTTTTGCCCTGCGTAGTGTTCCGGGCAGCGGGTAGAACCAGGCAGAGAATTCCCGGCTAGCAGCTTCCCTGTGGCCGGGAAGTGCAAACGTACACGTTTTCGGCCGAAAACGCGTTTTCCCGCGAAAACGCACACCACGGCTCTTTCTGAGAAAAAGCAAGCACGGAAGACGAGAATCGCTTTTGCCCTGCGTAGCGTTCTGAGCAGCGGGTAGAAATAGGCAGCGAATTGCCGGCTAGCAGCTTCCCTGTGGCCGGGAAGTGCAAACTTACACGTTTTCGGCCGAAAACGCGTCTTCCGGCGAAAAAGCACACCATGGCTCTTCCTGAGAAAAAGCAAGCACGGAGGACGAGAATCGTTTTTGCCCTGCGTAGCGTTCCTGGCAGCGGGTAGAACCAGGCAGAGAATTCCCGTCTAGCAGCTTCCCTGTGGCGGGGAAGTGCAAACGTACACGTTTTCGGCCGAAAACGCGTTTTCCGGCGAAAACGCACACCACGGCTCTTTCTGAGAAAAAGCAAGCACGGAGGACGAGAATCGCTTTTGCCCTGCGTAGCGTTCCGGGCAGCGGGTAGAACCAGGCAGAGAATTCCCAGCTAGCAGCTTCCCTGTGGCCGGGAAGTGCAAACGTACACGTTTTCGGCCGAAAACGCGTTTTCCCGCGAAAACGCACACCACGGCTCTTTCTGAGAAAAAGCAAGCACGGAGGACGAGAATCGCTTTTGCCCTCCGTAGCGTTCCGGGCAGCGGGTAGAACCAGGCAGAGAATTCCCGTCTAGCAGCTTCCCTGTGGCGGGGAAGTGCAAACGTACACGTTTTCGGCCGAAAACGCGTTTACCGGCGAAAACGCACACCACGGCTCTTTCTGAGAAAAAGCAAGCACGGAGGACGAGAATCGCTTTTGCCCTGCGTAGCGTTCCGGGCAGCGGATAGAACCAGGCAGAGAATTCCCGGCTAGCAGCTTCCCTGTGGCCGGGAAGTGCAAACGTATACGTTTTCGCCGAAAACACGTTTTCCGGCGAAAACGCACACCACGGCTCTTTCTGAGAAAAAGCAAGCACGGAGGACGAGAATCGCTTTTGCCCTGCGTAGCGTTCCTGGCAGCGGGTAGAACCAGGCAGAGAATTCCCGTCTAGCATCTTCCCTGTGGCCGGGAAGTGCAAACGTACACGTTTTCGGCCGAAAACGCGTTTACCGGCGAAAACGCACACCACGGCTCTTTCTGAGAAAAAGCAAGCACGGAGGACGAGAATCGCGTTTGCCCTGCGTAGCGTTCCGGGCAGCGGGTAGAACCAGGCAGCGAATTCCCTGCTATCAGCTTCCCTGTGGCGGGGAAGTGCAAACGTACACGTTTTCGGCCGAAAACGCGTTTTGCGGCGAAAACGCACACCACGGCTCTTTCTGAGATAAAGCAAGCACGGAGGACGAGAATCGCTTTTGCCCTGCGTAGCGTTCCGGGCAGCGGGTAGAACCAGGCAGAGAATTCCCGGCTAGCAGCTTCCCTGTGGCGGGGAAGTGCAAACGTACACGTTTTCGGCCGAAAACGCGTTTTCCGGCGAAAACGTACACCACGGCTCTTTCTGAGAAAAAGCAAGCACGGAGGACGAGAATCGCTTTTGCCCTGTGTAGCGTTCCGGGCAGATGGTAGAACCAGGCAGAGAATTCCCGTCTAGCAGCTTCCCTGTGGCCGGGAAGTGCAAACGTACACGTTTTCGGCCGAAAACGCGTTTTGCGGCGAAAACGCACACCACGGCTCTTTCTGAGATAAAGCAAGCACGGAGGACGAGAATCGCTTTTGCCCTGCGTAGCGTTCCGGGCAGCGGGTAGAACCAGGCAGAGAATTCCCGGCTAGCAGCTTCCCTGTGGCGGGGAAGTGCAAACGTACACGTTTTCGGCCGAAAACGCGTTTTCCGGCGAAAACGCACACCACGGCTCTTTCTGAGAAAAAGCAAGCACGGAGGACGAGAATCGCTTTTGCCCTGTGTAGCGTTCCGGGCAGATGGTAGAACCAGGCAGAGAATTCCCGTCTAGCAGCTTCCCTGTGGCCGGGAAGTGCAAACGTACACGTTTTCGGCCGAAAACGCGTTTTCCGACGAAAACGCACACCACGGCTCTTTCTGAGATAAAGCAAGCACGGAGGACGAGAATCGTTTTTGCCCTGCGTAGCGTTCCTGGCAGCGGGTAGAACCAGGCAGAGAATTCCCGTCTAGCAGCTTCCCTGTGGCGGGGAAGTGCAAACGTACACGTTTTCGGCCGAAAACGCGTTTTCCGGCGAAAACGCACACCACGGCTCTTTCTGAGAAAAAGCAAGCACGGAGGACGAGAATCGCTTTTGCCCTGCGTAGCGTTCCGGGCAGCGGGTAGAACCAGGCAGAGAATTCCCAGCTAGCAGCTTCCCTGTGGCCGGGAAGTGCAAACGTACACGTTTTCGGCCGAAAACGCGTTTTCTGGCGAAAACGCACACCACGGCTCTTTCTGAGAAAAAGAAAGCACGGAGGACGAGAATCGCTTTTGCCCTGCGTAGCGTTCCGGGCAGCGGGTAGAACCAGGCAGAGAATTCCCGGCTAGCAGCTTCCCTGTGGCCGGGAAGTGCAAACGTACACGTTTTCGGCCGAAAACGCGTTTTCCCGCGAAAACGCACACCACGGCTCTTTCTGAGAAAAAGCAAGCACGGAGGACGAGAATCGCTTTTGCCCTCCGTAGCGTTCCGGGCAGCGGGTAGAACCAGGCAGAGAATTCCCGTCTAGCAGCTTCCCTGTGGCGGGGAAGTGCAAACGTACACGTTTTCGGCCGAAAACGCGTTTACCGGCGAAAACGCACACCACGGCTCTTTCTGAGAAAAAGCAAGCACGGAGGACGAGAATCGCTTTTGCCCTGCGTAGCGTTCCGGGCAGCGGATAGAACCAGGCAGAGAATTCCCGGCTAGCAGCTTCCCTGTGGCCGGGAAGTGCAAACGTATACGTTTTCGCCGAAAACACGTTTTCCGGCGAAAACGCACACCACGGCTCTTTCTGAGAAAAAGCAAGCACGGAGGACGAGAATCGCTTTTGCCCTGCGTAGCGTTCCTGGCAGCGGGTAGAACCAGGCAGAGAATTCCCGTCTAGCATCTTCCCTGTGGCCGGGAAGTGCAAACGTACACGTTTTCGGCCGAAAACGCGTTTACCGGCGAAAACGCACACCACGGCTCTTTCTGAGAAAAAGCAAGCACGGAGGACGAGAATCGTTTTTGCCCTGCGTAGCGTTCCTGGCAGCGGGTAGAACCAGGCAGAGAATTCCCGTCTAGCAGCTTCCCTGTGGCGGGGAAGTGCAAACGTACACGTTTTCGGCCGAAAACGCGTTTTCCAGCGAAAACGCACACCACGGCTCTTTCTGAGAAAAAGCAAGCACGGAGGACGAGAATCGCTTTTGCCCTGCGTAGTGTTCCGGGCAGCGGGTAGAACCAGGCAGAGAATTCCCGGCTAGCAGCTTCCCTGTGGCCGGGAAGTGCAAACCTACACGTTTTCGGCCGAAAACGCGTTTTCCCGCGAAAACGCACACCACGGCTCTTTCTGAGAAAAAGCAAGCACGGAGGACGAGAATCGCTTTTGCCCTCCGTAGCGTTCCGGGCAGCGGGTAGAACCAGGCAGAGAATTCCCGTCTAGCAGCTTCCCTGTGGCGGGGAAGTGCAAACGTACACGTTTTCGGCCGAAAACGCGTTTACCGGCGAAAACGCACACCACGGCTCTTTCTGAGAAAAAGCAAGCACGGAGGACGAGAATCGCTTTTGCCCTGCGTAGCGTTCCGGGCAGCGGATAGAACCAGGCAGAGAATTCCCGGCTAGCAGCTTCCCTGTGGCCGGGAAGTGCAAACGTATACGTTTTCGCCGAAAACACGTTTTCCGGCGAAAACGCACACCACGGCTCTTTCTGAGAAAAAGCAAGCACGGAGGACGAGAATCGCTTTTGCCCTGCGTAGCGTTCCTGGCAGCGGGTAGAACCAGGCAGAGAATTCCCGTCTAGCATCTTCCCTGTGGCCGGGAAGTGCAAACGTACACGTTTTCGGCCGAAAACGCGTTTACCGGCGAAAACGCACACCACGGCTCTTTCTGAGAAAAAGCAAGCACGGAGGACGAGAATCGCGTTTGCCCTGCGTAGCGTTCCGGGCAGCGGGTAGAACCAGGCAGCGAATTCCCTGCTATCAGCTTCCCTGTGGCGGGGAAGTGCAAACGTACACGTTTTCGGCCGAAAACGCGTTTTGCGGCGAAAACGCACACCACGGCTCTTTCTGAGATAAAGCAAGCACGGAGGACGAGAATCGCTTTTGCCCTGCGTAGCGTTCCGGGCAGCGGGTAGAACCAGGCAGAGAATTCCCGGCTAGCAGCTTCCCTGTGGCGGGGAAGTGCAAACGTACACGTTTTCGGCCGAAAACGCGTTTTCCGGCGAAAACGTACACCACGGCTCTTTCTGAGAAAAAGCAAGCACGGAGGACGAGAATCGCTTTTGCCCTGTGTAGCGTTCCGGGCAGATGGTAGAACCAGGAAGAGAATTCCCGTCTAGCAGCTTCCCTGTGGCCGGGAAGTGCAAACGTACACGTTTTCGGCCGAAAACGCGTTTTGCGGCGAAAACGCACACCACGGCTCTTTCTGAGATAAAGCAAGCACGGAGGACGAGAATCGCTTTTGCCCTGCGTAGTGTTCCGGGCAGCGGGTAGAACCAGGCAGAGAATTCCCGGCTAGCAGCTTCCCTGTGGCCGGGAAGTGCAAACGTACACGTTTTCGGCCGAAAACGCGTTTTCCCACGAAAACGCACACCACGGCTCTTTCTGAGAAAAAGCAAGCACGGAGGACGAGAATCGCTTTTGCCCTCCGTAGCGTTCCGGGCAGCGGGTAGAACCAGGCAGAGAATTCCCGTCTAGCAGCTTCCCTGTGGCGGGGAAGTGCAAACGTACACGTTTTCGGCCGAAAACGCGTTTACCGGCGAAAACGCACACCACGGCTCTTTCTGAGAAAAAGCAAGCACGGAGGACGAGAATCGCTTTTGCCCTGCGTAGCGTTCCGGGCAGCGGATAGAACCAGGCAGAGAATTCCCGGCTAGCAGCTTCCCTGTGGCCGGGAAGTGCAAACGTATACGTTTTCGCCGAAAACACGTTTTCCGGCGAAAACGCACACCACGGCTCTTTCTGAGAAAAAGCAAGCACGGAGGACGAGAATCGCTTTTGCCCTGCGTAGCGTTCCTGGCAGCGGGTAGAACCAGGCAGAGAATTCCCGTCTAGCATCTTCCCTGTGGCCGGGAAGTGCAAACGTACACGTTTTCGGCCGAAAACGCGTTTACCGGCGAAAACGCACACCACGGCTCTTTCTGAGAAAAAGCAAGCACGGAGGACGAGAATCGTTTTTGCCCTGCGTAGCGTTCCTGGCAGCGGGTAGAACCAGGCAGAGAATTCCCGTCTAGCAGCTTCCCTGTGGCGGGGAAGTGCAAACGTACACGTTTTCGGCCGAAAACGCGTTTTCCAGCGAAAACGCACACCACGGCTCTTTCTGAGAAAAAGCAAGCACGGAGGACGAGAATCGCTTTTGCCCTCCGTAGCGTTCCGGGCAGCGGGTAGAACCAGGCAGAGAATTCCCGGCTAGCAGCTTCCCTGTGGCCGGGAAGTGCAAACGTATACGTTTTCGGCCTAAAACGCGTTTTCCGGCGAAAACGCACACCACGGCTCTTTCTGAGAAAAAGCAAGCACGGAGGACGAGAATCGCTTTCGCCCTGCGTAGCGTTCCGGGCAGCGGGTAGAACCAGGCAGAGAATTCCCGGCTAGCAGCTTCTCTGTGGCCGGGAAGTGCAAACGTACACGTTTTCGGCCGAAAACGCGTTTTCCCGCGAAAACGCACACCACGGCTCTTTCTGAGAAAAAGCAAGCACGGAGGACGAGAATCGCTTTTGCCCTGCGTAGCGTTCCGGGCAGCGGGTAGAACCAGGCAGAGAATTCCCGGCTAGCAGCTTCCCTGTGGCGGGGAAGTGCAAACGTACACGTTTTCGGCCGAAAACGCATTTTCCGGCGAAAACGCACACCACGGCTCTTTCTGAGAAAAAGCAAGCACGGAGGACGAGAATCGCGTTTGCCCTGCGTAGCGTTCCGGGCAGCGGGTAGAACCAGGCAGCGAATTCCCTGCTATCAGCTTCCCTGTGGCGGGGAAGTGCAAACGTACACGTTTTCGGCCGAAAACGCGTTTTGCAGCGAAAACGCACACCACGGCTCTTTCTGAGAAAAAGCAAGCACGGAGGACGAGAATCGCTTTTGCCCTGCGTAGCGTTCCGGGCAGCGGGTAGAACCAGGCAGAGAATTCCCAGCTAGCAGCTTCCCTGTGGCCGGGAACTGCAAACGTACACGTTTTCGGCCGAAAACGCGTTTTCTGGCGAAAACGCACACCACGGCTCTTTCTGAGAAAAAGCAAGCACGGAGGACGAGAATCGCTTTTGCCCTGCGTAGTGTTCCGGGCAGCGGGTAGAACCAGGCAGAGAATTCCCGGCTAGCAGCTTCCCTGTGGCCGGGAAGTGCAAACGTACACGTTTTCGGCCGAAAACGCGTTTTCCCGCGAAAACGCACACCACGGCTCTTTCTGAGAAAAAGCAAGCACGGAGGACGAGAACCGCTTTTGCCCTGCGTAGCGTTCCGGGCAGCGGGTAGAACCAGGCAGAGAATTCCCGGCTAGAAGCTTCCCTGTGGCCGGGAAGTGCAAACGTATACATTTTCGCCGAAAACACGTTTTCCGGCGAAAACGCACACCACGGCTCTTTCTGGGAAAAAGCAAGCACGGAGGACGAGAATCGCTTTTGCCCTGCGTAGCGTTCCTGGCAGCGGGTAGAACCAGGCAGAGAATTCCCGTCTAGCATCTTCCCTGTGGCCGGGAAGTGCAAACGTACACGTTTTCGGCCGAAAACGCGTTTACCGGCGAAAACGCACACCACGGCTCTTTCTGAGAAAAAGCAAGCACGGAGGACGAGAATCGCTTTTGCCCTGTGTAGCGTTCCGGGCAGCGGGTAGAAACAGGCAGAGAATTCCCGGCTAGCAGCTTCCCTGTGGCGGGGAAGTGCAAACGTACACGTTTTCGGCCGAAAAAGCGTTTTCTGGCGAAAACGCACACCACGGCTCTTTCTGAGAAAAAGCAAGCACGGAGGACGAGAATCGCTTTTGCCCTGCGTAGCGTTCCTGGCAGCGGGTAGAACCAGGCAGAGAATTCCCGTCTAGCAGCTTCCCTGTGGCCGGGAAGTGCAAACGTACACGTTTTCGTCCGAAAACGCGTTTTCCGGCGAAAACGCACACCACGGCTCTTTCTGAGAAAAAGCAAGCACGGAGGACGAGAATCGCTTTTGCCCTGCGTAGCGTTCCGGGCAGCGGGTAGAACCAGGCAGAGAATTCCCGGCTAGCAGCTTCCCTGTGGCCGGGAAGTGCAAACGTACACGTTTTCGGCCGAAAACGCGTTTTCCCGCGAAAACGCACACCACGGCTCTTTCTGAGAAAAAGCAAGCACGGAGGACGAGAATCGCTTTTGCCCTGCGTAGTGTTCCGGGCAGCGGGTAGAACCAGGCAGAGAATTCCCGGCTAGCAGCTTCCCTGTGGCGGGGAAGTGCAAACGTACACGTTTTCGGCCGAAAACGCGTTTTCCGGCGAAAACGCACACCACGGCTCTTTCTGAGAAAAAGCAAGCACGGAGGACGAGAATCGCTTTTGCCCTGCGTAGCGTTCTGAGCAGCGGGTAGAAATAGGCAGCGAATTGCCGGCTAGCAGCTTCCCTGTGGCCGGGAAGTGCAAACTTACACGTTTTCGGCCGAAAACGCGTCTTCCGGCGAAAAAGCACACCATGGCTCTTCCTGAGAAAAAGCAAGCACGGAGGACGAGAATCGTTTTTGCCCTGCGTAGCGTTCCTGGCAGCGGGTAGAACCAGGCAGAGAATTCCCGTCTAGCAGCTTCCCTGTGGCGGGGAAGTGCAAACGTAGACGTTTTCGGCCGAAAACGCGTTTTCCGGCGAAAACGCACACCACGGCTCATTCTGAGAAAAAGCAAGCACGGAGGACGAGAATCGCTTTTGCCCTGCGTAGGGCTCCGGGCAGCGGGTAGAACCAGGCAGAGAATTCCCGTCTAGCAGCTTCCCTGTGGCGGGGAAGTGCAAACGTACACGTTTTCGGCCGAAAACGCGTTTTCCGGCGAAAACGCACACCACGGCTCTTTCTGAGAAAAAGCAAGCACGGAGGACGAGAATCGCTTTTGCCCTGCGTAGCGTTCCGGGCAGCGGGTAGAACCAGGCAGAGAATTCCCGGCTAGCAGCTTCCCTGTGGCGGGGAAGTGCAAACGTACACGTTTTCGGCCGAAAACGCATTTTCCGGCGAAAACGCACACCACGGCTCTTTCTGAGAAAAAGCAAGCACGGAGGACGAGAATCGCTTTTGCCCTGCGTAGCGTTCCGGGCAGCGGGTAGAACCAGGCAGCGAATTCCCTGCTATCAGCTTCCCTGTGGCGGGGAAGTGCAAACGTACACGTTTTCGGCCGAAAACGCGTTTTGCGGCGAAAACGCACACCACGGCTCTTTCTGAGATAAAGCAAGCACGGAGGACGAGAATCGCTTTTGCCCTGCGTAGCGTTCCGGGCAGCGGGTAGAACCAGGCAGAGAATTCCCGGCTAGCAGCTTCCCTGTGGCGGGGAAGTGCAAACGTACACGTTTTCGGCTGAAAACGCGTTTTCCGGGGAAAACGCACACCACGGCTCTTTCTGAGAAAAAGCAAGCACGGAGGACGAGAATCGCTTTTGCCCTGTGTAGCGTTCCGGGCAGCGGGTAGAACCAGGCAGAGAATTCCCGTCTAGCAGCTTCCCTGTGGCCGGGAAGTGCAAACGTACACGTTTTCGGCCGAAAACGCGTTTTCCGACGAAAACGCACACCACGGCTCTTTCTGAGAAAAAGCAAGCACGGAAGACGAGAATCGCTTTTGCCCTGCGTAGCGTTCTGAGCAGCGGGTAGAAATAGGCAGCGAATTGCCGGCTAGCAGCTTCCCTGTGGCCGGGAAGTGCAAACTTACACGTTTTCGGCCGAAAACGCGTCTTCCGGCGAAAAAGCACACCATGGCTCTTCCTGAGAAAAAGCAAGCACGGAGGACGAGAATCGTTTTTGCCCTGCGTAGCGTTCCTGGCAGCGGGTAGAACCAGGCAGAGAATTCCCGTCTAGCAGCTTCCCTGTGGCGGGGAAGTGCAAACGTACACGTTTTCGGCCGAAAACGCGTTTTCCGGCGAAAACGCACACCACGGCTCTTTCTGAGAAAAAGCAAGCACGGAGGACGAGAATCGCTTTTGCCCTGCGTAGCGTTCCGGGCAGCGGGTAGAACCAGGCAGAGAATTCCCAGCTAGCAGCTTCCCTGTGGCCGGGAAGTGCAAACGTACACTTTTTCGGCCGAAAACGCGTTTTCCCGCGAAAACGCACACCACGGCTCTTTCTGAGAAAAAGCAAGCACGGAGGACGAGAATCGCTTTTGCCCTCCGTAGCGTTCCGGGCAGCGGGTAGAACCAGGCAGAGAATTCCCGTCTAGCAGCTTCCCTGTGGCGGGGAAGTGCAAACGTACACGTTTTCGGCCGAAAACGCGTTTACCGGCGAAAACGCACACCACGGCTCTTTCTGAGAAAAAGCAAGCACGGAGGACGAGAATCGCTTTTGCCCTGCGTAGCGTTCCGGGCAGCGGATAGAACCAGGCAGAGAATTCCCGGCTAGCAGCTTCCCTGTGGCCGGGAAGTGCAAACGTATACGTTTTCGCCGAAAACACGTTTTCCGGCGAAAACGCACACCACGGCTCTTTCTGAGAAAAAGCAAGCACGGAGGACGAGAATCGCTTTTGCCCTGCGTAGCGTTCCTGGCAGCGGGTAGAACCAGGCAGAGAATTCCCGTCTAGCATCTTCCCTGTGGCCGGGAAGTGCAAACGTACACGTTTTCGGCCGAAAACGCGTTTACCGGCGAAAACGCACACCACGGCTCTTTCTGAGAAAAAGCAAGCACGGAGGACGAGAATCGCGTTTGCCCTGCGTAGCGTTCCGGGCAGCGGGTAGAACCAGGCAGCGAATTCCCTGCTATCAGCTTCCCTGTGGCGGGGAAGTGCAAACGTACACGTTTTCGGCCGAAAACGCGTTTTGCGGCGAAAACGCACACCACGGCTCTTTCTGAGATAAAGCAAGCACGGAGGACGAGAATCGCTTTTGCCCTGCGTAGCGTTCCGGGCAGCGGGTAGAACCAGGCAGAGAATTCCCGTCTAGCAGCTTCCCTGTGGCCGGGAAGTGCAAACGTACACGTTTTCGGCCGAAAACGCGTTTTCCGACGAAAACGCACACCACGGCTCTTTCTGAGAAAAAGCAAGCACGGAAGACGAGAATCGCTTTTGCCCTGCGTAGCGTTCTGAGCAGCGGGTAGAAATAGGCAGCGAATTGCCGGCTAGCAGCTTCCCTGTGGCCGGGAAGTGCAAACTTACACGTTTTCGGCCGAAAACGCGTCTTCCGGCGAAAAAGCACACCATGGCTCTTCCTGAGAAAAAGCAAGCACGGAGGACGAGAATCGTTTTTGCCCTGCGTAGCGTTCCTGGCAGCGGGTAGAACCAGGCAGAGAATTCCCGTCTAGCAGCTTCCCTGTGGCGGGGAAGTGCAAACGTACACGTTTTCGGCCGAAAACGCGTTTTCCGGCGAAAACGCACACCACGGCTCTTTCTGAGAAAAAGCAAGCACGGAGGACGAGAATCGCTTTTGCCCTGCGTAGCGTTCCGGGCAGCGGGTAGAACCAGGCAGAGAATTCCCAGCTAGCAGCTTCCCTGTGGCCGGGAAGTGCAAACGTACACTTTTTCGGCCGAAAACGCGTTTTCCCGCGAAAACGCACACCACGGCTCTTTCTGAGAAAAAGCAAGCACGGAGGACGAGAATCGCTTTTGCCCTCCGTAGCGTTCCGGGCAGCGGGTAGAACCAGGCAGAGAATTCCCGTCTAGCAGCTTCCCTGTGGCGGGGAAGTGCAAACGTACACGTTTTCGGCCGAAAACGCGTTTACCGGCGAAAACGCACACCACGGCTCTTTCTGAGAAAAAGCAAGCACGGAGGACGAGAATCGCTTTTGCCCTGCGTAGCGTTCCGGGCAGCGGATAGAACCAGGCAGAGAATTCCCGGCTAGCAGCTTCCCTGTGGCCGGGAAGTGCAAACGTATACGTTTTCGCCGAAAACACGTTTTCCGGCGAAAACGCACACCACGGCTCTTTCTGAGAAAAAGCAAGCACGGAGGACGAGAATCGCTTTTGCCCTGCCTAGCGTTCCTGGCAGCGGGTAGAACCAGGCAGAGAATTCCCGTCTAGCATCTTCCCTGTGGCCGGGAAGTGCAAACGTACACGTTTTCGGCCGAAAACGCGTTTACCGGCGAAAACGCACACCACGGCTCTTTCTGAGAAAAAGCAAGCACGGAGGACGAGAATCGCGTTTGCCCTGCGTAGCGTTCCGGGCAGCGGGTAGAACCAGGCAGCGAATTCCCTGCTATCAGCTTCCCTGTGGCGGGGAAGTGCAAACGTACACGTTTTCGGCCGAAAACGCGTTTTGCGGCGAAAACGCACACCACGGCTCTTTCTGAGATAAAGCAAGCACGGAGGACGAGAATCGCTTTTGCCCTGCGTAGCGTTCCGGGCAGCGGGTAGAACCAGGCAGAGAATTCCCGGCTAGCAGCTTCCCTGTGGCGGGGAAGTGCAAACGTACACGTTTTCGGCCGAAAACGCGTTTTCCGGCGAAAACGTACACCACGGCTCTTTCTGAGAAAAAGCAAGCACGGAGGACGAGAATCGCTTTTGCCCTGTGTAGCGTTCCGGGCAGATGGTAGAACCAGGCAGAGAATTCCCGTCTAGCAGCTTCCCTGTGGCCGGGAAGTGCAAACGTACACGTTTTCGGCCGAAAACGCGTTTTGCGGCGAAAACGCACACCACGGCTCTTTCTGAGATAAAGCAAGCACGGAGGACGAGAATCGCTTTTGCCCTGCGTAGCGTTCCGGGCAGCGGGTAGAACCAGGCAGAGAATTCCCGGCTAGCAGCTTCCCTGTGGCGGGGAAGTGCAAACGTACACGTTTTCGGCCGAAAACGCGTTTTCCGGCGAAAACGCACACCACGGCTCTTTCTGAGAAAAAGCAAGCACGGAGGACGAGAATCGCTTTTGCCCTGTGTAGCGTTCCGGGCAGATGGTAGAACCAGGCAGAGAATTCCCGTCTAGCAGCTTCCCTGTGGCCGGGAAGTGCAAACGTACACGTTTTCGGCCGAAAACGCGTTTTCCGACGAAAACGCACACCACGGCTCTTTCTGAGAAAAAGCAAGCACGGAGGACGAGAATCGTTTTTGCCCTGCGTAGCGTTCCTGGCAGCGGGTAGAACCAGGCAGAGAATTCCCGTCTAGCAGCTTCCCTGTGGCGGGGAAGTGCAAACGTACACGTTTTCGGCCGAAAACGCGTTTTCCGGCGAAAACGCACACCACGGCTCTTTCTGAGAAAAAGCAAGCACGGAGGACGAGAATCGCTTTTGCCCTGCGTAGCGTTCCGGGCAGCGGGTAGAACCAGGCAGAGAATTCCCAGCTAGCAGCTTCCCTGTGGCCGGGAAGTGCAAACGTACACGTTTTCGGCCGAAAACGCGTTTTCTGGCGAAAACGCACACCACGGCTCTTTCTGAGAAAAAGAAAGCACGGAGGACGAGAATCGCTTTTGCCCTGCGTAGCGTTCCGGGCAGCGGGTAGAACCAGGCAGAGAATTCCCGGCTAGCAGCTTCCCTGTGGCCGGGAAGTGCAAACGTACACGTTTTCGGCCGAAAACGCGTTTTCCCGCGAAAACGCACACCACGGCTCTTTCTGAGAAAAAGCAAGCACGGAGGACGAGAATCGCTTTTGCCCTCCGTAGCGTTCCGGGCAGCGGGTAGAACCAGGCAGAGAATTCCCGTCTAGCAGCTTCCCTGTGGCGGGGAAGTGCAAACGTACACGTTTTCGGCCGAAAACGCGTTTACCGGCGAAAACGCACACCACGGCTCTTTCTGAGAAAAAGCAAGCACGGAGGACGAGAATCGCTTTTGCCCTGCGTAGCGTTCCGGGCAGCGGATAGAACCAGGCAGAGAATTCCCGGCTAGCAGCTTCCCTGTGGCCGGGAAGTGCAAACGTATACGTTTTCGCCGAAAACACGTTTTCCGGCGAAAACGCACACCACGGCTCTTTCTGAGAAAAAGCAAGCACGGAGGACGAGAATCGCTTTTGCCCTGCGTAGCGTTCCTGGCAGCGGGTAGAACCAGGCAGAGAATTCCCGTCTAGCATCTTCCCTGTGGCCGGGAAGTGCAAACGTACACGTTTTCGGCCGAAAACGCGTTTACCGGCGAAAACGCACACCACGGCTCTTTCTGAGAAAAAGCAAGCACGGAGGACGAGAATCGTTTTTGCCCTGCGTAGCGTTCCTGGCAGCGGGTAGAACCAGGCAGAGAATTCCCGTCTAGCAGCTTCCCTGTGGCGGGGAAGTGCAAACGTACACGTTTTCGGCCGAAAACGCGTTTTCCAGCGAAAACGCACACCACGGCTCTTTCTGAGAAAAAGCAAGCACGGAGGACGAGAATCGCTTTTGCCCTGCGTAGTGTTCCGGGCAGCGGGTAGAACCAGGCAGAGAATTCCCGGCTAGCAGCTTCCCTGTGGCCGGGAAGTGCAAACGTACACGTTTTCGGCCGAAAACGCGTTTTCCCGCGAAAACGCACACCACGGCTCTTTCTGAGAAAAAGCAAGCACGGAGGACGAGAATCGCTTTTGCCCTCCGTAGCGTTCCGGGCAGCGGGTAGAACCAGGCAGAGAATTCCCGTCTAGCAGCTTCCCTGTGGCGGGGAAGTGCAAACGTACACGTTTTCGGCCGAAAACGCGTTTACCGGCGAAAACGCACACCACGGCTCTTTCTGAGAAAAAGCAAGCACGGAGGACGAGAATCGCTTTTGCCCTGCGTAGCGTTCCGGGCAGCGGATAGAACCAGGCAGAGAATTCCCGGCTAGCAGCTTCCCTGTGGCCGGGAAGTGCAAACGTATACGTTTTCGCCGAAAACACGTTTTCCGGCGAAAACGCACACCACGGCTCTTTCTGAGAAAAAGCAAGCACGGAGGACGAGAATCGCTTTTGCCCTGCGTAGCGTTCCTGGCAGCGGGTAGAACCAGGCAGAGAATTCCCGTCTAGCATCTTCCCTGTGGCCGGGAAGTGCAAACGTACACGTTTTCGGCCGAAAACGCGTTTACCGGCGAAAACGCACACCACGGCTCTTTCTGAGAAAAAGCAAGCACGGAGGACGAGAATCGCGTTTGCCCTGCGTAGCGTTCCGGGCAGCGGGTAGAACCAGGCAGCGAATTCCCTGCTATCAGCTTCCCTGTGGCGGGGAAGTGCAAACGTACACGTTTTCGGCCGAAAACGCGTTTTGCGGCGAAAACGCACACCACGGCTCTTTCTGAGATAAAGCAAGCACGGAGGACGAGAATCGCTTTTGCCCTGCGTAGCGTTCCGGGCAGCGGGTAGAACCAGGCAGAGAATTCCCGGCTAGCAGCTTCCCTGTGGCGGGGAAGTGCAAACGTACACGTTTTCGGCCGAAAACGCGTTTTCCGGCGAAAACGTACACCACGGCTCTTTCTGAGAAAAAGCAAGCACGGAGGACGAGAATCGCTTTTGCCCTGTGTAGCGTTCCGGGCAGATGGTAGAACCAGGCAGAGAATTCCCGTCTAGCAGCTTCCCTGTGGCCGGGAAGTGCAAACGTACACGTTTTCGGCCGAAAACGCGTTTTGCGGCGAAAACGCACACCACGGCTCTTTCTGAGATAAAGCAAGCACGGAGGACGAGAATCGCTTTTGCCCTGCGTAGCGTTCCGGGCAGCGGGTAGAACCAGGCAGAGAATTCCCGGCTAGCAGCTTCCCTGTGGCGGGGAAGTGCAAACGTACACGTTTTCGGCCGAAAACGCGTTTTCCGGCGAAAACGCACACCACGGCTCTTTCTGAGAAAAAGCAAGCACGGAGGACGAGAATCGCTTTTGCCCTGTGTAGCGTTCCGGGCAGATGGTAGAACCAGGCAGAGAATTCCCGTCTAGCAGCTTCCCTGTGGCCGGGAAGTGCAAACGTACACGTTTTCGGCCGAAAACGCGTTTTCCGACGAAAACGCACACCACGGCTCTTTCTGAGAAAAAGCAAGCACGGAGGACGAGAATCGTTTTTGCCCTGCGTAGCGTTCCTGGCAGCGGGTAGAACCAGGCAGAGAATTCCCGTCTAGCAGCTTCCCTGTGGCGGGGAAGCGCAAACGTACACGTTTTCGGCCGAAAACGCGTTTTCCGGCGAAAACGCACACCACGGCTCTTTCTGAGAAAAAGCAAGCACGGAGGACGAGAATCGCTTTTGCCCTGCGTAGCGTTCCGGGCAGCGGGTAGAACCAGGCAGAGAATTCCCAGCTAGCAGCTTCCCTGTGGCCGGGAAGTGCAAACGTACACGTTTTCGGCCGAAAACGCGTTTTCTGGCGAAAACGCACACCACGGCTCTTTCTGAGAAAAAGCAAGCACGGAGGACGAGAATCGCTTTTGCCCTGCGTAGTGTTCCGGGCAGCGGGTAGAACCAGGCAGAGAATTCCCGGCTAGCAGCTTCCCTGTGGCCGGGAAGTGCAAACGTACACGTTTTCGGCCGAAAACGCGTTTTCCCGCGAAAACGCACACCACGGCTCTTTCTGAGAAAAAGCAAGCACGGAGGACGAGAATCGCTTTTGCCCTCCGTAGCGTTCCGGGCAGCGGGTAGAACCAGGCAGAGAATTCCCGTCTAGCAGCTTCCCTGTGGCGGGGAAGTGCAAACGTACACGTTTTCGGCCGAAAACGCGTTTACCGGCGAAAACGCACACCACGGCTCTTTCTGAGAAAAAGCAAGCACGGAGGACGAGAATCGCTTTTGCCCTGCGTAGCGTTCCGGGCAGCGGATAGAACCAGGCAGAGAATTCCCGGCTAGCAGCTTCCCTGTGGCCGGGAAGTGCAAACGTATACGTTTTCGCCGAAAACACGTTTTCCGGCGAAAACGCACACCACGGCTCTTTCTGAGAAAAAGCAAGCACGGAGGACGAGAATCGCTTTTGCCCTGCGTAGCGTTCCTGGCAGCGGGTAGAACCAGGCAGAGAATTCCCGTCTAGCATCTTCCCTGTGGCCGGGAAGTGCAAACGTACACGTTTTCGGCCGAAAACGCGTTTACCGGCGAAAACGCACACCACGGCTCTTTCTGAGAAAAAGCAAGCACGGAGGACGAGAATCGTTTTTGCCCTGCGTAGCGTTCCTGGCAGCGGGTAGAACCAGGCAGAGAATTCCCGTCTAGCAGCTTCCCTGTGGCGGGGAAGTGCAAACGTACACGTTTTCGGCCGAAAACGCGTTTTCCAGCGAAAACGCACACCACGGCTCTTTCTGAGAAAAAGCAAGCACGGAGGACGAGAATCGCTTTTGCCCTCCGTAGCGTTCCGGGCAGCGGGTAGAACCAGGCAGAGAATTCCCGGCTAGCAGCTTCCCTGTGGCCGGGAAGTGCAAACGTATACGTTTTCGGCCTAAAACGCGTTTTCCGGCGAAAACGCACACCACGGCTCTTTCTGAGAAAAAGCAAGCACGGAGGACGAGAATCGCTTTCGCCCTGCGTAGCGTTCCGGGCAGCGGGTAGAACCAGGCAGAGAATTCCCGGCTAGCAGCTTCCCTGTGGCCGGGAAGTGCAAACGTACACGTTTTCGGCCGAAAACGCGTTTTCCGGCGAAAACGCACACCACGGCTCTTTCTGAGAAAAAGCAAGCACGGAGGACGAGAATCGCTTTTGCCCTGCGTAGCGTTCCGGGCAGCGGGTAGAACCAGGCAGAGAATTCCCGGCTAGCAGCTTCCCTGTGGCGGGGAAGTGCAAACGTACACGTTTTCGGCCGAAAACGCATTTTCCGGCGAAAACGCACACCACGGCTCTTTCTGAGAAAAAGCAAGCACGGAGGACGAGAATCGCGTTTGCCCTGCGTAGCGTTCCGGGCAGCGGGTAGAACCAGGCAGCGAATTCCCTGCTATCAGCTTCCATGTGGCGGGGAAGTGCAAACGTACACGTTTTCGGCCGAAAACGCGTTTTGCAGCGAAAACGCACACCACGGCTCTTTCTGAGATAAAGCAAGCACGGAGGACGAGAATCGCTTTTGCCCTGCGTAGCGTTCCGGGCAGCGGGTAGAACCAGGCAGAGAATTCCCGGCTAGCAGCTTCCCTGTGGCGGGGAAGTGCAAACGTACACGTTTTCGGCCGAAAACGCGTTTTCCGGCGAAAACGCACACCACGGCTCTTTCTGAGAAAAAGCAAGCACGGAGGACGAGAATCGCTTTTGCCCTGTGTAGCGTTCCGGGCAGCGGGTAGAACCAGGCAGAGAATTCCCGTCTAGCAGCTTCCCTGTGGCCGGGAAGTGCAAACGTACACGTTTTCGGCCGAAAACACGTTTTCCGACGAAAACGCACACCACGGCTCTTTCTGAGAAAAAGCAAGCACGGAAGACGAGAATCGCTTTTGCCCTGCGTAGCGTTCTGAGCAGCGGGTAGAAATAGGCAGCGAATTGCCGGCTAGCAGCTTCCCTGTGGCCGGGAAGTGCAAACTTACACGTTTTCGGCCGAAAACGCGTCTTCCGGCGAAAAAGCACACCATGGCTCTTCCTGAGAAAAAGCAAGCACGGAGGACGAGAATCGTTTTTGCCCTGCGTAGCGTTCCTGGCAGCGGGTAGAACCAGGCAGAGAATTCCCGTCTAGCAGCTTCCCTGTGGCGGGGAAGTGCAAACGTACACGTTTTCGGCCGAAAACGCGTTTTCCGGCGAAAACGCACACCACGGCTCTTTCTGAGAAAAAGCAAGCACGGAGGACGAGAATCGCTTTTGCCCTGCGTAGCGTTCCGGGCAGCGGGTAGAACCAGGCAGAGAATTCCCAGCTAGCAGCTTCCCTGTGGCCGGGAAGTGCAAACGTACACGTTTTCGGCCGAAAACGCGTTTTCTGGCGAAAACGCACACCACGGCTCTTTCTGAGAAAAAGCAAGCACGGAGGACGAGAATCGCTTTTGCCCTGCGTAGTGTTCCGGGCAGCGGGTAGAACCAGGCAGAGAATTCCCGGCTAGCAGCTTCCCTGTGGCCGGGAAGTGCAAACGTACACGTTTTCGGCCGAAAACGCGTTTTCCCGCGAAAACGCACACCACGGCTCTTTCTGAGAAAAAGCAAGCACGGAGGACGAGAATCGCTTTTGCCCTCCGTAGCGTTCCGGGCAGCGGGTAGAACCAGGCAGAGAATTCCCGGCTAGCAGCTTCCCTGTGGCCGGGAAGTGCAAACGTATACGTTTTCGCCGAAAACGCGTTTTCCGGCGAAAACGCACACCACGGCTCTTTCTGAGAAAAAGCAAGCACGGAGGACGAGAATCGCTTTTGCCCTGCGTAGCGTTCCGGGCAGCGGGTAGAACCAGGCAGCGAATTCCCTGCTATCAGCTTCCCTGTGGCGGGGAAGTGCAAACGTACACGTTTTCGGCCGAAAACGCGTTTTGCGGCGAAAACGCACACCACGGCTCTTTCTGAGATAAAGCAAGCACGGAGGACGAGAATCGCTTTTGCCCTGCGTAGCGTTCCGGGCAGCGGGTAGAACCAGGCAGAGAATTCCCGGCTAGCAGCTTCCCTGTGGCGGGGAAGTGCAAACGTACACGTTTTCGGCCGAAAACGCGTTTTCCGGCGAAAACGTACACCACGGCTCTTTCTGAGAAAAAGCAAGCACGGAGGACGAGAATCGCTTTTGCCCTGTGTAGCGTTCCGGGCAGATGGTAGAACCAGGCAGAGAATTCCCGTCTAGCAGCTTCCCTGTGGCCGGGAAGTGCAAACGTACACGTTTTCGGCCGAAAACGCGTTTTGCGGCGAAAACGCACACCACGGCTCTTTCTGAGATAAAGCAAGCACGGAGGACGAGAATCGCTTTTGCCCTGCGTAGCGTTCCGGGCAGCGGGTAGAACCAGGCAGAGAATTCCCGGCTAGCAGCTTCCCTGTGGCGGGGAAGTGCAAACGTACACGTTTTCGGCCGAAAACGCGTTTTCCGGCGAAAACGCACACCACGGCTCTTTCTGAGAAAAAGCAAGCACGGAGGACGAGAATCGCTTTTGCCCTGTGTAGCGTTCCGGGCAGATGGTAGAACCAGGCAGAGAATTCCCGTCTAGCAGCTTCCCTGTGGCCGGGAAGTGCAAACGTACACGTTTTCGGCCGAAAACGCGTTTTCCGACGAAAACGCACACCACGGCTCTTTCTGAGAAAAAGCAAGCACGGAGGACGAGAATCGTTTTTGCCCTGCGTAGCGTTCTTGGCAGCGGGTAGAACCAGGCAGAGAATTCCCGTCTAGCAGCTTCCCTGTGGCGGGGAAGTGCAAACGTACACGTTTTCGGCCGAAAACGCGTTTTCCGGCGAAAACGCACACCACGGCTCTTTCTGAGAAAAAGCAAGCACGGAGGACGAGAATCGCTTTTGCCCTGCGTAGCGTTCCGGGCAGCGGGTAGAACCAGGCAGAGAATTCCCAGCTAGCAGCTTCCCTGTGGCCGGGAAGTGCAAACGTACACGTTTTCGGCCGAAAACGCGTTTTCTGGCGAAAACGCACACCACGGCTCTTTCTGAGAAAAAGAAAGCACGGAGGACGAGAATCGCTTTTGCCCTGCGTAGCGTTCCGGGCAGCGGGTAGAACCAGGCAGAGAATTCCCGGCTAGCAGCTTCCCTGTGGCCGGGAAGTGCAAACGTACACGTTTTCGGCCGAAAACGCGTTTTCCCGCGAAAACGCACACCACGGCTCTTTCTGAGAAAAAGCAAGCACGGAGGACGAGAATCGCTTTTGCCCTCCGTAGCGTTCCGGGCAGCGGGTAGAACCAGGCAGAGAATTCCCGTCTAGCAGCTTCCCTGTGGCGGGGAAGTGCAAACGTACACGTTTTCGGCCGAAAACGCGTTTACCGGCGAAAACGCACACCACGGCTCTTTCTGAGAAAAAGCAAGCACGGAGGACGAGAATCGCTTTTGCCCTGCGTAGCGTTCCGGGCAGCGGATAGAACCAGGCAGAGAATTCCCGGCTAGCAGCTTCCCTGTGGCCGGGAAGTGCAAACGTATACGTTTTCGCCGAAAACACGTTTTCCGGCGAAAACGCACACCACGGCTCTTTCTGAGAAAAAGCAAGCACGGAGGACGAGAATCGCTTTTGCCCTGCGTAGCGTTCCTGGCAGCGGGTAGAACCAGGCAGAGAATTCCCGTCTAGCATCTTCCCTGTGGCCGGGAAGTGCAAACGTACACGTTTTCGGCCGAAAACGCGTTTACCGGCGAAAACGCACACCACGGCTCTTTCTGAGAAAAAGCAAGCACGGAGGACGAGAATCGTTTTTGCCCTGCGTAGCGTTCCTGGCAGCGGGTAGAACCAGGCAGAGAATTCCCGTCTAGCAGCTTCCCTGTGGCGGGGAAGTGCAAACGTACACGTTTTCGGCCGAAAACGCGTTTTCCAGCGAAAACGCACACCACGGCTCTTTCTGAGAAAAAGCAAGCACGGAGGACGAGAATCGCTTTTGCCCTGCGTAGTGTTCCGGGCAGCGGGTAGAACCAGGCAGAGAATTCCCGGCTAGCAGCTTCCCTGTGGCCGGGAAGTGCAAACGTACACGTTTTCGGCCGAAAACGCGTTTTCCCGCGAAAACGCACACCACGGCTCTTTCTGAGAAAAAGCAAGCACGGAGGACGAGAATCGCTTTTGCCCTCCGTAGCGTTCCGGGCAGCGGGTAGAACCAGGCAGAGAATTCCCGTCTAGCAGCTTCCCTGTGGCGGGGAAGTGCAAACGTACACGTTTTCGGCCGAAAACGCGTTTACCGGCGAAAACGCACACCACGGCTCTTTCTGAGAAAAAGCAAGCACGGAGGACGAGAATCGCTTTTGCCCTGCGTAGCGTTCCGGGCAGCGGATAGAACCAGGCAGAGAATTCCCGGCTAGCAGCTTCCCTGTGGCCGGGAAGTGCAAACGTATACGTTTTCGCCGAAAACACGTTTTCCGGCGAAAACGCACACCACGGCTCTTTCTGAGAAAAAGCAAGCACGGAGGACGAGAATCGCTTTTGCCCTGCGTAGCGTTCCTGGCAGCGGGTAGAACCAGGCAGAGAATTCCCGTCTAGCATCTTCCCTGTGGCCGGGAAGTGCAAACGTACACGTTTTCGGCCGAAAACGCGTTTACCGGCGAAAACGCACACCACGGCTCTTTCTGAGAAAAAGCAAGCACGGAGGACGAGAATCGCGTTTGCCCTGCGTAGCGTTCCGGGCAGCGGGTAGAACCAGGCAGCGAATTCCCTGCTATCAGCTTCCCTGTGGCGGGGAAGTGCAAACGTACACGTTTTCGGCCGAAAACGCGTTTTGCGGCGAAAACGCACACCACGGCTCTTTCTGAGATAAAGCAAGCACGGAGGACGAGAATCGCTTTTGCCCTGCGTAGCGTTCCGGGCAGCGGGTAGAACCAGGCAGAGAATTCCCGGCTAGCAGCTTCCCTGTGGCGGGGAAGTGCAAACGTACACGTTTTCGGCCGAAAACGCGTTTTCCGGCGAAAACGCACACCACGGCTCTTTCTGAGAAAAAGCAAGCACGGAGGACGAGAATCGCTTTTGCCCTCCGTAGCGTTCCGGGCAGCGGGTAGAACCAGGCAGAGAATTCCCGGCTAGCAGCTTCCCTGTGGCCGGGAAGTGCAAACGTATACGTTTTCGGCCTAAAACGCGTTTTCCGGCGAAAACGCACACCACGGCTCTTTCTGAGAAAAAGCAAGCACGGAGGACGAGAATCGCTTTCGCCCTGCGTAGCGTTCCGGGCAGCGGGTAGAACCAGGCAGAGAATTCCCGGCTAGCAGCTTCCCTGTGGCCGGGAAGTGCAAACGTACACGTTTTCGGCCGAAAACGCGTTTTCCCGCGAAAACGCACACCACGGCTCTTTCTGAGAAAAAGCAAGCACGGAGGACGAGAATCGCTTTTGCCCTGCGTAGCGTTCCGGGCAGCGGGTAGAACCAGGCAGAGAATTCCCGGCTAGCAGCTTCCCTGTGGCGGGGAAGTGCAAACGTACACGTTTTCGGCCGAAAACGCATTTTCCGGCGAAAACGCACACCACGGCTCTTTCTGAGAAAAAGCAAGCACGGAGGACGAGAATCGCGTTTGCCCTGCGTAGCGTTCCGGGCAGCGGGTAGAACCAGGCAGCGAATTCCCTGCTATCAGCTTCCCTGTGGCGGGGAAGTGCAAACGTACACGTTTTCGGCCGAAAACGCGTTTTGCAGCGAAAACGCACACCACGGCTCTTTCTGAGATAAAGCAAGCACGGAGGACGAGAATCGCTTTTGCCCTGCGTAGCGTTCCGGGCAGCGGGTAGAACCAGGCAGAGAATTCCCGGCTAGCAGCTTCCCTGTGGCGGGGAAGTGCAAACGTACACGTTTTCGGCCGAAAACGCGTTTTCCGGCGAAAACGCACACCACGGCTCTTTCTGAGAAAAAGCAAGCACGGAGGACGAGAATCGCTTTTGCCCTCCGTAGCGTTCCGGGCAGCGGGTAGAACCAGGCAGAGAATTCCCGGCTAGCAGCTTCCCTGTGGCCGGGAAGTGCAAACGTATACGTTTTCGGCCTAAAACGCGTTTTCCGGCGAAAACGCACACCACGGCTCTTTCTGAGAAAAAGCAAGCACGGAGGACGAGAATCGCTTTCGCCCTGCGTAGCGTTCCGGGCAGCGGGTAGAACCAGGCAGAGAATTCCCGGCTAGCAGCTTCCCTGTGGCCGGGAAGTGCAAACGTACACGTTTTCGGCCGAAAACGCGTTTTCCCGCGAAAACGCACACCACGGCTCTTTCTGAGAAAAAGCAAGCACGGAGGACGAGAATCGCTTTTGCCCTGCGTAGCGTTCCGGGCAGCGGGTAGAACCAGGCAGAGAATTCCCGGCTAGCAGCTTCCCTGTGGCGGGGAAGTGCAAACGTACACGTTTTCGGCCGAAAACGCATTTTCCGGCGAAAACGCACACCACGGCTCTTTCTGAGAAAAAGCAAGCACGGAGGACGAGAATCGCGTTTGCCCTGCGTAGCGTTCCGGGCAGCGGGTAGAACCAGGCAGCGAATTCCCTGCTATCAGCTTCCCTGTGGCGGGGAAGTGCAAACGTACACGTTTTCGGCCGAAAACGCGTTTTGCAGCGAAAACGCACACCACGGCTCTTTCTGAGATAAAGCAAGCACGGAGGACGAGAATCGCTTTTGCCCTGCGTAGCGTTCCGGGCAGCGGGTAGAACCAGGCAGAGAATTCCCGGCTAGCAGCTTCCCTGTGGCGGGGAAGTGCAAACGTACACGTTTTCGGCCGAAAACGCGTTTTCCGGCGAAAACGCACACCACGGCTCTTTCTGAGAAAAAGCAAGCACGGAAGACGAGAATCGCTTTTGCCCTGCGTAGCGTTCTGAGCAGCGGGTAGAAATAGGCAGCGAATTGCCGGCTAGCAGCTTCCCTGTGGCCGGGAAGTGCAAACTTACACGTTTTCGGCCGAAAACGCGTCTTCCGGCGAAAAAGCACACCATGGCTCTTCCTGAGAAAAAGCAAGCACGGAGGACGAGAATCGTTTTTGCCCTGCGTAGCGTTCCTGGCAGCGGGTAGAACCAGGCAGAGAATTCCCGTCTAGCAGCTTCCCTGTGGCGGGGAAGTGCAAACGTACACGTTTTCGGCCGAAAACGCGTTTTCCGGCGAAAACGCACACCACGGCTCTTTCTGAGAAAAAGCAAGCACGGAGGACGAGAATCGCTTTTGCCCTGCGTAGCGTTCCGGGCAGCGGGTAGAACCAGGCAGAGAATTCCCAGCTAGCAGCTTCCCTGTGGCCGGGAAGTGCAAACGTACACGTTTTCGGCCGAAAACGCGTTTTCTGGCGAAAACGCACACCACGGCTCTTTCTGAGAAAAAGCAAGCACGGAGGACGAGAATCGCTTTTGCCCTGCGTAGTGTTCCGGGCAGCGGGTAGAACCAGGCAGAGAATTCCCGGCTAGCAGCTTCCCTGTGGCCGGGAAGTGCAAACGTACACGTTTTCGGCCGAAAACGCGTTTTCCCGCGAAAACGCACACCACGGCTCTTTCTGAGAAAAAGCAAGCACGGAGGACGAGAATCGCTTTTGCCCTCCGTAGCGTTCCGGGCAGCGGGTAGAACCAGGCAGAGAATTCCCGGCTAGCAGCTTCCCTGTGGCCGGGAAGTGCAAACGTATACGTTTTCGCCGAAAACGCGTTTTCCGGCGAAAACGCACACCACGGCTCTTTCTGAGAAAAAGCAAGCACGGAGGACGAGAATCGCTTTTGCCCTGCGTAGCGTTCCGGGCAGCGGGTAGAACCAGGCAGCGAATTCCCTGCTATCAGCTTCCCTGTGGCGGGGAAGTGCAAACGTACACGTTTTCGGCCGAAAACGCGTTTTGCGGCGAAAACGCACACCACGGCTCTTTCTGAGATAAAGCAAGCACGGAGGACGAGAATCGCTTTTGCCCTGCGTAGCGTTCCGGGCAGCGGGTAGAACCAGGCAGAGAATTCCCGGCTAGCAGCTTCCCTGTGGCGGGGAAGTGCAAACGTACACGTTTTCGGCCGAAAACGCGTTTTCCGGCGAAAACGTACACCACGGCTCTTTCTGAGAAAAAGCAAGCACGGAGGACGAGAATCGCTTTTGCCCTGTGTAGCGTTCCGGGCAGATGGTAGAACCAGGCAGAGAATTCCCGTCTAGCAGCTTCCCTGTGGCCGGGAAGTGCAAACGTACACGTTTTCGGCCGAAAACGCGTTTTGCGGCGAAAACGCACACCACGGCTCTTTCTGAGATAAAGCAAGCACGGAGGACGAGAATCGCTTTTGCCCTGCGTAGCGTTCCGGGCAGCGGGTAGAACCAGGCAGAGAATTCCCGGCTAGCAGCTTCCCTGTGGCGGGGAAGTGCAAACGTACACGTTTTCGGCCGAAAACGCGTTTTCCGGCGAAAACGCACACCACGGCTCTTTCTGAGAAAAAGCAAGCACGGAGGACGAGAATCGCTTTTGCCCTGTGTAGCGTTCCGGGCAGATGGTAGAACCAGGCAGAGAATTCCCGTCTAGCAGCTTCCCTGTGGCCGGGAAGTGCAAACGTACACGTTTTCGGCCGAAAACGCGTTTTCCGACGAAAACGCACACCACGGCTCTTTCTGAGAAAAAGCAAGCACGGAGGACGAGAATCGTTTTTGCCCTGCGTAGCGTTCCTGGCAGCGGGTAGAACCAGGCAGAGAATTCCCGTCTAGCAGCTTCCCTGTGGCGGGGAAGTGCAAACGTACACGTTTTCGGCCGAAAACGCGTTTTCCGGCGAAAACGCACACCACGGCTCTTTCTGAGAAAAAGCAAGCACGGAGGACGAGAATCGCTTTTGCCCTGCGTAGCGTTCCGGGCAGCGGGTAGAACCAGGCAGAGAATTCCCAGCTAGCAGCTTCCCTGTGGCCGGGAAGTGCAAACGTACACGTTTTCGGCCGAAAACGCGTTTTCTGGCGAAAACGCACACCACGGCTCTTTCTGAGAAAAAGAAAGCACGGAGGACGAGAATCGCTTTTGCCCTGCGTAGCGTTCCGGGCAGCGGGTAGAACCAGGCAGAGAATTCCCGGCTAGCAGCTTCCCTGTGGCCGGGAAGTGCAAACGTACACGTTTTCGGCCGAAAACGCGTTTTCCCGCGAAAACGCACACCACGGCTCTTTCTGAGAAAAAGCAAGCACGGAGGACGAGAATCGCTTTTGCCCTCCGTAGCGTTCCGGGCAGCGGGTAGAACCAGGCAGAGAATTCCCGTCTAGCAGCTTCCCTGTGGCGGGGAAGTGCAAACGTACACGTTTTCGGCCGAAAACGCGTTTACCGGCGAAAACGCACACCACGGCTCTTTCTGAGAAAAAGCAAGCACGGAGGACGAGAATCGCTTTTGCCCTGCGTAGCGTTCCGGGCAGCGGATAGAACCAGGCAGAGAATTCCCGGCTAGCAGCTTCCCTGTGGCCGGGAAGTGCAAACGTATACGTTTTCGCCGAAAACACGTTTTCCGGCGAAAACGCACACCACGGCTCTTTCTGAGAAAAAGCAAGCACGGAGGACGAGAATCGCTTTTGCCCTGCGTAGCGTTCCTGGCAGCGGGTAGAACCAGGCAGAGAATTCCCGTCTAGCATCTTCCCTGTGGCCGGGAAGTGCAAACGTACACGTTTTCGGCCGAAAACGCGTTTACCGGCGAAAACGCACACCACGGCTCTTTCTGAGAAAAAGCAAGCACGGAGGACGAGAATCGTTTTTGCCCTGCGTAGCGTTCCTGGCAGCGGGTAGAACCAGGCAGAGAATTCCCGTCTAGCAGCTTCCCTGTGGCGGGGAAGTGCAAACGTACACGTTTTCGGCCGAAAACGCGTTTTCCAGCGAAAACGCACACCACGGCTCTTTCTGAGAAAAAGCAAGCACGGAGGACGAGAATCGCTTTTGCCCTGCGTAGTGTTCCGGGCAGCGGGTAGAACCAGGCAGAGAATTCCCGGCTAGCAGCTTCCCTGTGGCCGGGAAGTGCAAACGTACACGTTTTCGGCCGAAAACGCGTTTTCCCGCGAAAACGCACACCACGGCTCTTTCTGAGAAAAAGCAAGCACGGAGGACGAGAATCGCTTTTGCCCTCCGTAGCGTTCCGGGCAGCGGGTAGAACCAGGCAGAGAATTCCCGTCTAGCAGCTTCCCTGTGGCGGGGAAGTGCAAACGTACACGTTTTCGGCCGAAAACGCGTTTACCGGCGAAAACGCACACCACGGCTCTTTCTGAGAAAAAGCAAGCACGGAGGACGAGAATCGCTTTTGCCCTGCGTAGCGTTCCGGGCAGCGGATAGAACCAGGCAGAGAATTCCCGGCTAGCAGCTTCCCTGTGGCCGGGAAGTGCAAACGTATACGTTTTCGCCGAAAACACGTTTTCCGGCGAAAACGCACACCACGGCTCTTTCTGAGAAAAAGCAAGCACGGAGGACGAGAATCGCTTTTGCCCTGCGTAGCGTTCCTGGCAGCGGGTAGAACCAGGCAGAGAATTCCCGTCTAGCATCTTCCCTGTGGCCGGGAAGTGCAAACGTACACGTTTTCGGCCGAAAACGCGTTTACCGGCGAAAACGCACACCACGGCTCTTTCTGAGAAAAAGCAAGCACGGAGGACGAGAATCGCGTTTGCCCTGCGTAGCGTTCCGGGCAGCGGGTAGAACCAGGCAGCGAATTCCCTGCTATCAGCTTCCCTGTGGCGGGGAAGTGCAAACGTACACGTTTTCGGCCGAAAACGCGTTTTGCGGCGAAAACGCACACCACGGCTCTTTCTGAGATAAAGCAAGCACGGAGGACGAGAATCGCTTTTGCCCTGCGTAGCGTTCCGGGCAGCGGGTAGAACCAGGCAGAGAATTCCCGGCTAGCAGCTTCCCTGTGGCGGGGAAGTGCAAACGTACACGTTTTCGGCCGAAAACGCGTTTTCCGGCGAAAACGCACACCACGGCTCTTTCTGAGAAAAAGCAAGCACGGAGGACGAGAATCGCTTTTGCCCTGTGTAGCGTTCCGGGCAGATGGTAGAACCAGGCAGAGAATTCCCGTCTAGCAGCTTCCCTGTGGCCGGGAAGTGCAAACGTACACGTTTTCGGCCGAAAACGCGTTTTCCGACGAAAACGCACACCACGGCTCTTTCTGAGAAAAAGCAAGCACGGAGGACGAGA
The DNA here is from genome assembly GCF_965140245.1 of Athene noctua. Lineage (NCBI taxonomy): Eukaryota > Metazoa > Chordata > Aves > Strigiformes > Strigidae > Athene > Athene noctua. Next base: position 258,988 of record NW_027437565.1, on the reverse strand, counting down.
ATCGTTTTTGCCCTGCGTAGCGTTCCTGGCAGCGGGTAGAACCAGGCAGAGAATTCCCGTCTAGCAGCTTCCCTGTGGCGGGGAAGTGCAAACGTACACGTTTTCGGCCGAAAACGCGTTTTCCGGCGAAAACGCACACCACGGCTCTTTCTGAGAAAAAGCAAGCACGGAGGACGAGAATCGCTTTTGCCCTGCGTAGCGTTCCGGGCAGCGGGTAGAACCAGGCAGAGAATTCCCAGCTAGCAGCTTCCCTGTGGCCGGGAAGTGCAAACGTACACGTTTTCGGCCGAAAACGCGTTTTCTGGCGAAAACGCACACCACGGCTCTTTCTGAGAAAAAGCAAGCACGGAGGACGAGAATCGCTTTTGCCCTGCGTAGTGTTCCGGGCAGCGGGTAGAACCAGGCAGAGAATTCCCGGCTAGCAGCTTCCCTGTGGCCGGGAAGTGCAAACGTACACGTTTTCGGCCGAAAACGCGTTTTCCCGCGAAAACGCACACCACGGCTCTTTCTGAGAAAAAGCAAGCACGGAGGACGAGAATCGCTTTTGCCCTCCGTAGCGTTCCGGGCAGCGGGTAGAACCAGGCAGAGAATTCCCGTCTAGCAGCTTCCCTGTGGCGGGGAAGTGCAAACGTACACGTTTTCGGCCGAAAACGCGTTTACCGGCGAAAACGCACACCACGGCTCTTTCTGAGAAAAAGCAAGCACGGAGGACGAGAATCGCTTTTGCCCTGCGTAGCGTTCCGGGCAGCGGATAGAACCAGGCAGAGAATTCCCGGCTAGCAGCTTCCCTGTGGCCGGGAAGTGCAAACGTATACGTTTTCGCCGAAAACACGTTTTCCGGCGAAAACGCACACCACGGCTCTTTCTGAGAAAAAGCAAGCACGGAGGACGAGAATCGCTTTTGCCCTGCGTAGCGTTCCTGGCAGCGGGTAGAACCAGGCAGAGAATTCCCGTCTAGCAGCTTCCCTGTGGCCGGGAAGTGCAAACGTACACGTTTTCGGCCGAAAACACGTTTACCGGCGAAAACGCACACCACGGCTCTTTCTGAGAAAAAGCAAGCACGGAGGACGAGAATCGTTTTTGCCCTGCGTAGCGTTCCTGGCAGCGGGTAGAACCAGGCAGAGAATTCCCGTCTAGCAGCTTCCCTGTGGCGGGGAAGTGCAAACGTACACGTTTTCGGCCGAAAACGCGTTTTCCAGCGAAAACGCACACCACGGCTCTTTCTGAGAAAAAGCAAGCACGGAGGACGAGAATCGCTTTTGCCCTCCGTAGCGTTCCGGGCAGCGGGTAGAACCAGGCAGAGAATTCCCGGCTAGCAGCTTCCCTGTGGCCGGGAAGTGCAAACGTATACGTTTTCGGCCTAAAACGCGTTTTCCGGCGAAAACGCACACCACGGCTCTTTCTGAGAAAAAGCAAGCACGGAGGACGAGAATCGCTTTCGCCCTGCGTAGCGTTCCGGGCAGCGGGTAGAACCAGGCAGAGAATTCCCGGCTAGCAGCTTCCCTGTGGCCGGGAAGTGCAAACGTACACGTTTTCGGCCGAAAACGCGTTTTCCCGCGAAAACGCACACCACGGCTCTTTCTGAGAAAAAGCAAGCACGGAGGACGAGAATCGCTTTTGCCCTGCGTAGCGTTCCGGGCAGCGGGTAGAACCAGGCAGAGAATTCCCGGCTAGCAGCTTCCCTGTGGCGGGGAAGTGCAAACGTACACGTTTTCGGCCGAAAACGCATTTTCCGGCGAAAACGCACACCACGGCTCTTTCTGAGAAAAAGCAAGCACGGAGGACGAGAATCGCGTTTGCCCTGCGTAGCGTTCCGGGCAGCGGGTAGAACCAGGCAGCGAATTCCCTGCTATCAGCTTCCCTGTGGCGGGGAAGTGCAAACGTACACGTTTTCGGCCGAAAACGCGTTTTGCAGCGAAAACGCACACCACGGCTCTTTCTGAGATAAAGCAAGCACGGAGGACGAGAATCGCTTTTGCCCTGCGTAGCGTTCCGGGCAGCGGGTAGAACCAGGCAGAGAATTCCCGGCTAGCAGCTTCCCTGTGGCGGGGAAGTGCAAACGTACACGTTTTCGGCCGAAAACGCGTTTTCCGGCGAAAACGCACACCACGGCTCTTTCTGAGAAAAAGCAAGCACGGAGGACGAGAATCGCTTTTGCCCTGTGTAGCGTTCCGGGCAGCGGGTAGAACCAGGCAGAGAATTCCCGTCTAGCAGCTTCCCTGTGGCCGGGAAGTGTAAACGTACACGTTTTCGGCCGAAAACACGTTTTCCGACGAAAACGCACACCACGGCTCTTTCTGAGAAAAAGCAAGCACGGAAGACGAGAATCGCTTTTGCCCTGCGTAGCGTTCTGAGCAGCGGGTAGAAATAGGCAGCGAATTGCCGGCTAGCAGCTTCCCTGTGGCCGGGAAGTGCAAACTTACACGTTTTCGGCCGAAAACGCGTCTTCCGGCGAAAAAGCACACCATGGCTCTTCCTGAGAAAAAGCAAGCACGGAGGACGAGAATCGTTTTTGCCCTGCGTAGCGTTCCTGGCAGCGGGTAGAACCAGGCAGAGAATTCCCGTCTAGCAGCTTCCCTGTGGCGGGGAAGTGCAAACGTACACGTTTTCGGCCGAAAACGCGTTTTCCGGCGAAAACGCACACCACGGCTCTTTCTGAGAAAAAGCAAGCACGGAGGACGAGAATCGCTTTTGCCCTGCGTAGCGTTCCGGGCAGCGGGTAGAACCAGGCAGAGAATTCCCAGCTAGCAGCTTCCCTGTGGCCGGGAAGTGCAAACGTACACGTTTTCGGCCGAAAACGCGTTTTCCGGCGAAAACGCACACCACGGCTCTTTCTGAGAAAAAGCAAGCACGGAGGACGAGAATCGCTTTTGCCCTGCGTAGCGTTCCGGGCAGCGGGTAGAACCAGGCAGAGAATTCCCGTCTAGCAGCTTCCCTGTGGCGGGGAAGTGCAAACGTACACGTTTTCGGCCGAAAACGCGTTTAACGGCGAAAATGCACACCACGGCTCTTTCTGAGAAAAAGCAAGCACGGAGGACGAGAATCGCTTTTGCCCTGCGTAGCGTTCCGGGCAGCGGGTAGAACCAGGCAGAGAATTCCCGGCTAGCAGCTTCCCTGTGGCCGGGAAGTGCAAACGTATACGTTTTCGCCGAAAACACGTTTTCCGGCGAAAACGCACACCACGGCTCTTTCTGAGAAAAAGCAAGCACGGAGGACGAGAATCGCTTTTGCCCTGTGTAGCGTTCCGGGCAGCGGGTAGAAACAGGCAGAGAATTCCCGGCTAGCAGCTTCCCTGTGGCGGGGAAGTGCAAACGTACACGTTTTCGGCCGAAAACGCGTTTTCTGGCGAAAACGCACACCACGGCTCTTTCTGAGAAAAAGCAAGCACGGAGGACGAGAATCGCTTTTGCCCTGCGTAGCGTTCCGGGCAGCGGGTAGAACCAGGCAGAGAATTCCCGTCTAGCAGCTTCCCTGTGGCCGGGAAGTGCAAACGTACACGTTTTCGTCCGAAAACGCGTTTTCCGGCGAAAACGCACACCACGGCTCTTTCTGAGAAAAAGCAAGCACGGAGGACGAGAATCGCTTTTGCCCTGCGTAGCGTTCCGGGCAGCGGGTAGAACCAGGCAGAGAATTCCCGGCTAGCAGCTTCCCTGTGGCCGGGAAGTGCAAACGTACACGTTTTCGGCCGAAAACGCGTTTTCCCGCGAAAACGCACACCACGGCTCTTTCTGAGAAAAAGCAAGCACGGAGGACGAGAATCGCTTTTGCCCTGCGTAGTGTTCCGGGCAGCGGGTAGAACCAGGCAGAGAATTCCCGGCTAGCAGCTTCCCTGTGGCGGGGAAGTGCAAACGTACACGTTTTCGGCCGAAAACGCGTTTTCCGGCGAAAACGCACACCACGGCTCTTTCTGAGAAAAAACAAGCACGGAGGACGAGAATCGCTTTTGCCCTGCGTAGCGTTCTGAGCAGCGGGTAGAAATAGGCAGCGAATTGCCGGCTAGCAGCTTCCCTGTGGCCGGGAAGTGCAAACTTACACGTTTTCGGCCGAAAACGCGTCTTCCGGCGAAAAAGCACACCATGGCTCTTCCTGAGAAAAAGCAAGCACGGAGGACGAGAATCGTTTTTGCCCTGCGTAGCGTTCCTGGCAGCGGGTAGAACCAGGCAGAGAATTCCCGTCTAGCAGCTTCCCTGTGGCGGGGAAGTGCAAACGTAGACGTTTTCGGCCGAAAATGCGTTTTCCGTCGAAAACGCACACCACGGCTCATTCTGAGAAAAAGCAAGCACGGAGGACGAGAATCGCTTTTGCCCTGCGTAGGGCTCCGGGCAGCGGGTAGAACCAGGCAGAGAATTCCCGTCTATCAGCTTCCCTGTGGCGGGGAAGTGCAAACGTACACGTTTTCGGCCGAAAACGCGTTTTCCGGCGAAAACGCACACCACGGCTCTTTCTGAGAAAAAGCAAGCACGGAGGACGAGAATCGCTTTTGCCCTGCGTAGCGTTCCGGGCAGCGGGTAGAACCAGGCAGAGAATTCCCGGCTAGCAGCTTCCCTGTGGCCGGGAAGTGCAAACGTACACGTTTTCGGCCGAAAACGCGTTTTCTGGCGTAAACGCACACCACGGCTCTTTCTGAGAAAAAGCAAGCACGGAGGACGAGAATCGCTTTTGCCCTGCGTAGTGTTCCGGGCAGCGGGTAGAACCAGGCAGAGAATTCCCGGCTAGCAGCTTCCCTGTGGCCGGGAAGTGCAAACGTACACGTTTTCGGCCGAAAACGCGTTTTCCGGCGAAAACGCACACCACGGCTCTTTCTGAGAAAAAGCAAGCACGGAGGACGAGAATCGCTTTTGCCCTGCGTAGCGTTCCGGGCAGCGGGTAGAACCAGGCAGAGAATTCCCGGCTAGCAGCTTCCCTGTGGCCGGGAAGTGCAAACGTACACGTTTTCGGCCGAAAACGCGTTTTCCGGCGAAAACGCACACCACGGCTCTTTCTGAGAAAAAGCAAGCACGGAGGACGAGAATCGCTTTTGCCCTGCGTAGCGTTCCGGGCAGCGGGTAGAACCAGGCAGAGAATTCCCGTCTAGCAGTTTCCCTGTGGCCGGGAAGTGCAAACGTACACGTTTTCGGCCGAAAACGCGTTTTCCCGCGAAAACGCACACCACGGCTCTTTCTAAGAAAAAGCAAGCACGGAGGACGAGAATCGCTTTTGCCCTGCGTAGCGTTCCGGGCAGCGGGTAGAACCAGGCAGAGAATTCCCGGCTAGCAGCTTCCCTGTGGCCGGGAAGTGCAAACGTATACGTTTTCGCCGAAAACACGTTTTCCGGCGAAAACGCACACCACGGCTCTTTCTGAGAAAAAGCAAGCACGGAGGACGAGAATCGCTTTTGCCCTGCGTAGCGTTCCGGGCAGCGGGTAGAACCAGGCAGAGAATTCCCGGCTAGCAGCTTCCCTGTGGCCGGGAAGTGCAAACGTACACGTTTTCGGCCGAAAACGCGTTTTCTAGCGAAAACGCACACCACGGCTCTTTCTGAGAAAAAGCAAGCACGGAGGACGAGAATCGCTTTTGCCCTGCGTAGCGTTCCGGGCAGCGGGTAGAACCAGGCAGAGAATTCCCGTCTAGCAGTTTCCCTGTGGCCGGGAAGTGCAAACGTACACGTTTTCGGCCGAAAACGCGTTTTCCCGCGAAAACGCACACCACGGCTCTTTCTGAGAAAAAGCAAGCACGGAGGACGAGAATCGCTTTTGCCCTGCGTAGCGTTCCGGGCAGCGGGTAGAACCAGGCAGAGAATTCCCGTCTAGCAGCTTCCCTGTGGCCGGGAAGTGCAAACGTACACGTTTTCGGCCGAAAACGCGTTTTCCGGCGAAAACGCACACCACGGCTCTTTCTGAGAAAAAGCAAGCACGGAGGACGAGAACCGCTTTTGCCCTGCGTAGCGTTCCGGGCAGCGGGTAGAACCAGGCAGAGAATTCCCGGCTAGCAGCTTCCCTGTGGCCGGGAAGTGCAAACGTACACGTTTTCGGCCGAAAACGCGTTTTCCGGCGAAAACGCACACCACGGCTCTTTCTGAGAAAAAGCAAGCACGGAGGACGAGAATCGCTTTTGCCCTGCGTAGTGTTCCGGGCAGCGGGTAGAACCAGGCAGAGAATTCCCGGCTAGCAGCTTCCCTGTGGCGGGGAAGTGCAAACGTACACGTTTTCGGCCGAAAACGCGTTTTCCGGCGAAAACGCACACCACGGCTCTTTCTGAGAAAAAGCAAGCACGGAGGACGAGAATCGCTTTTGCCCTGCGTAGCGTTCCGGGCAGCGGGTAGAACCAGGCAGAGAATTCCCGGCTAGCAGCTTCCCTGTGGCCGGGAAGTGCAAACGTACACGTTTTCGTCCGAAAACGCGTTTTCCGGCGAAAACGCACACCACGGCTCTTTCTGAGAAAAAGCAAGCACGGAGGACGAGAATCGCTTTTGCCCTGCGTAGCGTTCCGGACAGCGGGTAGAACCAGGCAGAGAATTCCCGGCTAGCAGCTTCCCTGTGGCCGGGAAGTGCAAACGTACACGTTTTCGGCCGAAAACGCGTTTTCCGGCGAAAACGCACACCACGGCTCTTTCTGAGAAAAAGCAAGCACGGAGGACGAGAATCGCTTTTGCCCTGCGTAGTGTTCCGGGCAGCGGGTAGAACCAGGCAGAGAATTCCCGGCTAGCAGCTTCCCTGTGGCGGGGAAGTGCAAGCGTACACGTTTTCGGCCGAAAACGCGTTTTCCGGCGAAAACGCACACCACGGCTCTTTCTGAGAAAAAGCAAGCACGGAGGACGAGAATCGCTTTTGCCCTGCGTAGCGTTCGGGGCAGCGGGTAGAACCAGGCAGAGAATTCCCGGCTAGCAGCTTCCCTGTGGCCGGGAAGTGCAAGCGTACACGTTTTCGGCCGAAAACGCGTTTTCCGGCGAAAACGCACACCACGGCTCTTTCTGAGAAAAAGCAAGCACGGAGGACGAGAATCGCTTTTGCCCTGCGTAGTGTTCCGGGCAGCGGGTAGAACCAGGCAGAGAATTCCCGGCTAGCAGCTTCCCTGTGGCCGGGAAGTGCAAACGTACACGTTTTCGGCCGAAAACGCGTTTTCCGGCGAAAACGCACACCACGGCTCTTTCTGAGAAAAAGCAAGCACGGAGGAGGAGAATCGCTTTTGCCCTGCGTAGCGTTCCGGGCAGCGGGTAGAACCAGGCAGAGAATTCCCGGCTAGCAGCTTCCCTGTGGCCGGGAAGTGCAAACGTACACGTTTTCGGCCGAAAACGCGTTTTCCGGCGAAAACGCACACCACGGCTCTTTCTGAGAAAAAGCAAGCACGGAGGACGAGAATCGCTTTTGCCCTGCGTAGCGTTCCGGGCAGCGGGTAGAACCTGGCAGAGAATTCCCGTCTAGCAGTTTCCCTGTGGCCGGGAACTGCAAACGTACACGTTTTCGGCCGAAAACGCGTTTTCCCGCGAAAACGCACACCACGGCTCTTTCTAAGAAAAAGCAAGCACGGAGGACGAGAATCGCTTTTGCCCTGCGTAGCGTTCCGGGCAGCGGGTAGAACCAGGCAGAGAATTCCCGGCTAGCAGCTTCCCTGTGGCCGGGAAGTGCAAACGTATACGTTTTCGCCGAAAACACGTTTTCCGGCGAAAACGCACACCACGGCTCTTTCTGAGAAAAAGCAAGCACGGAGGACGAGAATCGCTTTTGCCCTGCGTAGCGTTCCGGGCAGCGGGTAGAACCAGGCAGAGAATTCCCGTCTAGCAGTTTCCCTGTGGCCGGGAAGTGCAAACGTACACGTTTTCGGCCGAAAACGCGTTTTCTAGCGAAAACGCACACCACGGCTCTTTCTGAGAAAAAGCAAGCACGGAGGACGAGAATCGCTTTTGCCCTGCGTAGCGTTCCGGGCAGCGGGTAGAACCAGGCAGAGAATTCCCGTCTAGCAGCTTCCCTGTGGCCGGGAAGTGCAAACGTACACGTTTTCGGCCGAAAACGCGTTTTCCGGCGAAAACGCACACCACGGCTCTTTCTGAGAAAAAGCAAGCACGGAGGACGAGAATCGCTTTTGCCCTGCGTAGCGTTCCGGGCAGCGGGTAGAACCAGGCAGAGAATTCCCGGCTAGCAGCTTCCCTGTGGCCGGGAAGTGCAAACGTACACGTTTTCGGCCGAAAACGCGTTTTCCGGCGAAAACGCACACCACGGCTCTTTCTGGGAAAAAGCAAGCACGGAGGACGAGAATCGCTTTTGTCCTGCGTAGTGTTCCGGGCAGCGGGTAGAACCAGGCAGAGAATTCCCGGCTAGCAGCTTCCCTGTGGCGGGGAAGTGCAAACGTACACGTTTTCGGCCGAAAACGCGTTTTCCGGCGAAAACGCACACCACGGCTCTTTCTGAGAAAAAGCAAGCACGGAGGACGAGAATCGCTTTTGCCCTGCGTAGCGTTCCGGGCAGCGGGTAGAACCAGGCAGAGAATTCCCGGCTAGCAGCTTCCCTGTGGCCGGGAAGTGCAAACGTACACGTTTTCGTCCGAAAACGCGTTTTCCGGCGAAAACGCACACCACGGCTCTTTCTGAGAAAAAGCAAGCACGGAGGACGAGAATCGCTTTTGCCCTGCGTAGCGTTCCGGGCAGCGGGTAGAACCAGGCAGAGAATTCCCGGCTAGCAGCTTCCCTGTGGCCGGGAAGTGCAAACGTACACGTTTTCGGCCGAAAACGCGTTTTCCGGCGAAAACGCACACCACGGCTCTTTCTGAGAAAAAGCAAGCACGGAGGACGAGAATCGCTTTTGCCCTGCGTAGTGTTCCGGGCAGCGGGTAGAACCAGGCAGAGAATTCCCGGCTAGCAGCTTCCCTGTGGCGGGGAAGTGCAAACGTACACGTTTTCGGCCGAAAACGCGTTTTGCGGCGAAAACGCACACCACGGCTCTTTCTGAGAAAAAGCAAGCACGGAGGACGAGAATCGCTTTTGCCCTGCGTAGCGTTCCGGGCAGCGGGTAGAACCAGGCAGAGAATTCCCGGCTAGCAGCTTCCCTGTGGCCGGGAAGTGCAAACGTACACGTTTTCGGCCGAAAACGCGTTTTCCGGCGAAAACGCACACCACGGCTCTTTCTGAGAAAAAGCAAGCACGGAGGACGAGAATCGCTTTTGCCCTGCGTAGTGTTCCGGGCAGCGGGTAGAACCAGGCAGAGAATTCCCGGCTAGCAGCTTCCCTGTGGCCGGGAAGTGCAAACGTACACGTTTTCGGCCGAAAACGCGTTTTCCGGCGAAAACGCACACCACGGCTCTTTCTGAGAAAAAGCAAGCACGGAGGACGAGAATCGCTTTTGCCCTGCGTAGCGTTCCGGGCAGCGGGTAGAACCAGGCAGAGAATTCCCGGCTAGCAGCTTCCCTGTGGCCGGGAAGTGCAAACGTACACGTTTTCGGCCGAAAACGCGTTTTCCGGCGAAAACGCACACCACGGCTCTTTCTGAGAAAAAGCAAGCACGGAGGACGAGAATCGCTTTTGCCCTGCGTAGCGTTCCGGGCAGCGGGTAGAACCAGGCAGAGAATTCCCGGCTAGCAGCTTCCCTGTGGCCGGGAAGTGCAAACGTACACGTTTTCGGCCGAAAACGCGTTTTCCGGCGAAAACGCACACCACGGCTCTTTCTGAGAAAAAGCAAGCACGGAGGACGAGAATCGCTTTTGCCCTGCGTAGCGTTCCGGGCAGCGGGTAGAACCAGGCAGAGAATTCCCGGCTAGCAGCTTCCCTGTGGCCGGGAAGTGCAAACGTACACGTTTTCGGCCGAAAACGCGTTTTCCGGCGAAAACGCACACCACGGCTCTTTCTGAGAAAAAGCAAGCACGGAGGACGAGAATCGCTTTTGCCCTGCGTAGCGTTCCGGGCAGCGGGTAGAACCAGGCAGAGAATTCCCGGCTAGCAGCTTCCCTGTGGCCGGGAAGTGCAAACGTACACGTTTTCGCCGAAAACACGTTTTCCGGCGAAAACGCACACCACGGCTCTTTCTGAGAAAAAGCAAGCACGGAGGACGAGAATCGCTTTTGCCCTGCGTAGCGTTCCGGGCAGCGGGTAGAACCAGGCAGAGAATTCCCGGCTAGCAGCTTCCCTGTGGCCGGGAAGTGCAAACGTACAGGTTTTCGGCCGAAGACGCGTTTTCCGGCGAAAACGCACACCACGGCTCTTTCTGAGAAAAAGCAAGCACGGAGGACGAGAATCGCTTTTGCCCTGCGTAGCGTTCCGGGCAGCGGGTAGAACCAGGCAGAGAATTCCCGGCTAGCAGCTTCCCTGTGGCGGGGAAGTGCAAACGTACACGTTTTCGGCCGAAAACGCGTTTTCTGGCGAAAACGCACACCACGGCTCTTTCTGAGAAAAAGCAAGCACGGAGGACGAGAATCGCTTTTGCCCTGCGTAGCGTTCCGGGCAGCGGGTAGAACCAGGCAGAGAATTCCCGGCTAGCAGCTTCCCTGTGGCCGGGAAGTGCAAACGTACACGTTTTCGGCCGAAAACGCGTTTTCCCGCGAAAACGCACACCACGGCTCTTTCTGAGAAAAAGCAAGCACGGAGGACGAGAATCGCTTTTGCCCTGCGTAGCGTTCCGGGCAGCGGGTAGAACCAGGCAGAGAATTCCCGTCTAGCAGCTTCCCTGTGGCCGGGAAGTGCAAACGTACACGTTTTCGGCCGAAAACGCGTTTTCCGACGAAAACGCACACCACGGCTCTTTCTGAGAAAAAGCAAGCACGGAAGATGAGAATCGCTTTTGCCCTGCGTAGCGTTCTGAGCAGCGGGTAGAAATAGGCAGCGAATTGCCGGCTAGCAGCTTCCCTGTGGCCGGGAAGTGCAAACTTACACGTTTTCGGCCGAAAACGCGTCTTCCGGCGAAAAAGCACACCATGGCTCTTCCTGAGAAAAAGCAAGCACGGAGGACGAGAATCGTTTTTGCCCTGCGTAGCGTTCCTGGCAGCGGGTAGAACCAGGCAGAGAATTCCCGTCTAGCAGCTTCCCTGTGGCCGGGAAGTGCAAACGTACACGTTTTCGGCCGAAAACGCGTTTTCCGGCGAAAACGCACACCACGGCTCTTTCTGAGAAAAAGCAAGCACGGAGGACGAGAATCGCTTTTGCCCTGCGTAGCGTTCCGGGCAGCGGGTAGAACCAGGCAGAGAATTCCCGGCTAGCAGCTTCCCTGTGGCCGGGAAGTGCAAACGTACACGTTTTCGGCCGAAAACGCGTTTTCCGGCGAAAACGCACACCACGGCTCTTTCTGAGAAAAAGCAAGCACGGAGGACGAGAATCGCTTTTGCCCTGCCTAGCGTTCCGGGCAGCGGGTAGAACCAGGCAGAGAATTCCCGGCTAGCAGCTTCCCTGTGGCGGGGAAGTGCAAACGTACACGTTTTCGGCCGAAAACGCGTTTTCCCGCGAAAACGCACACCACGGCTCTTTCTGAGAAAAAGCAAGCACGGAGGATGAGAATCGCTTTTGCCCTGCGTAGCGTTCCGGGCAGCGGGTAGAACCACGCAGAGAATTCCCGGCTAGCAGCTTCCCTGTGGCCGGGAAGTGCAAACGTATACGTTTACGCCGAAAACACGTTTTCCGGCGAAAACGCACACCACGGCTCTTTCTGAGAAAAAGCAAGCACGGAGGACGAGAATCGCTTTTGCCCTGCGTAGCGTTCCGGGCAGCGGGTAGAACCAGGCAGAGAATTCCCGGCTAGCAGCTTCCCTGTGGCCGGGAAGTGCAAACGTACACGTTTTCGGCCGAAAACGCGTTTACCGGCGAAAACGCACACCACGGCTCTTTCTGAGAAAAAGCAAGCACGGAGGACGAGAATCGCTTTTGCCCTGTGTAGCGTTCCGGGCAGCGGGTAGAACCAGGCAGAGAATTCCCGGCTAGCAGCTTCCCTGTGGCGGGGAAGTGCAAACGTACACGTTTTCGGCCGAAAACGCGTTTTCCGGCGAAAACGCACACCACGGCTCTTTCTGAGAAAAAGCAAGCACGGAGGACGAGAATCGCTTTTGCCCTGCGTAGCGTTCCGGGCAGCGGGTAGAACCAGGCAGAGAATTCCCGGCTAGCAGCTTCCCTGTGGCCGGGAAGTGCAAACGTACACGTTTTCGGCCGAAAACGCGTTTTCCGGCGAAAACGCACACCACGGCTCTTTCTGAGAAAAAGCAAGCACGGAAGATGAGAATCGCTTTTGCCCTGCGTAGCGTTCTGAGCAGCGGGTAGAAATAGGCAGCGAATTGCCGGCTAGCAGCTTCCCTGTGGCCGGGAAGTGCAAACTTACACGTTTTCGGCCGAAAACGCGTCTTCCGGCGAAAAAGCACACCATGGCTCTTCCTGAGAAAAAGCAAGCACGGAGGACGAGAATCGTTTTTGCCCTGCGTAGCGTTCCTGGCAGCGGGTAGAACCAGGCAGAGAATTCCCGTCTAGCAGCTTCCCTGTGGCCGGGAAGTGCAAACGTACACGTTTTCGGCCGAAAACGCGTTTTCCGGCGAAAACGCACACCACGGCTCTTTCTGAGAAAAAGCAAGCACGGAGGACGAGAATCGCTTTTGCCCTGCGTAGTGTTCCGGGCAGCGGGTATAACCAGGCAGAGAATTCCCGGCTAGCAGCTTCCCTGTGGCCGGGAAGTGCAAACGTACACGTTTTCAGCCGAAAACGCGTTTTCTGGCGAAAACGCACACCACGGCTCTTTCTGAGAAAAAGCAAGCACGGAGGACGAGAATCGCTTTTGCCCTGCGTAGCGTTCCGGGCAGCGGGTAGAACCAGGCAGAGAATTCCCGGCTAGCAGCTTCCCTGTGGCCGGGAAGTGCAAACGTACACGTTTTCGGCCGAAAACGCGTTTTCCGGCGAAAACGCACACCACGGCTCTTTCTGAGAAAAAGCAAGCACGGAGGACGAGAATCGCTTTTGCCCTGCGTAGCGTTCCGGGCAGCGGGTAGAACCAGGCAGAGAATTCCCGGCTAGCAGCTTCCCTGTGGCCGGGAAGTGCAAACGTACACGTTTTCGGCCGAAAACGCGTTTTCTGGCGAAAACGCACACCACGGCTCTTTCTGAGAAAAAGCAAGCACGGAGGACGAGAATCGCTTTTGCCCTGCGTAGCGTTCCGGGCAGCGGGTAGAACCAGGCAGAGAATTCCCGGCTAGCAGCTTCCCTGTGGCCGGGAAGTGCAAACGTACACGTTTTCGGCCGAAAACGCTTTTTCCGGCGAAAACGCACACCACGGCTGTTTCTGAGAAAAAGCAAGCACGGAGGACGAGAATCGCTTTTTCCCTGCGTAGCGTTCCGGGCAGCGGGTAGAACCAGGCAGAGAATTCCCGGCTAGCAGCTTCCCTGTGGCCGGGAAGTGCAAACGTACACGTTTTCGGCCGAAAACGCGTTTTCCCGCGAAAACGCACACCACGGCTCTTTCTGAGAAAAAGCAAGCACGGAGGACGAGAATCGCTTTTGCCCTGCGTAGCGTTCTGAGCAGCGGGTAGAACCAGGCAGAGAATTCCCGGCTAGCAGCTTCCCTGTGGCGGGGAAGTGCAAACGTACACGTTTTCGGCCGAAAAAGAATTTTCCGGCGAAAAAGCACACCATGGCTCTTTCTGAGAAAAAGCAAGCACGGAGGACGAGAATCGCTTTTGCCCTGCATAGCGTTCTGAGCAGCGGGTAGATATAGGCAGCGAATTGCAGGCTAGCAGCTTCCCTGTGGCCGGGAAGTGCAAACGTACACGTTTTCGGCCGAAAACGCGTTTTCCGGAGAAAAAGCACACCTTGGCTCTTTCTGAGAAAAAGCAAGCACGGAGGACGAGAATCGCTTTTGCCCTGCGTAGCGTTCCGGGCAGCGGGTAGAACCAGGCAGAGAATTCCCGGCTAGCAGCTTCCCTGTGGCGGGGAAGTGCAAACGTACACGTTTTCGGCCGAAAACACGTTTTCCGGCGAAAACGCACACCACGGCTCTTTCTGAGAAAAAGCAAGCACGGAGGACGAGAATCGCTTTTGCCCTGTGTAGCGTTCTGAGCAGCGGGTAGAAATAGGCAGCGAATTGCCGGCTAGCAGCTTCCCTGTGGCCGGGAAGTGCAAACGTACACGTTTTCGGCCGAAAACGCGTTTTCCGGCGAAAAAGCACACCACGGCTCTTTCTGAGAAAAAGCAAGCACGGAGGACGAGAATCGCTTTTGCCCTGCGTAGCGTTCCGGGCAGCGGGTAGAACCAGGCAGAGAATTCCCGTCTAGCAGCTTCCCTGTGGCGGGGAAGTGCAAACGTACACGTTTTCGGCCGAAAACGCGTTTTCCGGCGAAAACGCACACCACGGCTCTTTCTGAGAAAAAGCAAGCACGGAGGACGAGAATCGCTTTTGCCCTGCGTAGCGTTCCGGGCAGCGGGTAGAACCAGGCAGAGAATTCCCGGCTAGCAGCTTCCCTGTGGCCGGGAAGTGCAAACGTACACGTTTTCGGCCGAAAACGCGTTTTCCGGCGAAAACGCACACCACGGCTCTTTCTGAGAAAAAGCAAGCACGGAGGACGAGAATCGCTTTTGCCCTGCGTAGTGTTCCGGGCAGCGGGTAGAACCAGGCAGAGAATTCCCGGCTAGCAGCTTCCCTGTGGCGGGGAAGTGCAAACGTACACGTTTTCGGCCGAAAACGCGTTTTCCGGCGAAAACGCACACCACGGCTCTTTCTGAGAAAAAGCAAGCACGGAGGACGAGAATCGCTTTTGCCCTGCGTAGCGTTCCGGGCAGCGGGTAGAACCAGGCAGAGAATTCCCGGCTAGCAGCTTCCCTGTGGCGGGGAAGTGCAAACGTACACGTTTTCGGCCGAAAACGCGTTTTCCGGCGAAAACGCACACCACGGCTCTTTCTGAGAAAAAGCAAGCACGGAGGACGAGAATCGCTTTTGCCCTGCGTAGCGTTCTGAGCAGCGGGAAGAAATAGGCAGCGAATTGCCGGCTAGCAGCTTCCCTGTGGCCGGGAAGTGCAAACGTACACGTTTTCGGCCGAAAACGCGTTTTCTGGCGAAAACGCACACCACGGCTCTTTCTGAGACAAAGCAAGCACGGAGGACGAGAATCGCTTTTGCCCTGCGTAGCGTTCCGGGCAGCGAGTAGAACCAGGCAGAGATTTCCCGGCTAGCAGCTTCCCTGTGGCCGGGAAGTGCAAACGTACACGTTTTCGGCCGAAAACGCCTTTTCTGGCGAAAACGCACACCACGGCTCTTTCTGAGAAAAAGCAAGCACGGAGGACGAGAATCGCTTTTGCCCTGCGTAGCGTTCCGGGCAGCGGGTAGAACCAGGCAGAGAATTCCCGGCTAGCAGCTTCCCTGTGGCGGGGAAGTGCAAACGTACACGTTTTCGGCCGAAAACGCTTTTTCCGGCGAAAACGCACACCACGGCTCTTTCTGAGAAAAAGCAAGCACGGAGGACGAGAATCGCTTTTGCCCTGCGTAGCGTTCTGAGCAACGGGTAGAACCAGGCAGAGAATTCCCGGCTAGCAGCTTCCCTGTGGCCGGGAAGTGCAAACGTACACGTTTTCGGCCGAAAACGCGTTTTCCCGCGAAAACGCACACCACGGCTCTTTCTGAGAAAAAGCAAGCACGGAGGACGAGAATCGCTTTTGCCCTGCGTAGCGTTCCGGGCAGCGGGTAGAACCAGGCAGAGAATTCCCGGCTAGCAGCTTCCCTGTGGCCGGGAAGTGCAAACGTATACGTTTTCGCCGAAAACACGTTTTCCGGCGAAAACGCACACCACGGCTCTTTCTGAGAAAAAGCAAGCACGGAGGACGAGAATCGCTTTTGCCCTGTGTAGCGTTCCGGGCAGCGGGTAGAACCAGGCAGAGAATTCCCGGCTAGCAGCTTCCCTGTGGCGGGGAAGTGCAAACGTACACGTTTTCGGCCGAAAACGCGTTTTCTAGCGAAAACGCACACCACGGCTCTTTCTGAGAAAAAGCAAGCACGGAGGACGAGAATCGCTTTTGCCCTGCGTAGCGTTCCGGGCAGCGGGTAGAACCAGGCAGAGAATTCCCGTCTAGCAGTTTCCCTGTGGCCGGGAAGTGCAAACGTACACGTTTTCGGCCGAAAACGCGTTTTCTAGCGAAAACGCACACCACGGCTCTTTCTGAGAAAAAGCAAGCACGGAGGACGAGAATCGCTTTTGCCCTGCGTAGCGTTCCGGGCAGCGGGTAGAACCAGGCAGAGAATTCCCGTCTAGCAGCTTCCCTGTGGCCGGGAAGTGCAAACGTACACGTTTTCGGCCGAAAACGCGTTTTCCGGCGAAAACGCACACCACGGCTCTTTCTGAGAAAAAGCAAGCACGGAGGACGAGAATCGCTTTTGCCCTGCGTAGCGTTCCGGGCAGCGGGTAGAACCAGGCAGAGAATTGCCGGCTAGCAGCTTCCCTGTGGCCGGGAAGTGCAAACGTACACGTTTTCGGCCGAAAACGCGTTTTCCGGCGAAAACGCACACCACGGCTCTTTCTGAGAAAAAGCAAGCACGGAGGACGAGAATCGCTTTTGCCCTGCGTAGTGTTCCGGGCAGCGGGTAGAACCAGGCAGAGAATTCCCGTCTAGCAGCTTCCCTGTGGCGGGGAAGTGCAAACGTACACGTTTTCGGCCGAAAACGCGTTTTCCGGCGAAAACGCACACCACGGCTCTTTCTGAGAAAAAGCAAGCACGGAGGACGAGAATCGCTTTTGCCCTGCGTAGCGTTCCGGGCAGCGGGTAGAACCAGGCAGAGAATTCCCGGCTAGCAGCTTCCCTGTGGCCGGGAAGTGCAAACGTACACGTTTTCGTCCGAAAACGCGTTTTCCGGCGAAAACGCACACCACGGCTCTTTCTGAGAAAAAGCAAGCACGGAGGACGAGAATCGCTTTTGCCCTGCGTAGCGTTCCGGACAGCGGGTAGAACCAGGCAGAGAATTCCCGGCTAGCAGCTTCCCTGTGGCCGGGAAGTGCAAACGTACACGTTTTCGGCCGAAAACGCGTTTTCCGGCGAAAACGCACACCACGGCTCTTTCTGAGAAAAAGCAAGCACGGAGGACGAGAATCGCTTTTGCCCTGCGTAGTGTTCCGGGCAGCGGGTAGAACCAGGCAGAGAATTCCCGGCTAGCAGCTTCCCTGTGGCGGGGAAGTGCAAACGTACACGTTTTCGGCCGAAAACGCGTTTTCCGGCGAAAACGCACACCACGGCTCTTTCTGAGAAAAAGCAAGCACGGAGGACGAGAATCGCTTTTGCCCTGCGTAGCGTTCCGGGCAGCGGGTAGAACCAGGCAGAGAATTCCCGGCTAGCAGCTTCCCTGTGGCCGGGAAGTGCAAACGTACACGTTTTCGGCCGAAAACGCGTTTTCCGGCGAAAACGCACACCACGGCTCTTTCTGAGAAAAAGCAAGCACGGAGGACGAGAATCGCTTTTGCCCTGCGTAGTGTTCCGGGCAGCGGGTAGAACCAGGCAGAGAATTCCCGGCTAGCAGCTTCCCTGTGGCCGGGAAGTGCAAACGTACACGTTTTCGGCCGAAAACGCGTTTTCCGGCGAAAACGCACACCACGGCTCTTTCTGAGAAAAAGCAAGCACGGAGGACGAGAATCGCTTTTGCCCTGCGTAGCGTTCCGGGCAGCGGGTAGAACCAGGCAGAGAATTCCCGGCTAGCAGCTTCCCTGTGGCCGGGAAGTGCAAACGTACACGTTTTCGGCCGAAAACGCGTTTTCCGGCGAAAACGCACACCACGGCTCTTTCTGAGAAAAAGCAAGCACGGAGGACGAGAATCGCTTTTGCCCTGCGTAGCGTTCTGAGCAGCGGGTAGAAATAGGCAGCGAATTGCCGGCTAGCAGCTTCCCTGTGGCCGGGAAGTGCAAACTTACACGTTTTCGGCCGAAAACGCGTCTTCCGGCGAAAAAGCACACCATGGCTCTTCCTGAGAAAAAGCAAGCACGGAGGACGAGAATCGTTTTTGCCCTGCGTAGCGTTCCTGGCAGCGGGTAGAACCAGGCAGAGAATTCCCGTCTAGCAGCTTCCCTGTGGCGGGGAAGTGCAAACGTAGACGTTTTCGGCCGAAAACGCGTTTTCCGGCGAAAACGCACACCACGGCTCATTCTGAGAAAAAGCAAGCACGGAGGACGAGAATCGCTTTTGCCCTGCGTAGGGCTCCGGGCAGCGGGTAGAACCAGGCAGAGAATTCCCGTCTAGCAGCTTCCCTGTGGCGGGGAAGTGCAAACGTACACGTTTTCGGCCGAAAACGCGTTTTCCGGCGAAAACGCACACCACGGCTCTTTCTGAGAAAAAGCAAGCACGGAGGACGAGAATCGCTTTTGCCCTGCGTAGCGTTCCGGGCAGCGGGTAGAACCAGGCAGAGAATTCCCGGCTAGCAGCTTCCCTGTGGCCGGGAAGTGCAAACGTACACGTTTTCGGCCGAAAACGCGTTTTCCGGCGAAAACGCACACCACGGCTCTTTCTGAGAAAAAGCAAGCACGGAGGACGAGAATCGCTTTTGCCCTGCGTAGCGTTCCGGGCAGCGGGTAGAACCAGGCAGAGAATTCCCGGCTAGCAGCTTCCCTGTGGCCGGGAAGTGCAAACGTACACGTTTTCGGCCGAAAACGCGTTTTCTGGCGTAAACGCACACCACGGCTCTTTCTGAGAAAAAGCAAGCACGGAGGACGAGAATCGCTTTTGCCCTGCGTAGTGTTCCGGGCAGCGGGTAGAACCAGGCAGAGAATTCCCGGCTAGCAGCTTCCCTGTGGCCGGGAAGTGCAAACGTACACGTTTTCGGCCGAAAACGCGTTTTCCGGCGAAAACGCACACCACGGCTCTTTCTGAGAAAAAGCAAGCACGGAGGACGAGAATCGCTTTTGCCCTGCGTAGCGTTCCGGGCAGCGGGTAGAACCAGGCAGAGATTTCCCGGCTAGCAGCTTCCCTGTGGCCGGGAAGTGCAAACGTACACGTTTTCGGCCGAAAACGCGTTTTCCGGCGAAAACGCACACCACGGCTCTTTCTGAGAAAAAGCAAGCACGGAGGACGAGAATCGCTTTTGCCCTGCGTAGCGTTCCGGGCAGCGGGTAGAACCAGGCAGAGAATTCCCGTCTAGCAGTTTCCCTGTGGCCGGGAAGTGCAAACGTACACGTTTTCGGCCGAAAACGCGTTTTCCCGCGAAAACGCACACCACGGCTCTTTCTAAGAAAAAGCAAGCACGGAGGACGAGAATCGCTTTTGCCCTGCGTAGCGTTCCGGGCAGCGGGTAGAACCAGGCAGAGAATTCCCGGCTAGCAGCTTCCCTGTGGCCGGGAAGTGCAAACGTATACGTTTTCGCCGAAAACACGTTTTCCGGCGAAAACGCACACCACGGCTCTTTCTGAGAAAAAGCAAGCACGGAGGACGAGAATCGCTTTTGCCCTGTGTAGCGTTCCGGGCAGCGGGTAGAACCAGGCAGAGAATTCCCGGCTAGCAGCTTCCCTGTGGCCGGGAAGTGCAAACGTACACGTTTTCGGCCGAAAACGCCTTTTCTGGCGAAAACGCACACCACGGCTCTTTCTGAGAAAAAGCAAGCACGGAGGACGAGAATCGCTTTTGCCCTGCGTAGCGTTCCGGGCAGCGGGTAGAACCAGGCAGAGAATTCCCGTCTAGCAGTTTCCCTGTGGCCGGGAAGTGCAAACGTACACGTTTTCGGCCGAAAACGCGTTTTCTAGCGAAAACGCACACCACGGCTCTTTCTGAGAAAAAGCAAGCACGGAGGACGAGAATCGCTTTTGCCCTGCGTAGCGTTCCGGGCAGCGGGTAGAACCAGGCAGAGAATTCCCGTCTAGCAGCTTCCCTGTGGCCGGGAAGTGCAAACGTACACGTTTTCGGCCGAAAACGCGTTTTCCCGCGAAAACGCACACCACGGCTCTTTCTGAGAAAAAGCAAGCACGGAGGACGAGAATCGCTTTTGCCCTGCGTAGTGTTCCGGGCAGCGGGTAGAACCAGGCAGAGAATTCCCGGCTAGCAGCTTCCCTGTGGCGGGGAAGTGCAAACGTAGACGTTTTCGGCCGAAAACGCGTTTTCTAGCGAAAACGCACACCACGGCTCTTTCTGAGAAAAAGCAAGCACGGAGGACGAGAATCGCTTTTGCCCTGCGTAGCGTTCCGGGCAGCGGGTAGAACCAGGCAGAGAATTCCCGGCTAGCAGCTTCCCTGTGGCCGGGAAGTGCAAACGTACACGTTTTCGGCCGAAAACGCGTTTTCCGGCGAAAACGCACACCACGGCTCTTTCTGAGAAAAAGCAAGCACGGAGGACGAGAATCGCTTTTGCCCTGCGTAGCGTTCTGAGCAGCGGGTAGAAATAGGCAGCGAATTGCCGGCTAGCAGCTTCCCTGTGGCCGGGAAGTGCAAACTTACACGTTTTCGGCCGAAAACGCGTCTTCCGGCGAAAAAGCACACCATGGCTCTTCCTGAGAAAAAGCAAGCACGGAGGACGAGAATCGTTTTTGCCCTGCGTAGCGTTCCTGGCAGCGGGTAGAACCAGGCAGAGAATTCCCGTCTAGCAGCTTCCCTGTGGCGGGGAAGTGCAAACGTAGACGTTTTCGGCCGAAAACGCGTTTTCCGGCGAAAACGCACACCACGGCTCATTCTGAGAAAAAGCAAGCACGGAGGACGAGAATCGCTTTTGCCCTGCGTAGGGCTCCGGGCAGCGGGTAGAACCAGGCAGAGAATTCCCGTCTAGCAGCTTCCCTGTGGCGGGGAAGTGCAAACGTACACGTTTTCGGCCGAAAACGCGTTTTCCGGCGAAAACGCACACCACGGCTCTTTCTGAGAAAAAGCAAGCACGGAGGACGAGAATCGCTTTTGCCCTGCGTAGCGTTCCGGGCAGCGGTAGAACCAGGCAGAGAATTCCCGGCTAGCAGCTTCCCTGTGGCCGGGAAGTGCAAACGTACACGTTTTCGGCCGAAAACGCGTTTTCTGGCGTAAACGCACACCACGGCTCTTTCTGAGAAAAAGCAAGCACGGAGGACGAGAATCGCTTTTGCCCTGCGTAGTGTTCCGGGCAGCGGGTAGAACCAGGCAGAGAATTCCCGGCTAGCAGCTTCCCTGTGGCCGGGAAGTGCAAACGTACACGTTTTCGGCCGAAAACGCGTTTTCCGGCGAAAACGCACACCACGGCTCTTTCTGAGAAAAAGCAAGCACGGAGGACGAGAATCGCTTTTGCCCTGCGTAGCGTTCCGGGCAGCGGGTAGAACCAGGCAGAGATTTCCCGGCTAGCAGCTTCCCTGTGGCCGGGAAGTGCAAACGTACACGTTTTCGGCCGAAAACGCGTTTTCCGGCGAAAACGCACACCACGGCTCTTTCTGAGAAAAAGCAAGCACGGAGGACGAGAATCGCTTTTGCCCTGCGTAGCGTTCCGGGCAGCGGGTAGAACCAGGCAGAGAATTCCCGTCTAGCAGTTTCCCTGTGGCCGGGAAGTGCAAACGTACACGTTTTCGGCCGAAAACGCGTTTTCCCGCGAAAACGCACACCACGGCTCTTTCTAAGAAAAAGCAAGCACGGAGGACGAGAATCGCTTTTGCCCTGCGTAGCGTTCCGGGCAGCGGGTAGAACCAGGCAGAGAATTCCCGGCTAGCAGCTTCCCTGTGGCCGGGAAGTGCAAACGTATACGTTTTCGCCGAAAACACGTTTTCCGGCGAAAACGCACACCACGGCTCTTTCTGAGAAAAAGCAAGCACGGAGGACGAGAATCGCTTTTGCCCTGTGTAGCGTTCCGGGCAGCGGGTAGAACCAGGCAGAGAATTCCCGGCTAGCAGCTTCCCTGTGGCGGGGAAGTGCAAACGTACACGTTTTCGGCCGAAAACGCGTTTTCTAGCGAAAACGCACACCACGGCTCTTTCTGAGAAAAAGCAAGCACGGAGGACGAGAATCGCTTTTGCCCTGCGTAGCGTTCCGGGCAGCGGGTAGAACCAGGCAGAGAATTCCCGTCTAGCAGTTTCCCTGTGGCCGGGAAGTGCAAACGTACACGTTTTCGGCCGAAAACGCGTTTTCTAGCGAAAACGCACACCACGGCTCTTTCTGAGAAAAAGCAAGCACGGAGGACGAGAATCGCTTTTGCCCTGCGTAGCGTTCCGGGCAGCGGGTAGAACCAGGCAGAGAATTCCCGTCTAGCAGCTTCCCTGTGGCCGGGAAGTGCAAACGTACACGTTTTCGGCCGAAAACGCGTTTTCCCGCGAAAACGCACACCACGGCTCTTTCTGAGAAAAAGCAAGCACGGAGGACGAGAATCGCTTTTGCCCTGCGTAGTGTTCCGGGCAGCGGGTAGAACCAGGCAGAGAATTCCCGGCTAGCAGCTTCCCTGTGGCGGGGAAGTGCAAACGTACACGTTTTCGGCCGAAAACGCGTTTTCTAGCGAAAACGCACACCACGGCTCTTTCTGAGAAAAAGCAAGCACGGAGGACGAGAATCGCTTTTGCCCTGCGTAGCGTTCCGGGCAGCGGGTAGAACCAGGCAGAGAATTCCCGGCTAGCAGCTTCCCTGTGGCCGGGAAGTGCAAACGTACACGTTTTCGTCCGAAAACGCGTTTTCCGGCGAAAACGCACACCACGGCTCTTTCTGAGAAAAAGCAAGCACGGAGGACGAGAATCGCTTTTGCCCTGCGTAGCGTTCCGGGCAGCGGGTAGAACCAGGCAGAGAATTCCCGGCTAGCAGCTTCCCTGTGACCGGGAAGTGCAAACGTACACGTTTTCGGCCGAAAACGCGTTTTCCGGCGAAAACGCACACCACGGCTCTTTCTGAGAAAAAGCAAGCACGGAGGACGAGAATCGCTTTTGCCCTGCGTAGTGTTCCGGGCAGCGGGTAGAACCAGGCAGAGAATTCCCGGCTAGCAGCTTCCCTGTGGCGGGGAAGTGCAAACGTACACGTTTTCGGCCGAAAACGCGTTTTCCGGCGAAAACGCACACCACGGCTCTTTCTGAGAAAAAGCAAGCACGGAGGACGAGAATCGCTTTTGCCCTGCGTAGCGTTCCGGGCAGCGGGTAGAACCAGGCAGAGAATTCCCGGCTAGCAGCTTCCCTGTGGCCGGGAAGTGCAAACGTACACGTTTTCGGCCGAAAACGCGTTTTCCGGCGAAAACGCACACCACGGCTCTTTCTGAGAAAAAGCAAGCACGGAGGACGAGAATCGCTTTTGCCCTGCGTAGTGTTCCGGGCAGCGGGTAGAACCAGGCAGAGAATTCCCGGCTAGCAGCTTCCCTGTGGCCGGGAAGTGCAAACGTACACGTTTTCGGCCGAAAACGCTTTTTCCGGCGAAAACGCACACCACGGCTCTTTCTGAGAAAAAGCAAGCACGGAGGACGAGAATCGCTTTTGCCCTGCGTAGCGTTCCGGGCAGCGGGTAGAACCAGGCAGAGAATTCCCGGCTAGCAGCTTCCCTGTGGCCGGGAAGTGCAAACGTACACGTTTTCGGCCGAAAACGCGTTTTCCCGCGAAAACGCACACCACGGCTCTTTCTGAGAAAAAGCAAGCACGGAGGACGAGAATCGCTTTTGCCCTGCGTAGCGTTCCGGGCAGCGGGTAGAACCAGGCAGAGAATTCCCGGCTAGCAGCTTCCCTGTGGCCGGGAAGTGCAAACGTACACGTTTTCGGCCGAAAACGCGTTTTCCGGCGAAAAAGCACACCACGGCTCTTTCTGAGAAAAAGCAAGCACGGAGGACGAGAATCGCTTTTGCCCTGCGTAGCGTTCCGGGCAGCGGGTAGAACCAGGCAGAGAATTCCCGTCTAGCAGTTTCCCTGTGGCCGGGAAGTGCAAACGTACACGTTTTCGGCCGAAAACTCGTTTTCCGGCGAAAACGCACACCACGGCTCTTTCTGAGAAAAAGCAAGCACGGAGGACGAGAATCGCTTTTGCCCTGCGTAGCGTTCCGGGCAGCGGGTAGAACCAGGCAGAGAATTCCCGGCTAGCAGCTTCCCTGTGGCCGGGAAGTGCAAACGTATACGTTTTCGCCGAAAACACGTTTTCCGGCGAAAACGCACACCACGGCTCTTTCTGAGAAAAAGCAAGCACGGAGGACGAGAATCGCTTTTGCCCTGTGTAGCGTTCCGGGCAGCGGGTAGAACCAGGCAGAGAATTCCCGGCTAGCAGCTTCCCTGTGGCGGGGAAGTGCAAACGTACACGTTTTCGGCCGAAAACGCGTTTTCTAGCGAAAACGCACACCACGGCTCTTTCTGAGAAAAAGCAAGCACGGAGGACGAGAATCGCTTTTGCCCTGCGTAGCGTTCCGGGCAGCGGGTAGAACCAGGCAGAGAATTCCCGTCTAGCAGTTTCCCTGTGGCCGGGAAGTGCAAACGTACACGTTTTCGGCCGAAAACGCGTTTTCTAGCGAAAACGCACACCACGGCTCTTTCTGAGAAAAAGCAAGCACGGAGGACGAGAATCGCTTTTGCCCTGCGTAGCGTTCCGGGCAGCGGGTAGAACCAGGCAGAGAATTCCCGTCTAGCAGCTTCCCTGTGGCCGGGAAGTGCAAACGTACACGTTTTCGGCCGAAAACGCGTTTTCCCGCGAAAACGCACACCACGGCTCTTTCTGAGAAAAAGCAAGCACGGAGGACGAGAATCGCTTTTGCCCTGCGTAGTGTTCCGGGCAGCGGGTAGAACCAGGCAGAGAATTCCCGGCTAGCAGCTTCCCTGTGGCGGGGAAGTGCAAACGTACACGTTTTCGGCCGAAAACGCGTTTTCCGGCGAAAACGCACACCACGGCTCTTTCTGAGAAAAAGCAAGCACGGAGGACGAGAATCGCTTTTGCCCTGCGTAGCGTTCCGGGCAGCGGGTAGAACCAGGCAGAGAATTCCCGGCTAGCAGCTTCCCTGTGGCCGGGAAGTGCAAACGTACACGTTTTCGTCCGAAAACGCGTTTTCCGGCGAAAACGCACACCACGGCTCTTTCTGAGAAAAAGCAAGCACGGAGGACGAGAATCGCTTTTGCCCTGCGTAGCGTTCCGGGCAGCGGGTAGAACCAGGCAGAGAATTCCCGGCTAGCAGCTTCCCTGTGACCGGGAAGTGCAAACGTACACGTTTTCGGCCGAAAACGCGTTTTCCGGCGAAAACGCACACCACGGCTCTTTCTGAGAAAAAGCAAGCACGGAGGACGAGAATCGCTTTTGCCCTGCGTAGTGTTCCGGGCAGCGGGTAGAACCAGGCAGAGAATTCCCGGCTAGCAGCTTCCCTGTGGCGGGGAAGTGCAAACGTACACGTTTTCGGCCGAAAACGCGTTTTCCGGCGAAAACGCACACCACGGCTCTTTCTGAGAAAAAGCAAGCACGGAGGACGAGAATCGCTTTTGCCCTGCGTAGCGTTCCGGGCAGCGGGTAGAACCAGGCAGAGAATTCCCGGCTAGCAGCTTCCCTGTGGCCGGGAAGTGCAAACGTACACGTTTTCGGCCGAAAACGCGTTTTCCCGCGAAAACGCACACCACGGCTCTTTCTGAGAAAAAGCAAGCACGGAGGACGAGAATCGCTTTTGCCCTGCGTAGTGTTCCGGGCAGCGGGTAGAACCAGGCAGAGAATTCCCGGCTAGCAGCTTCCCTGTGGCCGGGAAGTGCAAACGTACACGTTTTCGGCCGAAAACGCTTTTTCCGGCGAAAACGCACACCACGGCTCTTTCTGAGAAAAAGCAAGCACGGAGGACGAGAATCGCTTTTGCCCTGCGTAGCGTTCCGGGCAGCGGGTAGAACCAGGCAGAGAATTCCCGGCTAGCAGCTTCCCTGTGGCCGGGAAGTGCAAACGTACACGTTTTCGGCCGAAAACGCGTTTTCCGGCGAAAACGCACACCACGGCTCTTTCTGAGAAAAAGCAAGCACGGAGGACGAGAATCGCTTTTGCCCTGCGTAGCGTTCCGGGCAGCGGGTAGAACCAGGCAGAGAATTCCCGGCTAGCAGCTTCCCTGTGGCCGGGAAGTGCAAACGTACACGTTTTCGGCCGAAAACGCGTTTTCCGGCGAAAACGCACACCACGGCTCTTTCTGAGAAAAAGCAAGCACGGAGGACGAGAATCGCTTTTGCCCTGCGTAGCGTTCCGGGCAGCGGGTAGAACCAGGCAGAGAATTCCCGGCTAGCAGCTTCCCTGTGGCCGGGAAGTGCAAACGTACACGTTTTCGGCCGAAAACGCGTTTTCCGGCGAAAACGCACACCACGGCTCTTTCTGAGAAAAAGCAAGCACGGAGGACGAGAATCGCTTTTGCCCTGCGTAGTGTTCCGGGCAGCGGGTAGAACCAGGCAGAGAATTCCCGGCTAGCAGCTTCCCTGTGGCGGGGAAGTGCAAACGTACACGTTTTCGGCCGAAAACGCGTTTTCCGGCGAAAACGCACACCACGGCTCTTTCTGAGAAAAAGCAAGCACGGAGGACGAGAATCGCTTTTGCCCTGCGTAGCGTTCCGGGCAGCGGGTAGAACCAGGCAGAGAATTCCCGGCTAGCAGCTTCCCTGTGGCCGGGAAGTGCAAACGTACACGTTTTCGGCCGAAAACGCGTTTTCCGGCGAAAACGCACACCACGGCTCTTTCTGAGAAAAAGCAAGCACGGAGGACGAGAATCGCTTTCGCCCTGCGTAGCGTTCCGGGCAGCGGGTAGAACCAGGCAGAGAATTCCCGGCTAGCAGCTTCCCTGTGGCCGGGAAGTGCAAACGTACACGTTTTCGCCGAAAACACGTTTTCTGGCGAAAACGCACACCACGGCTCTTTCTGAGAAAAAGCAAGCACGGAGGACGAGAATCGCTTTTGCCCTGCGTAGCGTTCCGGGCAGCGGGTAGAACCAGGCAGAGAATTCCCGGCTAGCAGCTTCCCTGTGGCCGGGAAGTGCAAACGTACACGTTTTCGGCCGAAAACGCGTTTTCCGGCGAAAACGCACACCACGGCTCTTTCTGAGAAAAAGCAAGCACGGAGGACGAGAATCGCTTTTGCCCTGCGTAGCGTTCCGGGCAGCGGGTAGAACCAGGCAGAGAATTCCCGGCTAGCAGCTTCCCTGTGGCGGGGAAGTGCAAACGTACACGTTTTCGGCCGAAAACGCGTTTTCTGGCGAAAACGCACACCACGGCTCTTTCTGAGAAAAAGCAAGCACGGAGGACGAGAATCGCTTTTGCCCTGCGTAGCGTTCCGGGCAGCGGGTAGAACCAGGCAGAGAATTCCCGGCTAGCAGCTTCCCTGTGGCCGGGAAGTGCAAACGTACACGTTTTCGGCCGAAAACGCGTTTTCCGGCGAAAACGCACACCACGGCTCTTTCTGAGAAAAAGCAAGCACGGAGGACGAGAATCGCTTTCGCCCTGCGTAGCGTTCCGGGCAGCGGGTAGAACCAGGCAGAGAATTCCCGGCTAGCAGCTTCCCTGTGGCCGGGAAGTGCAAACGTACACGTTTTCGGCCGAAAACGCGTTTTCCGACGAAAACGCACACCACGGCTCTTTCTGAGAAAAAGCAAGCACGGAAGATGAGAATCGCTTTTGCCCTGCGTAGCGTTCTGAGCAGCGGGTAGAAATAGGCAGCGAATTGCCGGCTAGCAGCTTCCCTGTGGCCGGGAAGTGCAAACGTACACGTTTTCGGCCGAAAACGCGTCTTCCGGCGAAAAAGCACACCATGGCTCTTCCTGAGAAAAAGCAAGCACGGAGGACGAGAATCGTTTTTGCCCTGCGTAGCGTTCCTGGCAGCGGGTAGAACCAGGCAGAGAATTCCCGTCTAGCAGCTTCCCTGTGGCCGGGAAGTGCAAACGTACACGTTTTCGGCCGAAAACGCGTTTTCCGGCGAAAACGCACACCACGGCTCTTTCTGAGAAAAAGCAAGCACGGAGGACGAGAATCGCTTTTGCCCTGCGTAGCGTTCCGGGCAGCGGTTAGAACCAGGCAGAGAATTCCCGGCTAGCAGCTTCCCTGTGGCCGGGAAGTGCAAACGTACACGTTTTCGGCCGAAAACGCGTTTTCCGGCGAAAACGCACACCACGGCTCTTTCTGAGAAAAAGCAAGCACGGAGGACGAGAATCGCTTTTGCCCTGCGTAGCGTTCCGGGCAGCGGGTAGAACCAGGCAGAGAATTCCCGGCTAGCAGCTTCCCTGTGGCCGGGAAGTGCAAACGTACACGTTTTCGGCCGAAAACGCGTTTTCCCGCGAAAACGCACACCACGGCTCTTTCTGAGAAAAAGCAAGCACGGAGGATGAGAATCGCTTTTGCCCTGCGTAGCGTTCCGGGCAGCGGGTAGAACCACGCAGAGAATTCCCGGCTAGCAGCTTCCCTGTGGCCGGGAAGTGCAAACGTATACGTTTACGCCGAAAACACGTTTTCCGGCGAAAACGCACACCACGGCTCTTTCTGAGAAAAAGCAAGCACGGAGGACGAGAATCGCTTTTGCCCTGCGTAGCGTTCCGGGCAGCGGGTAGAACCAGGCAGAGAATTCCCGTCTAGCAGCTTCCCTGTGGCCGGGAAGTGCAAACGTACACGTTTTCGGCCGAAAACGCGTTTTCCGGCGAAAACGCACACCACGGCTCTTTCTGAGAAAAAGCAAGCACGGAGGACGAGAATCGCTTTTGCCCTGTGTAGCGTTCCGGGCAGCGGGTAGAACCAGGCAGAGAATTCCCGGCTAGCAGCTTCCCTGTGGCGGGGAAGTGCAAACGTACACGTTTTCGGCCGAAAACGCGTTTTCTGGCGAAAACGCACACCACGGCTCTTTCTGAGAAAAAGCAAGCACGGAGGACGAGAATCGCTTTTGCCCTGCGTAGCGTTCCGGGCAGCGGGTAGAACCAGGCAGAGAATTCCCGGCTAGCAGCTTCCCTGTGGCCGGGAAGTGCAAACGTACACGTTTTCGGCCGAAAACGCTTTTTCCGGCGAAAACGCACACCACGGCTCTTTCTGAGAAAAAGCAAGCACGGAGGACGAGAATCGCTTTTGCCCTGCGTAGCGTTCCGGGCAGCGGGTAGAACCAGGCAGAGAATTCCCGGCTAGCAGCTTCCCTGTGGCGGGGAAGTGCAAACGTACACGTTTTCGGCCGAAAACGCGTTTTCCCGCGAAAACGCACACCACGGCTCTTTCTGAGAAAAAGCAAGCACGGAGGACGAGAATCGCTTTTGCCCTGCGTAGCGTTCTGAGCAGCGGGTAGAACCAGGCAGAGAATTCCCCGGCTAGCAGCTTCCCTGTGGCGGGGAAGTGCAAACGTACACGTTTTCGGCCGAAAACGCATTTTCCGGCGAAAAAGCACACCATGGCTCTTTCTGAGAAAAAGCAAGCACGGAGGACGAGAATCGCTTTTGCCCTGCATAGCGTTCTGAGCAGCGGGTAGATATAGGCAGCGAATTGCCGGCTAGCAGCTTCCCTGTGGCCGGGAAGTGCAAACGTACACGTTTTCGGCCGAAAACGCGTTTTCCGACGAAAACGCACACCACGGCTCTTTCTGAGAAAAAGCAAGCACGGAAGATGAGAATCGCTTTTGCCCTGCGTAGCGTTCTGAGCAGCGGGTAGAAATAGGCAGAGAATTCCCGTCTAGCAGCTTCCCTGTGGCCGGGAAGTGCAAACGTACACGTTTTCGGCCGAAAACGCGTTTTCCGGCGAAAACGCACACCACGGCTCTTTCTGAGAAAAAGCAAGCACGGAGGACGAGAATCGCTTTTGCCCTGCGTAGCGTTCCGGGCAGCGGGTAGAACCAGGCAGAGAATTCCCGGCTAGCAGCTTCCCTGTGGCCGGGAAGTGCAAACGTACACGTTTTCGGCCGAAAACGCGTTTTCCGGCGAAAACGCACACCACGGCTCTTTCTGAGAAAAAGCAAGCACGGAAGATGAGAATCGCTTTTGCCCTGCGTAGCGTTCTGAGCAGCGGGTAGAAATAGGCAGCGAATTGCCGGCTAGCAGCTTCCCTGTGGCCGGGAAGTGCAAACTTACACGTTTTCGGCCGAAAACGCGTCTTCCGGCGAAAAAGCACACCATGGCTCTTCCTGAGAAAAAGCAAGCACGGAGGACGAGAATCGTTTTTGCCCTGCGTAGCGTTCCTGGCAGCGGGTAGAACCAGGCAGAGAATTCCCGTCTAGCAGCTTCCCTGTGGCCGGGAAGTGCAAACGTACACGTTTTCGGCCGAAAACGCGTTTTCCGGCGAAAACGCACACCACGGCTCTTTCTGAGAAAAAGCAACCACGGAGGACGAGAATCGCTTTTGCCCTGCGTAGCGTTCCGGGCAGCGGGTAGAACCAGGCAGAGAATTCCCGGCTAGCAGCTTCCCTGTGGCCGGGAAGTGCAAACGTATACGTTTTCGGCCGAAAACGCGTTTTCTAGCGAAAACGCACACCACGGCTCTTTCTGAGAAAAAGCAAGCACGGAGGACGAGAATCGCTTTTGCCCTGCGTAGTGTTCCGGGCAGCGGGTAGAACCAGGCAGAGAATTCCCGGCTAGCAGCTTCCCTGTGGCCGGGAAGTGCAAACGTACACGTTTTCGGCCGAAAACGCGTTTTCCGGCGAAAACGCACACCACGGCTCTTTCTGAGAAAAAGCAAGCACGGAGGACGAGAATCGCTTTTGCCCTGCGTAGCGTTCCGGGCAGCGGGTAGAACCAGGCAGAGAATTCCCGGCTAGCAGCTTCCCTGTGGCCGGGAAGTGCAAACGTACACGTTTTCGGCCGAAAACGCGTTTTCCGGCGAAAACGCACACCACGGCTCTTTCTGAGAAAAAGCAAGCACGGAGGACGAGAATCGCTTTTGCCCTGCGTAGCGTTCCGGGCAGCGGGTAGAACCAGGCAGAGAATTCCCGGCTAGCAGCTTCCCTGTGGCCGGGAAGTGCAAACGTACACGTTTTCGGCCGAAAACGCGTTTTCCCGCGAAAACGCACACCACGGCTCTTTCTGAGAAAAAGCAAGCACGGAGGACGAGAATCGCTTTTGCCCTGCGTAGTGTTCCGGGCAGCGGGTAGAACCAGGCAGAGAATTCCCGGCTAGCAGCTTCCCTGTGGCGGGGAAGTGCAAACGTACACGTTTTCGGCCGAAAACGCATTTTAAGGCGAAAACGCACACCACGGCTCTTTCTGAGAAAAAGCAAGCACGGAGGACGAGAATCGCTTTTGCCCTGCGTAGCGTTCCGGGCAGCGGGTAGAACCAGGCAGAGAATTCCCGGCTAGCAGCTTCCCTGTGGCGGGGAAGTGCAAACGTACACGTTTTCGGCCGAAAACGCGTTTTCCGGCGAAAACGCACACCACGGCTCTTTCTGAGAAAAAGCAAGCACGGAGGACGAGAATCGCCTTTGCCCTGCGTAGCGTTCTGAGCAGCGGGAAGAAATAGGCAGCGAATTGCCGGCTAGCAGCTTCCCTGTGGCCGGGAAGTGCAAACGTACACGTTTTCGGCCGAAAACGCGTTTTCTGGCGAAAACGCACACCACGGCTCTTTCTGAGACAAAGCAAGCACGGAGGACGAGAATCGCTTTTGCCCTGCGTAGCGTTCCGGGCAGCGAGTAGAACCAGGCAGAGATTTCCCGGCTAGCAGCTTCCCTGTGGCCGGGAAGTGCAAACGTACACGTTTTCGGCCGAAAACGCCTTTTCTGGCGAAAACGCACACCACGGCTCTTTCTGAGAAAAAGCAAGCACGGAGGACGAGAATCGCTTTTGCCCTGCGTAGCGTTCCGGGCAGCGGGTAGAACCAGGCAGAGAATTCCCGGCTAGCAGCTTCCCTGTGGCGGGGAAGTGCAAACGTACACGTTTTCGGCCGAAAACGCTTTTTCCGGCGAAAACGCACACCACGGCTCTTTCTGAGAAAAAGCAAGCACGGAGGACGAGAATCGCTTTTGCCCTGCGTAGCGTTCTGAGCAACGGGTAGAACCAGGCAGAGAATTCCCGGCTAGCAGCTTCCCTGTGGCCGGGAAGTGCAAACCTACACGTTTTCGGCCGAAAACGCGTTTTCCGGCGAAAAAGCACACCATGGCTCTTTCTGAGAAAAAGCAAGCACGGAGGACGAGAATCGCTTTTGCCCTGCGTAGCGTTCCGGGCAGCGGGTAGAACCAGGCAGAGAATTCCCGGCTAGCAGCTTCCCTGTGGCCGGGAAGTGCAAACGTACACGTTTTCGGCCGAAAACGCGTTTTCCGGCGAAAACGCACACCACGGCTCTTTCTGAGAAAAAGCAAGCACGGAGGACGAGAATCGCTTTTGCCCTGCGTAGCGTTCCTGGCAGCGGGTAGAACCAGGCAGAGAATTCCCGGCTAGCAGCTTCCCTGTGGCCGGGAAGTGCAAACCTACACGTTTTCGGCCGAAAACGCGTTTTCCGGCGAAAAAGCACACCATGGCTCTTTCTGAGAAAAAGCAAGCACGGAGGACGAGAATCGCTTTTGCCCTGCGTAGCGTTCCTGGCAGCGGGTAGAACCAGGCAGAGAATTCCCGGCTAGCAGCTTCCCTGTGGCCGGGAAGTGCAAA
Source organism: Athene noctua (assembly GCF_965140245.1). Classification (NCBI taxonomy): domain Eukaryota; kingdom Metazoa; phylum Chordata; class Aves; order Strigiformes; family Strigidae; genus Athene; species Athene noctua. Next base: position 226,688 of record NW_027437565.1, on the reverse strand, counting down.
CCTACACGTTTTCGGCCGAAAACGCGTTTTCCGGCGAAAACGCACACCACGGCTCTTTCTGAGAAAAAGCAAGCACGGAGGACGAGAATCGCTTTTGCCCTGCGTAGCGTTCCGGGCAGCGGGTAGAACCAGGCAGAGAATTCCCGGCTAGCAGCTTCCCTGTGGCCGGGAAGTGCAAACGTACACGTTTTCGGCCGAAAACGCGTTTTCCGGCGAAAACGCACACCACGGCTCTTTCTGAGAAAAAGCAAGCACGGAGGACGAGAATCGCTTTTGCCCTGCGTAGCGTTCCGGGCAGCGGGTAGAACCAGGCAGAGAATTCCCGGCTAGCAGCTTCCCTGTGGCCGGGAAGTGCAAACGTACACGTTTTCGGCCGAAAACGCGTTTTGCGGCGAAAACGCACACCACGGCTCTTTCTGAGAAAAAGCAAGCACGGAGGACGAGAATCGCTTTTGCCCTGCGTAGCGTTCCTGGCAGCGGGTAGAACCAGGCAGAGAATTCCCGGCTAGCAGCTTCCCTGTGGCCGGGAAGTGCAAACGTACACGTTTTCGGCCGAAAACGCGTTTTCCGGCGAAAACGCACACCACGGCTCTTTCTGAGAAAAAGCAAGCACGGAGGACGAGAATCGCTTTTGCCCTGCGTAGCGGTCCGGGCAGCGGGTAGAACCAGGCAGAGAATTCCCGGCTAGCAGCTTCCCTGTGGCGGGGAAGTGCAAACGTACACGTTTTCGGCCGAAAACGCGTTTTCCGGCGAAAACGCACACCACGGCTCTTTCTGAGAAAAAGCAAGCACGGAGGACGAGAATCGCTTTTGCCCTGCGTAGCGTTCTGAGCAGCGGGAAGACATAGGCAGCGGATTGCCGGCTAGCAGCTTCCCTGTGGCCGGGAAGTGCAAACGTACACGTTTTCGGCCGAAAACGCGTTTTCCGGCGAAAAAGCACACCACGGCTCTTTCTGAGACAAAGCAAGCACGGAGGACGAGAATCGCTTTTGCCCTGCGTAGCGTTCCGGGCAGCGAGTAGAACCAGGCAGAGAATTCCCGGCTAGCAGCTTCCCTGTGGCCGGGAAGTGCAAACGTACACGTTTTCGGCCGAAAACGCCTTTTCTGGCGAAAACGCACACCACGGCTCTTTCTGAGAAAAAGCAAGCACGGAGGACGAGAATCGCTTTTGCCCTGCGTAGCGTTCCGGGCAGCGGGTAGAACCAGGCAGAGAATTCCCGGCTAGCAGCTTCCCTGTGGCGGGGAAGTGCAAACGTACACGTTTTCGGCCGAAAACGCTTTTTCCGGCGAAAACGCACACCACGGCTCTTTCTGAGAAAAAGCAAGCACGGAGGACGAGAATCGCTTTTGCCCTGCGTAGCGTTCTGAGCAACGGGTAGAACCAGGCAGAGAATTCCCGGCTAGCAGCTTCCCTGTGGCCGGGAAGTGCAAACGTACACGTTTTCGGCCGAAAACGCGTTTTCCGGCGAAAACGCACACCACGGCTCTTTCTGAGAAAAAGCAAGCACGGAGGACGAGAATCGCTTTTGCCCTGCGTAGCGTTCTGAGCAGCGGGAAGAAATAGGCAGCGAATTGCCGGCTAGCAGCTTCCCTGTGGCCGGGAAGTGCAAACGTACACGTTTTCGGCCGAAAACGCGTTTTCCGGCGAAAAAGCACACCACGGCTCTTTCTGAGACAAAGAAAGCACGGAGGACGAGAATCGCTTTTGCCCTGCGTAGCGTTCCGGGCAGCGAGTAGAACCAGGCAGAGAATTCCCGGCTAGCAGCTTCCCTGTGGCCGGGAAGTGCAAACGTACACGTTTTCGGCCGAAAACGCGTTTTCCCGCGAAAACGCACACCACGGCTCTTTCTGAGAAAAAGCAAGCACGGAGGACGAGAATCGCTTTTGCCCTGCGTAGCGTTCTGAGCAACGGGTAGAACCAGGCAGAGAATTCCCGGCTAGCAGCTTCCCTGTGGCGGGGAAGTGCAAACCTACACGTTTTCGGCCGAAAACGCTTTTTCCGGCGAAAAAGAACACCATGGCTCTTTCTGAGAAAAAGCAAGCACGGAGGACGAGAATCGCTTTTGCCCTGCGTAGCGTTCCGGGCAGCGGGTAGAAGCAGGCAGAGAATTCCCGGCTAGCAGCTTCCCTGTGGCGGGGAAGTGCAAACGTACACGTTTTCGGCCGAAAACGCGTTTTCCGGCGAAAACGCACACCACGGCTCTTTCTGAGAAAAAGCAAGCACGGAGGACGAGAATCGCTTTTGCCCTGCGTAGCGTTCCGGACAGCGGGTAGAACCAGGCAGAGAATTCCCGGCTAGCAGCTTCCCTGTGGCCGGGAAGTGCAAACGTACACGTTTTCGGCCGAAAACGCGTTTTCCGGCGAAAACGCACACCACGGCTCTTTCTGAGAAAAAGCAAGCACGGAGGACGAGAATCGCTTTTGCCCTGCGTAGCGTTCCGGGCAGCGGGTAGAACCAGGCAGAGAATTCCCGGCTAGCAGCTTCCCTGTAGCGGGGAAGTGCAAACGTACACGTTTTCGGCCGAAAACGCTTTTTCCGGCGAAAACGCACACCACGGCTCTTTCTGAGAAAAAGCAAGCACGGAGGACGAGAATCGCTTTTGCCCTGCGTAGCGTTCTGAGCAACGGGTAGAACCAGGCAGAGAATTCCCGGCTAGCAGCTTCCCTGTGGCGGGGAAGTGCAAACGTACACGTTTTCGGCCGAAAACGCGTTTTCGGGCGAAAACGCACACCACGGCTCTTTCTGAGAAAAAGCAAGCACGGAGGACGAGAATCGCTTTTGCCCTGCGTAGCGTTCCGGGCAGCGGGTAGAACCAGGCAGAGAATTCCCGGCTAGCAGCTTCCCTGTGGCGGGGAAGTGCAAACGTACACGTTTTCGGCCGAAAACGCGTTTTCCGGCGAAAACGCACACCACGGCTATTTCTGAGAAAAAGCAAGCACGGAGGACGAGAATCGCTTTTGCCCTGCGTAGCGTTCCTGGCAGCGGGTAGAACCAGGCAGAGAATTCCCGGCTAGCAGCTTCCCTGTGGCCGGGAAGTGCAAACGTACACGTTTTCGGCCGAAAACGCGTTTTCCGGCGAAAACGCACACCACGGCTCTTTCTGAGAAAAAGCAAGCACGGAGGACGAGAATCGCTTTTGCCCTGCGTAGCGTTCTGAGCAGCGGGAAGAAATAGGCAGCGAATTGCCGGCTAGCAGCTTCCCTGTGGCCGGGAAGTGCAAACGTACACGTTTTCGGCCGAAAACGCGTTTTCCGGCGAAAAAGCACACCACGGCTCTTTCTGAGACAAAGCAAGCACGGAGGACGAGAATCGCTTTTGCCCTGCGTAGCGTTCCGGGCAGCGAGTAGAACCAGGCAGAGAATTCCCGGCTACCAGCTTCCCTGTGGCCGGGAAGTGCAAACGTACACGTTTTCGGCCGAAAACGCCTTTTCTGGCGAAAACGCACACCACGGCTCTTTCTGAGAAAAAGCAAGCACGGAGGACGAGAATCGCTTTTGCCCTGCGTAGCGTTCCGGGCAGCGGGTAGAACCAGGCAGAGAATTCCCGGCTAGCAGCTTCCCTGTGGCGGGGAAGTGCAAACGTACACGTTTTCGGCCGAAAACGCTTTTTCCGGCGAAAACGCACACCACGGCTCTTTCTGAGAAAAAGCAAGCACGGAGGACGAGAATCGCTTTTGCCCTGCGTAGCGTTCTGAGCAACGGGTAGAACCAGGCAGAGAATTCCCGGCTAGCAGCTTCCCTGTGGCCGGGAAGTGCAAACCTACACGTTTTCGGCCGAAAACGCGTTTTCCGGCGAAAAAGCACACCATGGCTCTTTCTGAGAAAAAGCAAGCACGGAGGACGAGAATCGCTTTTGCCCTGCGTAGCGTTCCGGGCAGCGGGTAGAACCAGGCAGAGAATTCCCGGCTAGCAGCTTCCCTGTGGCGGGGAAGTGCAAACGTACACGTTTTCGGCCGAAAACGCGTTTTCCGGCGAAAACGCACACCACGGCTCTTTCTGAGAAAAAGCAAGCACGGAGGACGAGAATCGCTTTTGCCCTGCGTAGCGTTCCGGGCAGCGGGTAGAACCAGGCAGAGAATTCCCGGCTAGCAGCTTCCCTGTGGCCGGGAAGTGCAAACGTACACGTTTTCGGCCGAAAACGCGTTTTCCGGTGAAAACGCACACCACGGCTCTTTCTGAGAAAAAGCAAGCACGGAGGACGAGAATCGCTTTTGCCCTGCGTAGCGTTCCGGGCAGCGGGTAGAACCAGGCAGAGAATTCCCGGCTAGCAGCTGCCCTGTGGCCGGGAAGTGCAAACGTACACGTTTTCGGCCGAAAACGCGTTTACCGGCGAAAACGCACACCACGGCTCTTTCTGAGAAAAAGCAAGCACGGAGGACGAGAATCGCTTTTGCCCTGCCTAGCGTTCCGGGCAGCGGGTAGAACCAGGCAGAGAATTCCCGGCTAGCAGCTTCCCTCAAGCCGGGAAGTGCAAACGTACACGTTTTCGCCGAAAACACGTTTTCCGGCGAAAACGCACACCACGGCTCTTTCTGAGAAAAACCAAGCACGGAGGACGAGAATCGCTTTTGCCCTGCGTAGCGTTCCGGGCAGCGGGTAGAACCAGGCAGAGAATTCCCGGCTAGCAGCTTCCCTGTGGCCGGGAAGTGCAAACGTACACGTTTTCGGCCGAAAACGCGTTTTCCGGCGAAAACGCACACCACGGCTCTTTCTGAGAAAAAGCAAGCACGGAGGACGAGAATCGCTTTTGCCCTGCGTAGCGTTCCGGGCAGCGGGTAGAACCAGGCAGAGAATTCCCGGCTAGCAGCTTCCCTGTGGCGGGGAAGTGCAAACTTACACGTTTTCGGCCGAAAACGCGTTTTCCGGCGAAAACGCACACCACGGCTCTTTCTGAGAAAAAGCAAGCACGGAGGACGAGAATCGCTTTTGCCCTGCGTAGCGTTCCGGGCAGCGGGTAGAACCAGGCAGAGAATTCCCGGCTAGCAGCTTCCCTGTGGCCGGGAAGTGCAAACGTACACGTTTTCGGCCGAAAAATCGTTTTCTGGCGAAAACGCACACCACGGCTCTTTCTGAGAAAAAGCAAGCACGGAGGACGAGAATCGCTTTTGCCCTGCGTAGTGTTCCGGGCAGCGGGTAGAACCAGGCAGAGAATTCCCGGCTAGCAGCTTCCCTGTGGCCGCGAAGTGCAAACGTACACGTTTTCGCCGAAAACGCGTTTTCCGGCGAAAACGCACACCACGGCTCTTTCTGAGAAAAAGCAAGCACGGAGGACGAGAATCGCTTTTGCCCTGCGTAGTGTTCCGGGCAGCGGGTAGAACCAGGCAGAGAATTCCCGGCTAGCAGCTTCCCTGTGGCCGCGAAGTGCAAACGTACACGTTTTCGCCGAAAACGCGTTTTCCGGCGAAAACGCACACCACGGCTCTTTCTGAGAAAAAGCAAGCACGGAGGACGAGAATCGCTTTTGCCCTGCGTAGTGTTCCGGGCAGCGGGTAGAACCAGGCAGAGAATTCCCGGCTAGCAGCTTCCCTGTGGCCGCGAAGTGCAAACGTACACGTTTTCGCCGAAAACGCGTTTTCCGGCGAAAACGCACACCACGGCTCTTTCTGAGAAAAAGCAAGCACGGAGGACGAGAATCGCTTTTGCCCAGCGTAGCGTTCCGGGCAGCGGGTAGAACCAGGCAGAGAATTGCCGGCTAGCAGCTTCCCTGTGGCCGGGAAGTGCAAACGTACACGTTTTCGGCCGAAAACGCGTTTTCCGGCGAAAACGCACACCACGGCTCTTTCTGGGAAAAAGCAAGCACGGAGGACGAGAATCGCTTTTGCCCTGCGTAGCGTTCCGGGCAGCGGGTAGAACCAGGCAGAGAATTCCCGTCTAGCAGCTTCCCTGTGGCCGGGAAGTGCAAACGTACACGTTTTCGGCCGAAAACGCGTTTTCCGGCGAAAACGCACACCACGGCTCTTTCTGAGAAAAAGCAAGCACGGAGGACGAGAATCGCTTTTGCCCTGCTTAGCGTTCCGGGCAGCGGGTAGAACCAGGCAGAGAATTCCCGGCTAGCAGCTTCCCTGTGGAGGGGAAGTGCAAACGTACACGTTTTCGGCCGAAAAAGCGTTTTCTGGCGAAAACGCACACCACGGCTCTTTCTGAGAAAAAGCAAGCACGGAGGACGAGAATCGCTTTTGCCCTGCGTAGTGTTCCGGGCAGCGGGTAGAACCAGGCAGAGAATTCCCGGCTAGCAGCTTCCCTGTGGCGGGGAAGTGCAAACGTACACGTTTTCGCCGAAAACGCGTTTTCCGGCGAAAACGCACACCACGGCTCTTTCTGAGAAAAAGCAAGCACGGAGGACGAGAATCGCTTTTGCCCTGCGTAGCGTTCCGGGCAGCGGGTAGAACCAGGCAGAGAATTCCCGTCTAGCAGCTTCCCTGTGGCGGGGAAGTGCAAACGTACACGTTTTCGGCCGAAAACGCGTTTTCCGGCGAAAACGCACACCACGGCTCTTTCTGAGAAAAAGCAAGCACGGAGGACGAGAATCGCTTTTGCCCTGCGTAGCGTTCCGGGCAGCGGGTAGAACCAGGCAGAGAATTCCCGTCTAGCAGCTTCCCTGTGGCCGGGAAGTGCAAACGTACACGTTTTCGGCCGAAAACGCGTTTTCCGGCGAAAACGCACACCACGGCTCTTTCTGAGAAAAAGCAAGCACGGAGGACGAGAATCGCTTTTGCCCTGCGTAGCGTTCCGGGCAGCGGGTAGAACCAGGCAGAGAATTCCCGGCTAGCAGCTTCCCTGTGGCCGGGAAGTGCAAACGTACACGTTTTCGGCCGAAAACGCGTTTTCTGGCGAAAACGCACACCACGGCTCTTTCTGAGAAAAAGCAAGCACGGAGGACGAGAATCGCTTTTGCCCTGCGTAGCGTTCCGGGCAGCGGGTAGAACCAGGCAGAGAATTCCCGGCTAGCAGCTTCCCTGTGGCCGGGAAGTGCAAACGTACACGTTTTCGGCCGAAAACGCGTTTTCCGGCGAAAACGCACACCACGGCTCTTTCTGAGAAAAAGCAAGCACGGAGGACGAGAATCGCTTTTGCCCTGCGTAGAGTTCTGAGCAGCGGGTAGAAATAGGCAGCGAATTGCCGGCTAGCAGCTTCCCTGTGGCCGGGAAGTGCAAACGTACACGTTTTCGGCCGAAAACGCGTTTTCCGGCGAAAACGCACACCACGGCTCTTTCTGAGAAAAAGCAAGCACGGAGGACGAGAATCGCTTTTGCCCTGCGTAGCGTTCCTGGCAGCGGGTAGAACCAGGCAGAGAATTCCCGTCTAGCAGCTTCCCTGTGGCGGGGAAGTGCAAACGTACACGTTTTCGGCCGAAAACGCGTTTTCCGGCGAAAACGCACACCACGGCTCTTTCTGAGAAAAAGCAAGCACGGAGGACGAGAATCGCTTTTGCCCTGCGTAGCGTTCCGGGCAGCGGTTAGAACCAGGCAGAGAATTCCCGGCTAGCAGCTTCCCTGTGGCCGGGAAGTGCAAACGTACACGTTTTCGGCCGAAAACGCGTTTTCCGGCGAAAACGCACACCACGGCTCTTTCTGAGAAAAAGCAAGCACGGAGGACGAGAATCGCTTTTGCCTTGCGTAGCGTTCCGGGCAGCGGGTAGAACCAGGCAGAGAATTCCCGGCTAGCAGCTTCCCTGTGGCCGGGAAGTGCAAACGTACACGTTTTCGGCCGAAAACGCGTTTTCCGGCGAAAACGCACACCACGGCTCTTTCTGAGAAAAAGCAAGCACGGAGGACGAGAATCGCTTTTGCCCTGCGTAGCGTTCCGGGCAGCGGGTAGAACCAGGCAGAGAATTCCCGGCTAGCAGCTTCCCTGTGGCGGGGAAGTGCAAACGTACACGTTTTCGGCCGAAAAATCGTTTTCTGGCGAAAACGCACACCACGGCTCTTTCTGAGAAAAAGCAAGCACGGAGGACGAGAATCGCTTTTGCCCTGCGTAGTGTTCCGGGCAGCGGGTAGAACCAGGCAGAGAATTCCCGGCTAGCAGCTTCCCTGTGGCCGGGAAGTGCAAACGTACACGTTTTCGCCGAAAACGCGTTTTCCGGCGAAAACGCACACCACGGCTCTTTCTGAGAAAAAGCAAGCACGGAGGACGAGAATCGCTTTTGCCCAGCGTAGCGTTCCGGGCAGCGGGTAGAACCAGGCAGAGAATTGCCGGCTAGCAGCTTCCCTGTGGCCGGGAAGTGCAAACGTACACGTTTTCGGCCGAAAACGCGTTTTCCGGCGAAAACGCACACCACGGCTCTTTCTGGGAAAAAGCAAGCACGGAGGACGAGAATCGCTTTTGCCCTGCGTAGCGTTCCGGGCAGCGGGTAGAACCAGGCAGAGAATTCCCGTCTAGCAGCTTCCCTGTGGCCGGGAAGTGCAAACGTACACGTTTTCGGCCGAAAACGCGTTTTCCGGCGAAAACGCACACCACGGCTCTTTCTGAGAAAAAGCAAGCACGGAGGACGAGAATCGCTTTTGCCCTGCTTAGCGTTCCGGGCAGCGGGTAGAACCAGGCAGAGAATTCCCGGCTAGCAGCTTCCCTGTGGAGGGGAAGTGCAAACGTACACGTTTTCGGCCGAAAAATCGTTTTCTGGCGAAAACGCACACCACGGCTCTTTCTGAGAAAAAGCAAGCACGGAGGACGAGAATCGCTTTTGCCCTGCGTAGTGTTCCGGGCAGCGGGTAGAACCAGGCAGAGAATTCCCGGCTAGCAGCTTCCCTGTGGCGGGGAAGTGCAAACGTACACGTTTTCGCCGAAAACGCGTTTTCCGGCGAAAACGCACACCACGGCTCTTTCTGAGAAAAAGCAAGCACGGAGGACGAGAATCGCTTTTGCCCTGCGTAGCGTTCCGGGCAGCGGGTAGAACCAGGCAGAGAATTCCCGTCTAGCAGCTTCCCTGTGGCGGGGAAGTGCAAACGTACACGTTTTCGGCCGAAAACGCGTTTTCCGGCGAAAACGCACACCACGGCTCTTTCTGAGAAAAAGCAAGCACGGAGGACGAGAATCGCTTTTGCCCTGCGTAGCGTTCCGGGCAGCGGGTAGAACCAGGCAGAGAATTCCCGGCTAGCAGCTTCCCTGTGGCCGGGAAGTGCAAACGTACACGTTTTCGGCCGAAAACGCGTTTTCCCGCGAAAACGCACACCACGGCTCTTTCTGAGAAAAAGCAAGCACGGAGGACGAGAATCGCTTTTGCCCTGCGTAGAGTTCTGAGCAGCGGGTAGAAATAGGCAGCGAATTGCCGGCTAGCAGCTTCCCTGTGGCCGGGAAGTGCAAACGTACACGTTTTCGGCCGAAAACGCGTTTTCCGGCGAAAACGCACACCACGGCTCTTTCTGAGAAAAAGCAAGCACGGAGGACGAGAATCGCTTTTGCCCTGCGTAGCGTTCCTGGCAGCGGGTAGAACCAGGCAGAGAATTCCCGTCTAGCAGCTTCCCTGTGGCGGGGAAGTGCAAACGTACACGTTTTCGGCCGAAAACGCGTTTTCCGGCGAAAACGCACACCACGGCTCTTTCTGAGAAAAAGCAAGCACGGAGGACGAGAATCGCTTTTGCCCTGCGTAGCGTTCCGGGCAGCGGTTAGAACCAGGCAGAGAATTCCCGGCTAGCAGCTTCCCTGTGGCCGGGAAGTGCAAACGTACACGTTTTCGGCCGAAAACGCGTTTTCCGGCGAAAACGCACACCACGGCTCTTTCTGAGAAAAAGCAAGCACGGAGGACGAGAATCGCTTTTGCCTTGCGTAGCGTTCCGGGCAGCGGGTAGAACCAGGCAGAGAATTCCCGGCTAGCAGCTTCCCTGTGGCGGGGAAGTGCAAACGTACACGTTTTCGGCCGAAAACGCGTTTTCCCGCGAAAACGCACACCACGGCTCTTTCTGAGACAAAGCAAGCACGGAGGACGAGAATCGCTTTTGCCCTGCGTAGCGTTCCGGGCAGCGGGTAGAACCAGGCAGAGAATTCCCGGCTAGCAGCTTCCCTGTGGCCGGGAAGTGCAAACGTACACGTTTTCGGCCGAAAACGCGTTTACCGGCGAAAACGCACACAACGGCTCTTTCTGAGAAAAAGCAAGCACGGAGGACGAGAATCGCTTTTGCCCTGCGTAGCGTTCCGGGCAGCGGGTAGAAACAGGCAGAGAATTCCCGGCTAGCAGCTTCCCTGTGGCCGGGAAGTGCAAACGTACACGTTTTCGGCCGAAAACGCGTTTTCCGGCGAAAACGCACACCACGGCTCTTTCTGAGAAAAAGCAAGCACGGAGGACGAGAATCGCTTTTGCCCTGCGTAGTGTTCCGGGCAGCGGGTAGAACCAGGCAGAGAATTCCCGGCTAGCAGCTGCCCTGTGGCCGGGAAGTGCAAACGTACACGTTTTCGGCCGAAAACGCGTTTTCCGGCGAAAACGCACACCACGGCTCTTTCTGAGAAAAAGCAAGCACGGAGGACGAGAATCGCTTTTGCCCTGCGTAGCGTTCCGGGCAGCGGGTAGAACCAGGCAGAGAATTCCCGGCTAGCAGCTTCCCTGTGGCCGGGAAGTGCAAACGTACACGTTTTCGGCCGAAAACGCGTTTTCCGGCGAAAACGCACACCACGGCTCTTTCTGAGAAAAAGCAAGTACGGAGGACGAGAATCGCTTTTGCCCTGCGTAGCGTTCCGGGCAGCGGGTAGAACCAGGCAGAGAATTCCCGGCTAGCAGCTTCCCTGTGGCCGGGAAGTGCAAACGTACACGTTTTCGGCCGAAAACGCGTTTTCTGGCGAAAACGCACACCACGGCTCTTTCTGAGAAAAAGCAAGCACGGAGGACGAGAATCGCTTTTGCCCTGCGTAGCGTTCCGGGCAGCGGGTAGAACCAGGCAGAGAATTCCCGTCTAGCAGCTTCCCTGTGGCGGGGAAGTGCAAACGTACACGTTTTCGGCCGAAAACGCGTTTTCCGGCGAAAACGCACACCACGGCTCTTTCTGAGAAAAAGCAAGCACGGAGGACGAGAATCGCTTTTGCCCTGCGTAGCGTTCCGGGCAGCGGGTAGAACCAGGCAGAGAATTCCCGGCTAGCAGCTTCCCTGTGGCCGGGAAGTGCAAACGTACACGTTTTCGGCCGAAAACGCGTTTTCCCGCGAAAACGCACACCACGGCTCTTTCTGAGACAAAGCAAGCACGGAGGACGAGAACCGCTTTTGCCCTGCGTAGCGTTCCGGGCAGCGGGTAGAACCAGGCAGAGAATTCCCGGCTAGCAGCTTCCCTGTGGCGGGGAAGTGCAAACGTACACGTTTTCGGCCGAAAACGCGTTTTCCGGCGAAAACGCACACCACGGCTCTTTCTGAGAAAAATCAAGCACGGAGGACGAGAATCGCTTTTGCCCTGCGTAGTGTTCCGGGCAGCGGGTAGAACCAGGCAGAGAATTCCCGGCTAGCAGCTTCCCTGTGGCCGGGAAGTGCAAACGTACACGTTTTCGCCGAAAACGCGTTTTCCGGCGAAAACGCACACCACGGCTCTTTCTGAGAAAAAGCAAGCACGGAGGACGAGAATCGCTTTTGCCCTGCGTAGCGTTCCGGGCAGCGGGTAGAACCAGGCAGAGAATTCCCGGCTAGCAGCTTCCCTGTGGCCGGGAAGTGCAAACGTACACGTTTTCGGCCGAAAACGCGTTTTCTGGCGAAAACGCACACCACGGCTCTTTCTGAGAAAAAGCAAGCACGGAGGACGAGAATCGCTTTTGCCCTGCGTAGCGTTCCGGGCAGCGGGTAGAACCAGGCAGAGAATTCCCGGCTAGCAGCTTCCCTGTGGCGGGGAAGTGCAAACTTACACGTTTTCGGCCGAAAACGCGTTTTCCGGCGAAAACGCACACCACGGCTCTTTCTGAGAAAAAGCAAGCACGGAGGACGAGAATCGCTTTTGCCCTGCGTAGCGTTCCGGGCAGCGGGTAGAACCAGGCAGAGAATTCCCGGCTAGCAGCTTCCCTGTGGCCGGGAAGTGCAAACGTACACGTTTTCGGCCGAAAACGCGTTTTCCGGCGAAAACGCACACCACGGCTCTTTCTGAGAAAAAGCAAGCACGGAGGACGAGAATCGCTTTTGCCCTGCGTAGCGTTCCTGGCAGCGGGTAGAACCAGGCAGAGAATTCCCGTCTAGCAGCTTCCCTGTGGCGGGGAAGTGCAAACGTACACGTTTTCGGCCGAAAACGCGTTTTCCGGCGAAAACGCACACCACGGCTCTTTCTGAGAAAAAGCAAGCACGGAGGACGAGAATCGCTTTTGCCCTGCGTAGCGTTCCGGGCAGCGGTTAGAACCAGGCAGAGAATTCCCGGCTAGCAGCTTCCCTGTGGCCGGGAAGTGCAAACGTACACGTTTTCGGCCGAAAACGCGTTTTCCGGCGAAAACGCACACCACGGCTCTTTCTGAGAAAAAGCAAGCACGGAGGACGAGAATCGCTTTTGCCTTGCGTAGCGTTCCGGGCAGCGGGTAGAACCAGGCAGAGAATTCCCGGCTAGCAGCTTCCCTGTGGCGGGGAAGTGCAAACGTACACGTTTTCGGCCGAAAACGCGTTTTCCCGCGAAAACGCACACCACGGCTCTTTCTGAGACAAAGCAAGCACGGAGGACGAGAATCGCTTTTGCCCTGCGTAGCGTTCCGGGCAGTGGGTAGAACCAGGCAGAGAATTCCCGGCTAGCAGCTTCCCTGTGGCCGGGAAGTGCAAACGTACACGTTTTCGGCCGAAAAATCGTTTTCTGGCGAAAACGCACACCACGGCTCTTTCTGAGAAAAAGCAAGCACGGAGGACGAGAATCGCTTTTGCCCTGCGTAGTGTTCCGGGCAGCGGGTAGAACCAGGCAGAGAATTCCCGGCTAGCAGCTTCCCTGTGGCCGGGAAGTGCAAACGTACACGTTTTCGCCGAAAACGCGTTTTCCGGCGAAAACGCACACCACGGCTCTTTCTGAGAAAAAGCAAGCACGGAGGACGAGAATCGCTTTTGCCCAGCGTAGCGTTCCGGGCAGCGGGTAGAACCAGGCAGAGAATTGCCGGCTAGCAGCTTCCCTGTGGCCGGGAAGTGCAAACGTACACGTTTTCGGCCGAAAACGCGTTTTCCGGCGAAAACGCACACCACGGCTCTTTCTGGGAAAAAGCAAGCACGGAGGACGAGAATCGCTTTTGCCCTGCGTAGCGTTCCGGGCAGCGGGTAGAACCAGGCAGAGAATTCCCGTCTAGCAGCTTCCCTGTGGCCGGGAAGTGCAAACGTACACGTTTTCGGCCGAAAACGCGTTTTCCGGCGAAAACGCACACCACGGCTCTTTCTGAGAAAAAGCAAGCACGGAGGACGAGAATCGCTTTTGCCCTGCTTAGCGTTCCGGGCAGCGGGTAGAACCAGGCAGAGAATTCCCGGCTAGCAGCTTCCCTGTGGAGGGGAAGTGCAAACGTACACGTTTTCGGCCGAAAAATCGTTTTCTGGCGAAAACGCACACCACGGCTCTTTCTGAGAAAAAGCAAGCACGGAGGACGAGAATCGCTTTTGCCCTGCGTAGTGTTCCGGGCAGCGGGTAGAACCAGGCAGAGAATTCCCGGCTAGCAGCTTCCCTGTGGCGGGGAAGTGCAAACGTACACGTTTTCGCCGAAAACGCGTTTTCCGGCGAAAACGCACACCACGGCTCTTTCTGAGAAAAAGCAAGCACGGAGGACGAGAATCGCTTTTGCCCTGCGTAGCGTTCCGGGCAGCGGGTAGAACCAGGCAGAGAATTCCCGTCTAGCAGCTTCCCTGTGGCGGGGAAGTGCAAACGTACACGTTTTCGGCCGAAAACGCGTTTTCCGGCGAAAACGCACACCACGGCTCTTTCTGAGAAAAAGCAAGCACGGAGGACGAGAATCGCTTTTGCCCTGCGTAGCGTTCCGGGCAGCGGGTAGAACCAGGCAGAGAATTCCCGGCTAGCAGCTTCCCTGTGGCCGGGAAGTGCAAACGTACACGTTTTCGGCCGAAAACGCGTTTTCCCGCGAAAACGCACACCACGGCTCTTTCTGAGAAAAAGCAAGCACGGAGGACGAGAATCGCTTTTGCCCTGCGTAGAGTTCTGAGCAGCGGGTAGAAATAGGCAGCGAATTGCCGGCTAGCAGCTTCCCTGTGGCCGGGAAGTGCAAACGTACACGTTTTCGGCCGAAAACGCGTTTTCCGGCGAAAACGCACACCACGGCTCTTTCTGAGAAAAAGCAAGCACGGAGGACGAGAATCGCTTTTGCCCTGCGTAGCGTTCCTGGCAGCGGGTAGAACCAGGCAGAGAATTCCCGTCTAGCAGCTTCCCTGTGGCGGGGAAGTGCAAACGTACACGTTTTCGGCCGAAAACGCGTTTTCCGGCGAAAACGCACACCACGGCTCTTTCTGAGAAAAAGCAAGCACGGAGGACGAGAATCGCTTTTGCCCTGCGTAGCGTTCCGGGCAGCGGTTAGAACCAGGCAGAGAATTCCCGGCTAGCAGCTTCCCTGTGGCCGGGAAGTGCAAACGTACACGTTTTCGGCCGAAAACGCGTTTTCCGGCGAAAACGCACACCACGGCTCTTTCTGAGAAAAAGCAAGCACGGAGGACGAGAATCGCTTTTGCCTTGCGTAGCGTTCCGGGCAGCGGGTAGAACCAGGCAGAGAATTCCCGGCTAGCAGCTTCCCTGTGGCGGGGAAGTGCAAACGTACACGTTTTCGGCCGAAAACGCGTTTTCCCGCGAAAACGCACACCACGGCTCTTTCTGAGACAAAGCAAGCACGGAGGACGAGAATCGCTTTTGCCCTGCGTAGCGTTCCGGGCAGCGGGTAGAACCAGGCAGAGAATTCCCGGCTAGCAGCTTCCCTGTGGCCGGGAAGTGCAAACGTACACGTTTTCGGCCGAAAACGCGTTTACCGGCGAAAACGCACACAACGGCTCTTTCTGAGAAAAAGCAAGCACGGAGGACGAGAATCGCTTTTGCCCTGCGTAGCGTTCCGGGCAGCGGGTAGAAACAGGCAGAGAATTCCCGGCTAGCAGCTTCCCTGTGGCCGGGAAGTGCAAACGTACACGTTTTCGGCCGAAAACGCGTTTTCCGGCGAAAACGCACACCACGGCTCTTTCTGAGAAAAAGCAAGCACGGAGGACGAGAATCGCTTTTGCCCTGCGTAGTGTTCCGGGCAGCGGGTAGAACCAGGCAGAGAATTCCCGGCTAGCAGCTGCCCTGTGGCCGGGAAGTGCAAACGTACACGTTTTCGGCCGAAAACGCGTTTTCCGGCGAAAACGCACACCACGGCTCTTTCTGAGAAAAAGCAAGCACGGAGGACGAGAATCGCTTTTGCCCTGCGTAGCGTTCCGGGCAGCGGGTAGAACCAGGCAGAGAATTCCCGGCTAGCAGCTTCCCTGTGGCCGGGAAGTGCAAACGTACACGTTTTCGGCCGAAAACGCGTTTTCCGGCGAAAACGCACACCACGGCTCTTTCTGAGAAAAAGCAAGTACGGAGGACGAGAATCGCTTTTGCCCTGCGTAGCGTTCCGGGCAGCGGGTAGAACCAGGCAGAGAATTCCCGGCTAGCAGCTTCCCTGTGGCCGGGAAGTGCAAACGTACACGTTTTCGGCCGAAAACGCGTTTTCTGGCGAAAACGCACACCACGGCTCTTTCTGAGAAAAAGCAAGCACGGAGGACGAGAATCGCTTTTGCCCTGCGTAGCGTTCCGGGCAGCGGGTAGAACCAGGCAGAGAATTCCCGTCTAGCAGCTTCCCTGTGGCGGGGAAGTGCAAACGTACACGTTTTCGGCCGAAAACGCGTTTTCCGGCGAAAACGCACACCACGGCTCTTTCTGAGAAAAAGCAAGCACGGAGGACGAGAATCGCTTTTGCCCTGCGTAGCGTTCCGGGCAGCGGGTAGAACCAGGCAGAGAATTCCCGGCTAGCAGCTTCCCTGTGGCC
Source organism: Athene noctua (assembly GCF_965140245.1). Lineage (NCBI taxonomy): Eukaryota > Metazoa > Chordata > Aves > Strigiformes > Strigidae > Athene > Athene noctua. The sequence goes on along the minus strand of NW_027437565.1, from coordinate 210,779 downwards.
GGGAAGTGCAAACGTACACGTTTTCGGCCGAAAACGCGTTTTCCCGCGAAAACGCACACCACGGCTCTTTCTGAGACAAAGCAAGCACGGAGGACGAGAACCGCTTTTGCCCTGCGTAGCGTTCCGGGCAGCGGGTAGAACCAGGCAGAGAATTCCCGGCTAGCAGCTTCCCTGTGGCGGGGAAGTGCAAACGTACACGTTTTCGGCCGAAAACGCGTTTTCCGGCGAAAACGCACACCACGGCTCTTTCTGAGAAAAATCAAGCACGGAGGACGAGAATCGCTTTTGCCCTGCGTAGTGTTCCGGGCAGCGGGTAGAACCAGGCAGAGAATTCCCGGCTAGCAGCTTCCCTGTGGCCGGGAAGTGCAAACGTACACGTTTTCGCCGAAAACGCGTTTTCCGGCGAAAACGCACACCACGGCTCTTTCTGAGAAAAAGCAAGCACGGAGGACGAGAATCGCTTTTGCCCTGCGTAGCGTTCCGGGCAGCGGGTAGAACCAGGCAGAGAATTCCCGGCTAGCAGCTTCCCTGTGGCCGGGAAGTGCAAACGTACACGTTTTCGGCCGAAAACGCGTTTTCTGGCGAAAACGCACACCACGGCTCTTTCTGAGAAAAAGCAAGCACGGAGGACGAGAATCGCTTTTGCCCTGCGTAGCGTTCCGGGCAGCGGGTAGAACCAGGCAGAGAATTCCCGGCTAGCAGCTTCCCTGTGGCGGGGAAGTGCAAACTTACACGTTTTCGGCCGAAAACGCGTTTTCCGGCGAAAACGCACACCACGGCTCTTTCTGAGAAAAAGCAAGCACGGAGGACGAGAATCGCTTTTGCCCTGCGTAGCGTTCCGGGCAGCGGGTAGAACCAGGCAGAGAATTCCCGGCTAGCAGCTTCCCTGTGGCCGGGAAGTGCAAACGTACACGTTTTCGGCCGAAAACGCGTTTTCCGGCGAAAACGCACACCACGGCTCTTTCTGAGAAAAAGCAAGCACGGAGGACGAGAATCGCTTTTGCCCTGCGTAGCGTTCCTGGCAGCGGGTAGAACCAGGCAGAGAATTCCCGTCTAGCAGCTTCCCTGTGGCGGGGAAGTGCAAACGTACACGTTTTCGGCCGAAAACGCGTTTTCCGGCGAAAACGCACACCACGGCTCTTTCTGAGAAAAAGCAAGCACGGAGGACGAGAATCGCTTTTGCCCTGCGTAGCGTTCCGGGCAGCGGTTAGAACCAGGCAGAGAATTCCCGGCTAGCAGCTTCCCTGTGGCCGGGAAGTGCAAACGTACACGTTTTCGGCCGAAAACGCGTTTTCCGGCGAAAACGCACACCACGGCTCTTTCTGAGAAAAAGCAAGCACGGAGGACGAGAATCGCTTTTGCCTTGCGTAGCGTTCCGGGCAGCGGGTAGAACCAGGCAGAGAATTCCCGGCTAGCAGCTTCCCTGTGGCGGGGAAGTGCAAACGTACACGTTTTCGGCCGAAAACGCGTTTTCCCGCGAAAACGCACACCACGGCTCTTTCTGAGACAAAGCAAGCACGGAGGACGAGAATCGCTTTTGCCCTGCGTAGCGTTCCGGGCAGTGGGTAGAACCAGGCAGAGAATTCCCGGCTAGCAGCTTCCCTGTGGCCGGGAAGTGCAAACGTACACGTTTTCGGCCGAAAACGCGTTTACCGGCGAAAACGCACACAACGGCTCTTTCTGAGAAAAAGCAAGCACGGAGGACGAGAATCGCTTTTGCCCTGCGTAGCGTTCCGGGCAGCGGGTAGAAACAGGCAGAGAATTCCCGGCTAGCAGCTTCCCTGTGGCCGGGAAGTGCAAACGTACACGTTTTCGGCCGAAAACGCGTTTTCCGGCGAAAACGCACACCACGGCTCTTTCTGAGAAAAAGCAAGCACGGAGGACGAGAATCGCTTTTGCCCTGCGTAGTGTTCCGGGCAGCGGGTAGAACCAGGCAGAGAATTCCCGGCTAGCAGCTGCCCTGTGGCCGGGAAGTGCAAACGTACACGTTTTCGGCCGAAAACGCGTTTTCCGGCGAAAACGCACACCACGGCTCTTTCTGAGAAAAAGCAAGCACGGAGGACGAGAATCGCTTTTGCCCTGCGTAGCGTTCCGGGCAGCGGGTAGAACCAGGCAGAGAATTCCCGGCTAGCAGCTTCCCTGTGGCCGGGAAGTGCAAACGTACACGTTTTCGGCCGAAAACGCGTTTTCCGGCGAAAACGCACACCACGGCTCTTTCTGAGAAAAAGCAAGTACGGAGGACGAGAATCGCTTTTGCCCTGCGTAGCGTTCCGGGCAGCGGGTAGAACCAGGCAGAGAATTCCCGGCTAGCAGCTTCCCTGTGGCCGGGAAGTGCAAACGTACACGTTTTCGGCCGAAAACGCGTTTTCTGGCGAAAACGCACACCACGGCTCTTTCTGAGAAAAAGCAAGCACGGAGGACGAGAATCGCTTTTGCCCTGCGTAGCGTTCCGGGCAGCGGGTAGAACCAGGCAGAGAATTCCCGTCTAGCAGCTTCCCTGTGGCGGGGAAGTGCAAACGTACACGTTTTCGGCCGAAAACGCGTTTTCCGGCGAAAACGCACACCACGGCTCTTTCTGAGAAAAAGCAAGCACGGAGGACGAGAATCGCTTTTGCCCTGCGTAGCGTTCCGGGCAGCGGGTAGAACCAGGCAGAGAATTCCCGGCTAGCAGCTTCCCTGTGGCCGGGAAGTGCAAACGTACACGTTTTCGGCCGAAAACGCGTTTTCCCGCGAAAACGCACACCACGGCTCTTTCTGAGACAAAGCAAGCACGGAGGACGAGAACCGCTTTTGCCCTGCGTAGCGTTCCGGGCAGCGGGTAGAACCAGGCAGAGAATTCCCGGCTAGCAGCTTCCCTGTGGCGGGGAAGTGCAAACGTACACGTTTTCGGCCGAAAACGCGTTTTCCGGCGAAAACGCACACCACGGCTCTTTCTGAGAAAAATCAAGCACGGAGGACGAGAATCGCTTTTGCCCTGCGTAGTGTTCCGGGCAGCGGGTAGAACCAGGCAGAGAATTCCCGGCTAGCAGCTTCCCTGTGGCCGGGAAGTGCAAACGTACACGTTTTCGCCGAAAACGCGTTTTCCGGCGAAAACGCACACCACGGCTCTTTCTGAGAAAAAGCAAGCACGGAGGACGAGAATCGCTTTTGCCCTGCGTAGCGTTCCGGGCAGCGGGTAGAACCAGGCAGAGAATTCCCGGCTAGCAGCTTCCCTGTGGCCGGGAAGTGCAAACGTACACGTTTTCGGCCGAAAACGCGTTTTCTGGCGAAAACGCACACCACGGCTCTTTCTGAGAAAAAGCAAGCACGGAGGACGAGAATCGCTTTTGCCCTGCGTAGCGTTCCGGGCAGCGGGTAGAACCAGGCAGAGAATTCCCGGCTAGCAGCTTCCCTGTGGCGGGGAAGTGCAAACTTACACGTTTTCGGCCGAAAACGCGTTTTCCGGCGAAAACGCACACCACGGCTCTTTCTGAGAAAAAGCAAGCACGGAGGACGAGAATCGCTTTTGCCCTGCGTAGCGTTCCGGGCAGCGGGTAGAACCAGGCAGAGAATTCCCGGCTAGCAGCTTCCCTGTGGCCGGGAAGTGCAAACGTACACGTTTTCGGCCGAAAAAGCGTTTTCCGGCGAAAACGCACACCACGGCTCTTTCTGAGAAAAACCAAGCACGGAGGACGAGAATCGCTTTTGCCCTGCGTAGTGTTCCGGGCAGCGGGTAGAACCAGGCAGAGAATTCCCGGCTAGCAGCTTCCCTGTGGCGGGGAAGTGCAAACGTACACGTTTTCGGCCGAAAAAGCGTTTTCTGGCGAAAACGCACACCACGGCTCTTTCTGAGAAAAAGCAAGCACGGAGGACGAGAATCGCTTTTGCCCTGCGTAGCGTTCCGGGCAGCGGGTAGAACCAGGCAGAGAATTCCCGGCTAGCAGCTTCCCTGTGGCGGGGAAGTGCAAACTTACACGTTTTCGGCCGAAAACGCGTTTTCCGGCGAAAACGCACACCACGGCTCTTTCTGAGAAAAAGCAAGCACGGAGGACGAGAATCGCTTTTGCCCTGCGTAGCGTTCCGGGCAGCGGGTAGAACCAGGCAGAGAATTCCCGGCTAGCAGCTTCCCTGTGGCCGGGAAGTGCAAACGTACACGTTTTCGGCCGAAAACGCGTTTTCCGGCGAAAACGCACACCACGGCTCTTTCTGAGAAAAATCAAGCACGGAACACGAGAATCGCTTTTGCCCTGCGTAGCGTTCCGGGCAGCGGGTAGAACCAGGCAGAGAATTCCCGGCTAGCAGCTTCCCTGTGGCGGGGAAGTGCAAACGTACACGTTTTCGGCCGAAAACGCGTTTTCGGGCGAAAACGCACACCACGGCTCTTTCTGAGAAAAAGCAAGCACGGAGGACGAGAATCGCTTTTGCCCTGCGTAGCGTTCCGGGCAGCGGGTAGAACCAGGCAGAGAATTCCCGGCTAGCAGCTTCCCTGTGGCGGGGAAGTGCAAACGTACACGTTTTCGGCCGAAAACGCGTTTTCCGGCGAAAACGCACACCACGGCTCTTTCTGAGAAAAAGCAAGCACGGAGGACGAGAATCGCTTTTGCCCTGCGTAGTGTTCCGGGCAGCGGGTAGAACCAGGCAGAGAATTCCCGGCTAGCAGTTTCCCTCAAGCCGGGAAGTGCAAACGTACACGTTTTCGCCGAAAACGCGTTTTCCGGCGAAAACGCACACCACGGCTCTTTCTGAGAAAAAGCAAGCACGGAGGAGGAGAATCGCTTTTGCCCTGCGTAGCATTCCGGGCAGCGGGTAGAACCAGGCAGAGAATTCCCGGCTAGCAGCTTCCCTGTGGCCGGGAAGTGCAAACGTACACGTTTTCGGCCGAAAACGCGTTTTCCGGCGAAAACGCACACCACGGCTCTTTCTGAGAAAAAGCAAGCACGGAGGACGAGAATCGCTTTTGCCCTGCGTAGCGTTCCGGGCAGCGGGTAGAACCAGGCAGAGAATTCCCGGCTAGCAGCTTCCCTGTGGCGGGGAAGTGCAAACGTACACGTTTTCGGCCGAAAAAGTGTTTTCTGGCGAAAACGCACACCACGGCTCTTTCTGAGAAAAAGCAAGCACGGAGGACGAGAATCGCTTTTGCCCTGCGTAGTGTTCCGGGCAGCGGGTAGAACCAGGCAGAGAATTCCCGGCTAGCAGCTTCCCTGTGGCCGGGAAGTGCAAACGTACACGTTTTCGGCCGAAAACGCGTTTTCCCGCGAAAACGCACACCACGGCTCTTTCTGAGAAAAAGCAAGCACGGAGGACGAGAATCGCTTTTGCCCTGCGTAGCGTTCCGGGCAGCGGGTAGAACCAGGCAGAGAATTCCCGGCTAGCAGCTTCCCTGTGGCCGGGAAGTGCAAACGTACACGTTTTCGGCCGAAAACGCGTTTTCCCGCGAAAACGCACACCACGGCTCTTTCTGAGAAAAAGCAAGCACGGAGGACGAGAATCACTTTTGCCCTGCGTAGCGTTCCGGGCAGCGGGTAGAACCAGGCAGAGAATTCCCGGCTAGCAGCTTCCCTCAAGCCGGGAAGTGCAAACGTACACGTTTTCGCCGAAAACACGTTTTCCGGCGAAAACGCACACCACGGCTCTTTCTGAGAAAAAGCAAGCACGGAGGACGAGAATCGCTTTTGCCCAGCGTAGCGTTCCGGGCAGCGGGTAGAACCAGGCAGAGAATTCCCGGCTAGCAGCTTCCCTGTGGCCGGGAAGTGCAAACGTACACGTTTTCGGCCGAAAACGCGTTTACCGGCGAAAACGCACACCACGGCTCTTTCTGAGAAAAAGCAAGCACGGAGGACGAGAATCGCTTTTGCCCTGCGTAGCGTTCCGGGCAGCGGGTAGAACCAGGCAGAGAATTCCCGGCTAGCAGCTTCCCTGTGGCCGGGAAGTGCAAACGTACACGTTTTCGGCCGAAAACGCGTTTTCCCGCGAAAACGCACACCACGGCTCTTTCTGAGAAAAAGCAAGCACGGAGGACGAGAATCGCTTTTGCCCTGCGTAGCGTTCCGGGCAGCGGGTAGAACCAGGCAGAGAATTCCCGTCTAGCAGCTTCCCTGTGGCCGGGAAGTGCAAACGTACACGTTTTCGGCCGAAAACGCGTTTTCCGGCGAAAACGCACACCACGGCTCTTTCTGAGAAAAAGCAAGCACGGAGGACGAGAATCGCTTTTGCCCTGCGTAGCGTTCCGGGCAGCGGGTAGAACCAGGCAGAGAATTCCCGGCTAGCAGCTTCCCTGTGGCGGGGAAGTGCAAACTTACACGTTTTCGGCCGAAAACGCGTTTTCCGGCGAAAACGCACACCACGGCTCTTTCTGAGAAAAAGCAAGCACGGAGGACGAGAATCGCTTTTGCCCTGCGTAGCGTTCCGGGCAGCGGGTAGAACCAGGCAGAGAATTCCCGGCTAGCAGCTTCCCTGTGGCCGGGAAGTGCAAACGTACACGTTTTCGGCCGAAAACGCGTTTTCCGGCGAAAACGCACACCACGGCTCTTTCTGAGAAAAATCAAGCACGGAGGACGAGAATCGCTTTTGCCCTGCGTAGCGTTCCGGGCAGCGGGTAGAACCAGGCAGAGAATTCCCGGCTAGCAGCTTCCCTGTGGCGGGGAAGTGCAAACGTACACGTTTTCGGCCGAAAATGCGTTTTCGGGCGAAAACGCACACCACGGCTCTTTCTGAGAAAAAGCAAGCACGGAGGACGAGAATCGCTTTTGCCCTGCGTAGCGTTCCGGGCAGCGGGTAGAACCAGGCAGAGAATTTCCGTCTAGCAGCTTCCCTGTGGCGGGGAAGTGCAAACGTACACGTTTTCGGCCGAAAACGCGTTTTCTGGCGAAAACGCACACCACGGCTCTTTCTGAGAAAAAGCAAGCACGGAGGACGAGAATCGCTTTTGCCCTGCGTAGTGTTCCGGGCAGCGGGTAGAACCAGGCAGAGAATTCCCGGCTAGCAGCTTCCCTGTGGCCGGGAAGTGCAAACGTACACGTTTTCGCCGAAAACGCGTTTTCCGGCGAAAACGCACACCACGGCTCTTTCTGAGAAAAAGCAAGCACGGAGGACGAGAATCGCTTTTGCCCTGCGTAGCGTTCCGGGCAGCGGGTAGAACCAGGCAGAGAATTCCCGTCTAGCAGCTTCCCTGTGGCCGGGAAGTGCAAACGTACACGTTTTCGGCCGAAAACGCGTTTTCCGGCGAAAACGCACACCACGGCTCTTTCTGAGAAAAAGCAAGCACGGAGGACGAGAATCGCTTTTGCCCTGCGTAGCGTTCCGGGCAGCGGGTAGAACCAGGCAGAGAATTCCCGGCTAGCAGCTTCCCTGTGGCGGGGAAGTGCAAACTTACACGTTTTCGGCCGAAAACGCGTTTTCGGGCGAAAACGCACACCACGGCTCTTTCTGAGAAAAAGCAAGCACGGAGGACGAGAATCGCTTTTGCCCTGCGTAGCGTTCCGGGCAGTGGGTAGAACCAGGCAGAGAATTCCCGTCTAGCAGCTTCCCTGTGGCGGGGAAGTGCAAACGTACACGTTTTCGGCCGAAAACGCGTTTTCCGGCGAAAACGCACACCACGGCTCTTTCTGAGAAAAAGCAAGCACGGAGGACGAGAATCGCTTTTGCCCTGCGTAGTGTTCCGGGCAGCGGGTAGAACCAGGCAGCGAATTGCCGGCTAGCAGCTTCCCTGTGGCCGGGAAGTGCAAACATACACGTTTTCGGCCGAAAAAGTGTTTTCTGGCGAAAACGCACACCACGGCTCTTTCTGAGAAAAAGCAAGCACGGAGGACGAGAATCGCTTTTGCCCTGCGTAGTGTTCCGGGCCGCGGGTAGAACCAGGCAGAGAATTCCCGGCTAGCAGCTTCCCTGTGGCCGGGAAGTGCAAACGTACACGTTTTCGCCGAAAACGCGTTTTCCGGCGAAAACGCACACCACGGCTCTTTCTGAGAAAAAGCAAGCACGGAGGACGAGAATCGCTTTTGCCCTGCGTAGCGTTCCGGGCAGCGGGTAGAACCAGGCAGAGAATTCCCGTCTAGCAGCTTCCCTGTGGCGGGGAAGTGCAAACGTACACGTTTTCGGCCGAAAACGCGTTTTCTGGCGAAAACGCACACCACGGCTCTTTCTGAGAAAAAGCAAGCACGGAGGACGAGAATCGCTTTTGCCCTGCGTAGTGTTCCGGGCAGCGGGTAGAACCAGGCAGCGAATTGCCGGCTAGCAGCTTCCCTGTGGCCGGGAAGTGCAAACATACACGTTTTCGGCCGAAAAAGTGTTTTCTGGCGAAAACGCACACCACGGCTCTTTCTGAGAAAAAGCAAGCACGGAGGACGAGAATCGCTTTTGCCCTGCGTAGTGTTCCGGGCCGCGGGTAGAACCAGGCAGAGAATTCCCGGCTAGCAGCTTCCCTGTGGCCGGGAAGTGCAAACGTACACGTTTTCGCCGAAAACGCGTTTTCCGGCGAAAACGCACACCACGGCTCTTTCTGAGAAAAAGCAAGCACGGAGGACGAGAATCGCTTTTGCCCTGCGTAGCGTTCCGGGCAGCGGGTAGAACCAGGCAGAGAATTCCCGTCTAGCAGCTTCCCTGTGGCCGGGAAGTGCAAACGTACACGTTTTCGGCCGAAAACGCGTTTTCCGGCGAAAACGCACACCACGGCTCTTTCTGAGAAAAAGCAAGCACGGAGGACGAGAATCGCTTTTGCCCTGCGTAGCGTTCCGGGCAGCGGGTAGAACCAGGCAGAGAATTCCCGGCTAGCAGCTTCCCTGTGGCGGGGAAGTGCAAACTTACACGTTTTCGGCCGAAAACGCGTTTTCCGGCGAAAACGCACACCACGGCTCTTTCTGAGAAAAAGCAAGCACGGAGGACGAGAATCGCTTTTGCCCTGCGTAGCGTTCCGGGCAGCGGGTAGAACCAGGCAGAGAATTCCCGGCTAGCAGCTTCCCTGTGGCCGGGAAGTGCAAACGTACACGATTTCGGCCGAAAACGCGTTTTCCGGCGAAAACGCACACCACGGCTCTTTCTGAGAAAAATCAAGCACGGAGGACGAGAATCGCTTTTGCCCTGCGTAGCGTTCCGGGCAGCGGGTAGAACCAGGAAGAGAATTCCCGGCTAGCAGCTTCCCTGTGGCGGGGAAGTGCAAACGTACACGTTTTCGGCCGAAAACGCGTTTTCGGGCGAAAACGCACACCACGGCTCTTTCTGAGAAAAAGCAAGCACGGAGGACGAGAATCGCTTTTGCCCTGCGTAGCGTTCCGGGCAGCGGGTAGAACCAGGCAGAGAATTCCCGTCTAGCAGCTTCCCTGTGGCGGGGAAGTGCAAACGTACACGTTTTCGGCCGAAAACGCGTTTTCTGGCGAAAACGCACACCACGGCTCTTTCTGAGAAAAAGCAAGCACGGAGGACGAGAATCGCTTTTGCCCTGCGTAGTGTTCCGGGCAGCGGGTAGAACCAGGCAGAGAATTCCCGGCTAGCAGCTTCCCTGTGGCCGGGAAGTGCAAACGTACACGTTTTCGCCGAAAACGCGTTTTCCGGCGAAAACGCACACCACGGCTCTTTCTGAGAAAAAGCAAGCACGGAGGACGAGAATCGCTTTTGCCCTGCGTAGCGTTCCGGGCAGCGGGTAGAACCAGGCAGAGAATTCCCGGCTAGCAGCTTCCCTGTGGCCGGGAAGTGCAAACGTACACGATTTCGGCCGAAAACGCGTTTTCCGGCGAAAACGCACACCACGGCTCTTTCTGAGAAAAAGCAAGCACGGAGGACGAGAATCGCTTTTGCCCTGCGTAGCGTTCCGGGCAGCGGGTAGAACCAGGAAGAGAATTCCCGGCTAGCAGCTTCCCTGTGGCGGGGAAGTGCAAACGTACACGTTTTCGGCCGAAAACGCGTTTTCGGGCGAAAACGCACACCACGGCTCTTTCTGAGAAAAAGCAAGCACGGAGGACGAGAATCGCTTTTGCCCTGCGTAGCGTTCCGGGCAGCGGGTAGAACCAGGCAGAGAATTCCCGTCTAGCAGCTTCCCTGTGGCGGGGAAGTGCAAACGTACACGTTTTCGGCCGAAAACGCGTTTTCTGGCGAAAACGCACACCACGGCTCTTTCTGAGAAAAAGCAAGCACGGAGGGCGAGAATCGCTTTTGCCCTGCGTAGTGTTCCGGGCAGCGGGTAGAACCAGGCAGAGAATTCCCGGCTAGCAGCTTCCCTGTGGCCGGGAAGTGCAAACGTACACGTTTTCGCCGAAAACGCGTTTTCCGGCGAAAACGCACACCACGGCTCTTTCTGAGAAAAAGCAAGCACGGAGGACGAGAATCGCTTTTGCCCAGCGTAGCGTTCCGGGCAGCGGGTAGAACCAGGCAGCGAATTGCCGGCTAGCAGCTTCCCTGTGGCCGGGAAGTGCAAACATACACGTTTTCGGCCGAAAAACTGTTTTCTGGCGAAAACGCACACCACGGCTCTTTCTGAGAAAAAGCAAGCACGGAGGACGAGAATCGCTTTTGCCCTGCGTAGTGTTTCGGGCCGCGGGTAGAACCAGGCAGAGAATTCCCGGCTAGCAGCTTCCCTGTGGCCGGGAAGTGCAAACGTACACGTTTTCGCCGAAAACGCGTTTTCCGGCGAAAACGCACACCACGGCTCTTTCTGAGAAAAAGCAAGCACGGAGGACGAGAATCGCTTTTGCCCTGCGTAGCGTTCCGGGCAGCGGGTAGAACCAGGCAGAGAATTCCCGGCTAGCAGCTTCCCTGTGGCGGGGAAGTGCAAACGTACACGTTTTCGGCCGAAAACGCGTTTTCCGGCGAAAACGCACACCACGGCTCTTTCTGAGAAAAAGCAAGCACGGAGGACGAGAATCGCTTTTGCCCTGCGTAGTGTTCCGGGCAGCGGGTAGAACCAGGCAGAGAATTCCCGGCTAGCAGCTTCCCTGTGGCCGGGAAGTGCAAACGTACACGTTTTCGGCCGAAAACGCGTTTTCCCGCGAAAACGCACACCACGGCTCTTTCTGAGAAAAAGCAAGCACGGAGGACGAGAATCGTTTTTGCCCTGCGTAGCGTTCCGGGCAGCGGGTAGAACCAGGCAGAGAATTCCCGGCTAGCAGCTTCCCTGTGGCCGGGAAGTGCAAACGTACACGTTTTCGGCCGAAAACGCGTTTTCCCGCGAAAACGCACACCACGGCTCTTTCTGAGAAAAAGCAAGCACGGAGGACGAGAATCACTTTTGCCCTGCGTAGCGTTCCGGGCAGCGGGTAGAACCAGGCAGAGAATTCCCGGCTAGCAGCTTCCCTCAAGCCGGGAAGTGCAAACGTACACGTTTTCGCCGAAAACACGTTTTCCGGCGAAAACGCACACCACGGCTCTTTCTGAGAAAAAGCAAGCACGGAGGACGAGAATCGCTTTTGCCCAGCGTAGCGTTCCGGGCAGCGGGTAGAACCAGGCAGAGAATTCCCGGCTAGCAGCTTCCCTGTGGCCGGGAAGTGCAAACGTACACGTTTTCGGCCGAAAACGCGTTTACCGGCGAAAACGCACACCACGGCTCTTTCTGAGAAAAAGCAAGCACGGAGGACGAGAATCGCTTTTGCCCTGCGTAGCGTTCCGGGCAGCGGGTAGAACCAGGCAGAGAATTCCCGGCTAGCAGCTTCCCTGTGGCCGGGAAGTGCAAACGTACACGTTTTCGGCCGAAAACGCGTTTTCCCGCGAAAACGCACACCACGGCTCTTTCTGAGAAAAAGCAAGCACGGAGGACGAGAATCGCTTTTGCCCTGCGTAGCGTTCCGGGCAGCGGGTAGAACCAGGCAGAGAATTCCCGTCTAGCAGCTTCCCTGTGGCCGGGAAGTGCAAACGTACACGTTTTCGGCCGAAAACGCGTTTTCCGGCGAAAACGCACACCACGGCTCTTTCTGAGAAAAAGCAAGCACGGAGGACGAGAATCGCTTTTGCCCTGCGTAGCGTTCCGGGCAGCGGGTAGAACCAGGCAGAGAATTCCCGGCTAGCAGCTTCCCTGTGGCGGGGAAGTGCAAACGTACACGTTTTCGGCCGAAAACGCGTTTTCCGGCGAAAACGCACACCACGGCTCTTTCTGAGAAAAAGCAAGCACGGAGGACGAGAATCGCTTTTGCCCTGCGTAGCGTTCCGGGCAGCGGGTAGAACCAGGCAGAGAATTCCCGGCTAGCAGCTTCCCTGTGGCCGGGAAGTGCAAACGTACACGTTTTCGGCCGAAAACGCGTTTTCCGGCGAAAACGCACACCACGGCTCTTTCTGAGAAAAAGCAAGCACGGAGGACGAGAATCGCTTTTGCCCTGCGTAGCGTTCCGGGCAGCGGGTAGAACCAGGCAGAGAATTCCCGTCTAGCAGCTTCCCTGTGGCGGGGAAGTGCAAACGTACACGTTTTCGGCCGAAAACGCGTTTTCGGGCGAAAACGCACACCACGGCTCTTTCTGAGAAAAAGCAAGCACGGAGGACGAGAATCGCTTTTGCCCTGCGTAGCGTTCCGGGCAGCGGGTAGAACCAGGCAGAGAATTCCCGTCTAGCAGCTTCCCTGTGGCGGGGAAGTGCAAACGTACACGTTTTCGGCCGAAAACGCGTTTTCTGGCGAAAACGCACACCACGGCTCTTTCTGAGAAAAAGCAAGCACGGAGGACGAGAATCGCTTTTGCCCTGCGTAGTGTTCCGGGCAGCGGGTAGAACCAGGCAGAGAATTCCCGGCTAGCAGCTTCCCTGTGGCCGGGAAGTGCAAACGTACACGTTTTCGCCGAAAACGCGTTTTCCGGCGAAAACGCACACCACGGCTCTTTCTGAGAAAAAGCAAGCACGGAGGACGAGAATCGCTTTTGCCCTGCGTAGCGTTCCGGGCAGCGGGTAGAACCAGGCAGCGAATTGCCGGCTAGCAGCTTCCCTGTGGCCGGGAAGTGCAAACATACACGTTTTCGGCCGAAAACGCGTTTTCCGGCGAAAACGCACACCACGGCTCTTTCTGAGAAAAAGCAAGCACGGAGGACGAGAATCGCTTTTGCCCTGCGTAGCGTTCCGGGCAGCGGGTAGAACCAGGCAGAGAATTCCCGGCTAGCAGCTTCCCTGTGGCGGGGAAGTGCAAACGTACACGTTTTCGGCCGAAAACGCGTTTTCCGGCGAAAACGCACACCACGGCTCTTTCTGAGAAAAAGCAAGCACGGAGGACGAGAATCGCTTTTGCCCTGCGTAGCGTTCCGGGCAGCGGGTAGAACCAGGCAGAGAATTCCCGGCTAGCAGCTTCCCTGTGGCGGGGAAGTGCAAACGTACACGTTTTCGGCCGAAAACGCGTTTTCCGGCGAAAACGCACACCACGGCTCTTTCTGAGAAAAAGCAAGCACGGAGGACGAGAATCGCTTTTGCCCTGCGTAGCGTTCCGGGCAGCGGGTAGAACCAGGCAGAGAATTCCCGGCTAGCAGCTTCCCTGTGGCCGGGAAGTGCAAACGTACACGTTTTCGGCCGAAAACGCGTTTTCCGGCGAAAACGCACACCACGGCTCTTTCTGGGAAAAAGCAAGCACGGAGGACGAGAATCGCTTTTGCCCTGCGTAGCGTTCTGAGCAGCGGGTAGAACCAGGCAGAGAATTCCCGGCTAGCAGCTTCCCTGTGGCGGGGAAGTGCAAACGTACACGTTTTCGGCCGAAAACGCATTTTCCGGCGAAAAAGCACACCATGGCTCTTTCTGAGAAAAAGCAAGCACGGAGGACGAGAATCGCTTTTGCCCTGCATAGCGTTCTGAGCAGCGGGTAGAAATAGGCAGCGAATTGCCGGCTAGCACCTTCCCTGTGGCCGGGAAGTGCAAACGTACACGTTTTCGGCCGAAAACGCGTTTTCTGGCGAAAACGCACACCACGGCTCTTTCTGAGAAAAAGCAAGCACGGAGGACGAGAATCGCTTTTGCCCTGCGTAGTGTTCCGGGCAGCGGGTAGAACCAGGCAGAGAATTCCCGGCTAGCAGCTTCCCTGTGGCCGGGAAGTGCAAACGTACACGTTTTCGCCGAAAACGCGTTTTCCGGCGAAAACGCACACCACGGCTCTTTCTGAGAAAAAGCAAGCACGGAGGACGAGAATCGCTTTTGCCCTGCGTAGCGTTCCGGGCAGCGGGTAGAACCAGGCAGCGAATTGCCGGCTAGCAGCTTCCCTGTGGCCGGGAAGTGCAAACATACACGTTTTCGGCCGAAAACGCGTTTTCAGGCGAAAACGCACACCACGGCTCTTTCTGAGAAAAAGCAAGCACGGAGGACGAGAATCGCTTTTGCCCTGCGTAGCGTTCCGGGCAGCGGGTAGAACCAGGCAGAGAATTCCCGGCTAGCAGCTTCCCTGTGGCGGGGAAGTGCAAACGTACACGTTTTCGGCCGAAAACGCGTTTTCCGGCGAAAACGCACACCACGGCTCTTTCTGAGAAAAAGCAAGCACGGAGGACGAGAATCGCTTTTGCCCTGCGTAGCGTTCCGGGCAGCGGGTAGAACCAGGCAGAGAATTCCCGGCTAGCAGCTTCCCTGTGGCGGGGAAGTGCAAACGTACACGTTTTCGGCCGAAAACGCGTTTTCCGGCGAAAACGCACACCACGGCTCTTTCTGAGAAAAAGCAAGCACGGAGGACGAGAATCGCTTTTGCCCTGCGTAGCGTTCCGGGCAGCGGGTAGAACCAGGCAGAGAATTCCCGGCTAGCAGCTTCCCTGTGGCCGGGAAGTGCAAACGTACACGTTTTCGGCCGAAAACGCGTTTTCCCGCGAAAACGCACACCACGGCTCTTTCTGAGAAAAAGCAAGCACGGAGGACGAGAATCGCTTTTGCCCTGCGTAGCGTTCTGAGCAACGGGTAGAACCAGGCAGAGAATTCCCGGCTAGCAGCTTCCCTGTGGCCGGGAAGTGCAAACGTACACGTTTTCGGCCGAAAACGCATTTTCCGGCGAAAAAGCACACCATGGCTCTTTCTGAGAAAAAGCAAGCACGGAGGACGAGAATCGCTTTTGCCCTGCATAGCGTTCTGAGCAGCGGGTAGAAATAGGCAGCGAATTGCCGGCTAGCACCTTCCCTGTGGCCGGGAAGTGCAAACGTACACGTTTTCGGCCGAAAACGCGTTTTCCGGCGAAAAAGCACACCACGGCTCTTTCTGAGAAAAAGCAAGCACGGAGGACGAGAATCGCTTTTGCCCTGCGTAGCGTTCCGGGCAGCGGGTAGAACCAGGCAGCGAATTCCCGTCTAGCAGCTTCCCTGTGGCGGGGAAGTGCAAACGTACACGTTTTCGGCCGAAAACGCGTTTTCCGGCGAAAACGCACACCACGGCTCTTTCTGAGAAAAAGCAAGCACGGAGGACGAGAATCGCTTTTGCCCTGCCTAGCGTTCCGGGCAGCGGGTAGAACCAGGCAGAGAATTCCCGGCTAGCAGCTTCCCTGTGGCCGGGAAGTGCAAACGTACACGTTTTCGGCCGAAAACGCGTTTACCGGCGAAAACGCACACCACGGCTCTTTCTGAGAAAAAGCAAGCACGGAGGACGAGAATCGCTTTTGCCCTGCGTAGCGTTCCGGGCAGCGGGTAGAACCAGGCAGAGAATTCCCGTCTAGCAGCTTCCCTGTGGCCGGGAAGTGCAAACGTACACGTTTTCGGCCGAAAACGCACACCACGGCTCTTTCTGAGAAAAAGCAAGCACGGAGGAAGAGAATCGCTTTTGCACTGCGTAGTGTTCCGGGCAGCGGGTAGAACCAGGCAGAGAATTGCCGGCTAGCAGCTTCCCTGTGGCCGGGAAGTGCAAACGTACACGTTTTCGGCCGAAAACGCGTTTTCCGGCGAAAACGCACACCACGGCTCTTTCTGAGAAAAAGCAAGCACGGAGGACGAGAATCGCTTTTGCCCTGCGTAGCGTTCCGGGCAGCGGGTAGAACCAGGCAGAGAATTCCCGGCTAGCAGCTTCCCTGTGGCCGGGAAGTGCAAACGTACACGTTTTCGGCCGAAAACGCGTTTTCCCGCGAAAACGCACACCACGGCTCTTTCTGAGAAAAAGCAAGCACGGAGGACGAGAATCGCTATTGCCCTGCGTAGCGTTCTGAGCAGCGGGTAGAAATAGGCAGCGAATTGCCGGCTAGCAGCTTCCCTGTGGCCGGGAAGTGCAAACGTACAAGTTTCCTGCCGAAAACGCGTTTTCCGGAGAAAAAGCACACCATGGCTCTTTCTGAGAAAAAGCAAGCACGGAGGACGAGAATCGCTTTTGCCCTGCGTAGCGTTCCGGGCAGCGGGTAGAACCAGGTAGAGAATTCCCGTCTAGCAGCTTCCCTGTGGTGGGGAAGTGCAAACGTACACGTTTTCGGCTGAAAACGCGTTTTCGGGCGAAAACGCACACCACGGCTCTTTCTGAGAAAAAGCAAGCACGGAGGACGAGAATCGCTTTTGCCCTGCGTAGCGTTCTGAGCAGCGGGTAGAAATAGGCAGCGAATTGCCGGCTAGCTGCTTCCCTGTGGCCGGGAAGTGCAAACGTACACGTTTTCGGCCGAAAACGCGTTTTCCGGCGAAAAAGCACACCATGGCTCTTTCTGAGAAAAAGCAAGCACGGAGGACGAGAATCGCTTTTGCCCTGCGTAGCGTTCCGGGCAGCGGGTAGAACCAGGCAGAGAATTCCCGGCTAGCAGCTTCCCTGTGGCCGGGAAGTGCAAACGTACACGTTTTCGGCCGAAAACGCGTTTTCCGGCGAAAACGCACACCACGGCTCTTTCTGAGAAAAAGCAAGCACGGAGGACGAGAATCGCTTTTGCCCTGCGTAGCGTTCTGAGCAGCGGGAAGAAATAGGCAGCGAATTGCCGGCTAGCAGCTTCCCTGTGGCCGGGAAGTGCAAACGTACACGTTTTCGGCCGAAAACGCGTTTTCCGGCGAAAAAGCACACCACGGCTCTTTCTGAGACAAAGCAAGCACGGAGGACGAGAATCGCTTTTGCCCTGCGTAGCGTTCCGGGCAGCGAGTAGAACCAGGCAGAGAATTCCCGGCTAGCAGCTTCCCTGTGGCCGGGAAGTGCAAACGTACACGTTTTCGGCCGAAAACGCCTTTTCTGGCGAAAACGCACACCACGGCTCTTTCTGAGAAAAAGCAAGCACGGAGGACGAGAATCGCTTTTGCCCTGCGTAGCGTTCCGGGCAGCGGGTAGAACCAGGCAGAGAATTCCCGGCTAGCAGCTTCCCTGTGGCGGGGAAGTGCAAACGTACACGTTTTCGGCCGAAAACGCTTTTTCCGGCGAAAACGCACACCACGGCTCTTTCTGAGAAAAAGCAAGCACGGAGGACGAGAATCGCTTTTGCCCTGCGTAGCGTTCTGAGCAGCGGGTAGAACCAGGCAGAGAATTCCCGGCTAGCAGCTTCCCTGTGGCCGGGAAGTGCAAACCTACACGTTTTCGGCCGAAAACGCGTTTTCCGGCGAAAAAGCAGACCATGGCTCTTTCTGAGAAAAAGCAAGCACGGAGGACGAGAATCGCTTTTGCCCTGCGTAGCGTTCCGGGCAGCGGGTAGAACCAGGCAGAGAATTCCCGTCTAGCAGCTTCCCTGTGGCCGGGAAGTGCAAACGTACACGTTTTCGGCCGAAAACGCGTTTTCCGGCGAAAACGCACACCACGGCTCTTTCTGAGAAAAAGCAAGCACGGAGGACGAGAATCGCTTTTGCCCTGCGTAGCGTTCCGGGCAGCGGGTAGAACCAGGCAGAGAATTCCCGGCTAGCAGCTTCCCTGTGGCCGGGAAGTGCAAACGTACACGTTTTCGGCCGAAAACGCGTTTTCCGGCGAAAACGCACACCACGGCTCTTTCTGAGAAAAAGCAAGCACGGAGGACGAGAATCTCTTTTGCCCTGCGTAGCGTTCCGGGCAGCGGGTAGAACCAGGCAGAGAATTCCCGGCTAGCAGCTGCCCTGTGGCCGGGAAGTGCAAACGTACACGTTTTCGGCCGAAAACGCGTTTACCGGCGAAAACGCACACCACGGCTCTTTCTGAGAAAAAGCAAGCACGGAGGACGAGAATCGCTTTTGCCCTGCCTAGCGTTCCGGGCAGCGGGTAGAACCAGGCAGAGAATTCCCGGCTAGCAGCTTCCCTGTGGCCGGGAAGTGCAAACGTACACGTTTTCGGCCGAAAACGCGTTTTCTAGCGAAAACGCACACCACGGCTCTTTCTGAGAATAAGCAAGCACGGAGGACGAGAATCGCTTTTGCCCTGCGTAGCGTTCCGGGCAGCGGGTAGAACCAGGCAGAGAATTCCCGGCTAGCAGCTTCCCTGTGGCCGGGAAGTGCAAACGTACACGTTTTTGGCTAAAACGCGTTTTCCGGCAAAAACGCACACCACGGCTCTTTCTGAGAAAAAGCAAGCACGGAGGACGAGAATCGCTTTTGCCCTGCGTAGTGTTCCGGGCAGCGGGTAGAACCAGGCAGAGAATTCCCGGCTAGCAGCTTCCCTCAAGCCGGGAAGTGCAAACGTACACGTTTTCGCCGAAAACACGTTTTCCGGCGAAAACGCACACCACGGCTCTTTCTGAGAAAAACCAAGCACGGAGGACGAGAATCGCTTTTGCCCTGCGTAGCGTTCCGGGCAGCGGGTAGAACCAGGCAGAGAATTCCCGGCTAGCAGCTTCCCTGTGGCCGGGAAGTGCAAACGTACACGTTTTCGGCCGAAAACGCGTTTTCCGGCGATAACGCACACCACGGCTCTTTCTGAGAAAAAGCAAGCACGGAGGACGAGAATCGCTTTTGCCCTGCGTAGCGTTCCGGGCAGCGGGTAGAACCAGGCAGAGAATTCCCGGCTAGCAGCTTCCCTGTGGCCGGGAAGTGCAAACGTACACGTTTTCGGCCGAAAACGCGTTTTCCGGCGAAAACGCACACCACGGCTCTTTCTGAGAAAAAGCAAGCACGGAGGACGAGAATCGCTTTTGCCCTGCGTAGCGTTCCGGGCAGCGGGTAGAACCAGGCAGAGAATTCCCGGCTAGCAGCTTCCCTGTGGCGGGGAAGTGCAAACGTACACGTTTTCGGCCGAAAACGCGTTTTCCGGCGAAAACGCACACCACGGCTCTTTCTGAGAAAAAGCAAGCACGGAGGACGAGAATCGCTTTTGCCCTGCGTAGCGTTCCGGGCAGCGGGTAGAACCAGGCAGAGAATTCCCGGCTAGCAGCTTCCCTGTGGCGGGGAAGTGCAAACGTACACGTTTTCGGCCGAAAAAGCGTTTTCTGGCGAAAACGCACACCACGGCTCTTTCTGAGAAAAAGCAAGCACGGACGACGAGAATCGCTTTTGCCCTGCGTAGCGTTCCGGGCAGCGGGTAGAACCAGGCAGAGAATTCCCGGCTAGCAGCTTCCCTGTGGCCGGGAAGTGCAAACGTACACGTTTTCGCCGAAAACGCGTTTTCCGGCGAAAACGCACACCACGGCTCTTTCTGAGAAAAAGCAAGCACGGAGGACGAGAATCGCTTTTGCCCAGCGTAGCGTTCCGGGCAGCGGGTAGAACCAGGCAGAGAATTCCCGGCTAGCAGCTTCCCTGTGGCCGGGAAGTGCAAACGTACACGTTTTCGGCCGAAAACGCGTTTACCGGCGAAAACGCACACCACGGCTCTTTCTGAGAAAAAGCAAGCACGGAGGACGAGAATCTCTTTTGCCCTGCGTAGCGTTCCGGGCAGCGGGTAGAACCAGGCAGAGAATTCCCGGCTAGCAGCTGCCCTGTGGCCGGGAAGTGCAAACGTACACGTTTTCGGCCGAAAACGCGTTTACCGGCGAAAACGCACACCACGGCTCTTTCTGAGAAAAAGCAAGCACGGAGGACGAGAATCGCTTTTGCCCTGCCTAGCGTTCCGGGCAGCGGGTAGAACCAGGCAGAGAATTCCCGGCTAGCAGCTTCCCTGTGGCCGGGAAGTGCAAACGTACACGTTTTCGGCCGAAAACGCGTTTTCTAGCGAAAACGCACACCACGGCTCTTTCTGAGAATAAGCAAGCACGGAGGACGAGAATCGCTTTTGCCCTGCGTAGCGTTCCGGGCAGCGGGTAGAACCAGGCAGAGAATTCCCGGCTAGCAGCTTCCCTGTGGCGGGGAAGTGCAAACGTACACGTTTTCGGCTAAAACGCGTTTTCCGGCAAAAACGCACACCACGGCTCTTTCTGAGAAAAAGCAAGCACGGAGGACGAGAATCGCTTTTGCCCTGCGTAGTGTTCCGGGCAGCGGGTAGAACCAGGCAGAGAATTCCCGGCTAGCAGCTTCCCTCAAGCCGGGAAGTGCAAACGTACACGTTTTCGCCGAAAACACGTTTTCCGGCGAAAACGCACACCACGGTTCTTTCTGAGAAAAACCATGCACGGAGGACGAGAATCGCTTTTGCCCTGCGTAGCGTTCCGGGCAGCGGGTAGAACCAGGCAGAGAATTCCCGGCTAGCAGCTTCCCTGTGGCCGGGAAGTGCAAACGTACACGTTTTCGGCCGAAAACGCGTTTTCCGGCGATAACGCACACCACGGCTCTTTCTGAGAAAAAGCAAGCACGGAGGACGAGAATCGCTTTTGCCCTGCGTAGCGTTCCGGGCAGCGGGTAGAACCAGGCAGAGAATTCCCGGCTAGCAGCTTCCCTGTGGCCGGGAAGTGCAAACGTACACGTTTTCGGCCGAAAACGCGTTTTCCGGCGAAAACGCACACCACGGCTCTTTCTGAGAAAAAGCAAGCACGGAGGACGAGAATCGCTTTTGCCCTGCGTAGCGTTCCGGGCAGCGGGTAGAACCAGGCAGAGAATTCCCGGCTAGCAGCTTCCCTGTGGCGGGGAAGTGCAAACTTACACGTTTTCGGCCGAAAACGCGTTTTCCGGCGAAAACGCACACCACGGCTCTTTCTGAGAAAAAGCAAGCACGGAGGACGAGAATCGCTTTTGCCCTGCGTAGCGTTCCGGGCAGCGGGTAGAACCAGGCAGAGAATTCCCGGCTAGCAGCTTCCCTGTGGCGGGGAAGTGCAAACGTACACGTTTTCGGCCGAAAAAGCGTTTTCTGGCGAAAACGCACACCACGGCTCTTTCTGAGAAAAAGCAAGCACGGAGGACGAGAATCGCTTTTGCCCTGCGTAGCGTTCCGGGCAGCGGGTAGAACCAGGCAGAGAATTCCCGGCTAGCAGCTTCCCTGTGGCCGGGAAGTGCAAACGTACACGTTTTCGCCGAAAACGCGTTTTCCGGCGAAAACGCACACCACGGTTCTTTCTGAGAAAAAGCAAGCACGGAGGACGAGAATCGCTTTTGCCCAGCGTAGCGTTCCGGGCAGCGGGTAGAACCAGGCAGCGAATTGCCGGCTAGCAGCTTCCCTGTGGCCGGGAAGTGCAAACGTACACGTTTTCGGCCGAAAACGCGTTTACCGGCGAAAACGCACACCACGGCTCTTTCTGAGAGAAAGCAAGCACGGAGGACGAGAATCGCTTTTGCCCTGCGTAGCGTTCCGGGCAGCGGGTAGAACCAGGCAGAGAATTCCCGGCTAGCAGCTTCCCTGTGGCCGGGAAGTGCAAACGTACACGTTTTCGGCCGAAAACGCGTTTTCCGGCGAAAACGCACACCACGGCTCTTTCTGAGAAAAAGCAAGCACGGAGGACGAGAATCGCTTTTGCCCTGCGTAGCGTTCCGGGCAGCGGGTAGAACCAGGCAGAGAATTCCCGGCTAGCAGCTTCCCTGTGGCCGGGAAGTGCAAACGTACACGTTTTCGGCCGAAAACGCGTTTTCCGGCGAAAACGCACACCACGGCTCTTTCTGAGAAAAAGCAAGCACGGAGGACGAGAATCGCTTTTGCCCTGCTTAGCGTTCCGGGCAGCGGGTAGAACCAGGCAGAGAATTCCCGGCTAGCAGCTTCCCTGTGGCGGGGAAGTGCAAACGTACACGTTTTCGGCCGAAAAAGCGTTTTCTGGCGAAAACGCACACCACGGCTCTTTCTGAGAAAAAGCAAGCACGGAGGACGAGAATCGCTTTTGCCCTGCGTAGTGTTCCGGGCAGCGGGTAGAACCAGGCAGAGAATTCCCGGCTAGCAGCTTCCCTGTGGCCGGGAAGTGCAAACGTACACGTTTTCGGCCGAAAACGCGTTTTCCGGCGAAAACGCACACCACGGCTCTTTCTGAGAAAAAGCAAGCACGGAGGACGAGAATCGCTTTTGCCCTGCGTAGCGTTCCGGGCAGCGGGTAGAACCAGGCAGAGAATTCCCGGCTAGCAGCTTCCCTGTGGCCGGGAAGTGCAAACGTACACGTTTTCGGCCGAAAACGCGTTTTCCGGCGAAAACGCACACCACGGCTCTTTCTGAGAAAAAGCAAGCACGGAGGACGAGAATCGCTTTTGCCCTGCGTAGCGTTCCGGGCAGCGGGTAGAACCAGGCAGAGAATTCCCGGCTAGCAGCTTCCCTGTGGCCAGGAAGTGCAAACGTACACGTTTTCGGCCGAAAACGCGTTTTCTGGCGAAAACGCACACCACGGCTCTTTCTGAGAAAAAGCAAGCACGGAGGACGAGAATCGCTTTTGCCCTGCGTAGCGTTCCGGGCAGCGGGTAGAACCAGGCAGAGAATTCCCGGCTAGCAGCTTCCCTGTGGCCGGGAAGTGCAAACGTACACGTTTTCGGCCGAAAACGCGTTTTCCGGCGAAAACGCACACCACGGCTCTTTCTGAGAAAAAGCAAGCACGGAGGACGAGAATCGCTTTTGCCCTGCGTAGAGTTCTGAGCAGCGGGTAGAAATAGGCAGCGATTTGCCGGCTAGCAGCTTCCCTGTGGCCGGGAAGTGCAAACGTACACGTTTTCGGCCGAAAACGCGTTTTCCGGCGAAAACGCACACCACGGCTCTTTCTGAGAAAAAGCAAGCACGGAGGACGAGAATCGCTTTTGCCCTGCGTAGCGTTCCGGGCAGCGGGTAGAACCAGGCAGAGAATTCCCGGCTAGCAGCTTCCCTGTGGCGGGGAAGTGCAAACGTACACGTTTTTGGCCGAAAACGCGTTTTCCGGCGAAAACGCACACCACGGCTCTTTCTGAGAAAAAGCAAGCACGGAGGACGAGAATCGCTTTTGCCCTGCGTAGCGTTCCGGGCAGCGGGTAGAACCAGGCAGAGAATTCCCGGCTAGCAGCTTCCCTGTGGCCGGGAAGTGCAAACGTACACGTTTTCGGCCGAAAACGCGTTTTCCCGCGAAAACGCACACCACGGCTCTTTCTGAGACAAAGCAAGCACGGAGGACGAGAACCGCTTTTGCCCTGCGTAGCGTTCCGGGCAGCGGGTAGAACCAGGCAGAGAATTCCCGGCTAGCAGCTTCCCTGTGGCCGGGAAGTGCAAACGTACACGTTTTCGGCCGAAAACGCGTTTTCCGGCGAAAACGCACACCACGGCTCTTTCTGAGAAAAAGCAAGCACGGAGGACGAGAATCGCTTTTGCCTTGCGTAGCGTTCCGGGCAGCGGGTAGAACCAGGCAGAGAATTCCCGTCTAGCAGCTTCCCTGTGGCCGGGAAGTGCAAACGTACACGTTTTCGGCCGAAAACGCGTTTTCCCGCGAAAACGCACACCACGGCTCTTTCTGAGACAAAACAAGCACGGAGGACGAGAATCGCTTTTGCCCTGCGTAGCGTTCCGGGCAGCGGGTAGAACCAGGCAGAGAATTCCCGGCTAGCAGCTTCCCTGTGGCCGGGAAGTGCAAACGTACACGTTTTCGGCCGAAAACGCGTTTTCCGGCGAAAACGCACACCACGGCTCTTTCTGAGAAAAAGCAAGCACGGAGGACGAGAATCGCTTTTGCCTTGCGTAGCGTTCCGGGCAGCGGGTAGAACCAGGCAGAGAATTCCCGGCTAGCAGCTTCCCTGTGGCCGGGAAGTGCAAACGTACACGTTTTCGGCCGAAAACGCGTTTTCCCGCGAAAACGCACACCACGGCTCTTTCTGAGACAAAGCAAGCACGGAGGACGAGAATCGATTTTGCCCTGCGTAGCGTTCCGGGCAGCGGGTAGAACCAGGCAGAGAATTCCCGGCTAGCAGCTTCCCTGTGGCCGGGAAGTGCAAACGTACACGTTTTCGGCCGAAAACGCGTTTTCCGGCGAAAACGCACACCACGGCTCTTTCTGAGAAAAAGCAAGCACGGAGGACGAGAATCGCTTTTGCCCTGCGTAGTGTTCCGGGCAGCGGGTAGAACCAGGCAGAGAATTCCCGGCTAGCAGCTGCCCTGTGGCCGGGAAGTGCAAACGTACACGTTTTCGGCCGAAAACGCGTTTTCCGGCGAAAACGCACACCACGGCTCTTTCTGAGAAAAAGCAAGCACGGAGGACGAGAATCGCTTTTGCCCTGCGTAGCGTTCCGGGCAGCGGGTAGAACCAGGCAGAGAATTCCCGGCTAGCAGCTTCCCTGTGGCCGGGAAGTGCAAACGTACACGTTTTCGGCCGAAAACGCGTTTTCCGGCGAAAACGCACACCACGGCTCTTTCTGAGAAAAATCAAGCACGGAGGACGAGAATCGCTTTTGCCCTGCGTAGTGTTCCGGGCAGCGGGTAGAACCAGGCAGAGAATTGCCGGCTAGCAGCTTCCCTGTGGCCGGGAAGTGCAAACGTACACGTTTTCGCCGAAAACGCGTTTTCCGGCGAAAACGCACACCACGGCTCTTTCTGAGAAAAAGCAAGCACGGAGGACGAGAATCGCTTTTGCCCTGCGTAGCGTTCCGGGCAGCGGGTAGAACCAGGCAGCGAATTGCCGGCTAGCAGCTTCCCTGTGGCCGGGAAGTGCAAACGTACACGTTTTCGGCCGAAAACGCGTTTTCCGGCGAAAACGCACACCACGGCTCTTTCTGAGAAAAACCAAGCACGGAGGACGAGAATCGCTTTTGCCCTGCGTAGCGTTCCGGGCAGCGGGTAGAACCAGGCAGAGAATTCCCGGCTAGCAGCTTCCCTGTGGCCGGGAAGTGCAAACGTACACGTTTTCGGCCGAAAACGCGTTTTCCCGCGAAAACGCACACCACGGCTCTTTCTGAGAAAAAGCAAGTACGGAGGACGAGAATCGCTTTTGCCCTGCGTAGCGTTCCGGGCAGCGGGTAGAACCAGGCAGAGAATTCCCGGCTAGCAGCTTCCCTGTGGCCGGGAAGTGCAAACGTACACGTTTTCGGCCGAAAACGCGTTTTCCGGCGAAAACGCACACCACGGCTCTTTCTGAGAAAAAGCAAGCACGGAGGACGAGAATCGCTTTTGCCCTGCGTAGCGTTCCGGGCAGCGGGTAGAACCAGGCAGAGAATTCCCGGCTAGCAGCTTCCCTGTGGCGGGGAAGTGCAAACTTACACGTTTTCGGCCGAAAACGCGTTTTCCGGCGAAAACGCACACCACGGCTCTTTCTGAGAAAAAGCAAGCACGGAGGACGAGAATCGCTTTTGCCCTGCGTAGCGTTCCGGGCAGCGGGTAGAACCAGGCAGAGATTTCCCGGCTAGCAGCTTCCCTGTGGCGGGGAAGTGCAAACGTACACGTTTTCGGCCGAAAAAGCGTTTTCTGGCGAAAACGCACACCACGGCTCTTTCTGAGAAAAAGCAAGCACGGAGGACGAGAATCGCTTTTGCCCTGCGTAGCGTTCCTGGCAGCGGGTAGAACCAGGCAGAGAATTCCCGGCTAGCAGCTTCCCTGTGGCCGGGAAGTGCAAACGTACACGTTTTCGCCGAAAACGCGTTTTCCGGCGAAAACGCACACCACGGCTCTTTCTGAGAAAAAGCAAGCACGGAGGACGAGAATCGCTTTTGCCCAGCGTAGCGTTCCGGGCAGCGGGTAGAACCAGGCAGAGAATTCCCGGCTAGCAGCTTCCCTGTGGCCGGGAAGTGCAAACGTACACGTTTTCGGCCGAAAACGCGTTTTCCCGCGAAAACGCACACCACGGCTCTTTCTGAGAAAAAGCAAGCACGGAGGACGAGAATCGCTTTTGCCCTGCGTAGCGTTCCGGGCAGCGGGTAGAACCAGGCAGAGAATTCCCGGCTAGCAGCTTCCCTGTGGCCGGGAAGTGCAAACGTACACGTTTTCGGCCGAAAACGCGTTTTCCGGCGAAAACGCACACCACGGCTCTTTCTGGGAAAAAGCAAGCACGGAGGACGAGAATCGCTTTTGCCCTGCGTAGCGTTCCGGGCAGCGGGTAGAACCAGGCAGAGAATTCCCGGCTAGCAGCTTCCCTGTGGCGGGGAAGTGCAAACGTACACGTTTTCGGCCGAAAAAGCGTTTTCTGGCGAAAACGCACACCACGGCTCTTTCTGAGACAAAGCAAGCACGGAGGACGAGAATCGCTTTTGCCCTGCGTAGCGTTCCGGGCAGCGGGTAGAACCAGGCAGAGAATTCCCGTCTAGCAGCTTCCCTGTGGCCGGGAAGTGCAAACGTACACGTTTTCGGCCGAAAACGCGTTTTCCGGCGAAAACGCACAGCACGGCTCTTTCTGAGAAAAAGCAAGCACGGAGGACGAGAATCGCTTTTGCCCTGCGTAGCGTTCCGGGCAGCGGGTAGAACCAGGCAGAGAATTCCCGGCTAGCAGCTTCCCTGTGGCCGGGAAGTGCAAACGTACACGTTTTCGGCCGAAAACGCGTTTTCTGGCGAAAACGCACACCACGGCTCTTTCTGAGAAAAAGCAAGCACGGAGGACGAGAATCGCTTTTGCCCTGCGTAGCGTTCCGGGCAGCGGGTAGAACCAGGCAGAGAATTCCCGGCTAGCAGCTTCCCCGTGGCCGGGAAGTGCAAACGTACACGTTTTCGGCCGAAAACGCGTTTTCCGGCGAAAACGCACACCACGGCTCTTTCTGAGAAAAAGCAAGCACGGAGGACGAGAATCGCTTTTGCCCTGCGTAGAGTTCTGAGCAGCGGGTAGAAATAGGCAGCGAATTGCCGGCAAGCAGCTTCCCTGTGGCCGGGAAGTGCAAACGTACACGTTTTCGGCCGAAAACGCGTTTTCCGGCGAAAACGCACACCACGGCTCTTTCTGAGAAAAATCAAGCACGGAGGACGAGAATCGCTTTTGCCCTGCGTAGCGTTCCGGGCAGCGGGTAGAACCAGGCAGAGAATTCCCGGCTAGCAGCTTCCCTGTGGCGGGGAAGTGCAAACGTACACGTTTTCGGCCGAAAACGCGTTTTCGGGCGAAAACGCACACCACGGCTCTTTCTGAGAAAAAGCAAGCACGGAGGACGAGAATCGCTTTTGCCCTGCGTAGCGTTCCGGGCAGCGGGTAGAACCAGGCAGAGAATTCCCGGCTAGCAGCTTCCCTGTGGCCGGGAAGTGCAAACGTACACGTTTTCGGCCGAAAACGCGTTTTCCGGCGAAAACGCACACCACGGCTCTTTCTGAGAAAAAGCAAGCACGGAGGACGAGAATCGCTTTTGCCCTGCGTAGTGTTCCGGGCAGCGGGTAGAACCAGGCAGAGAATTCCCGGCTAGCAGCTTCCCTGTGGCCGGGAAGTGCAAACGTACACGTTTTCGCCGAAAACGCGTTTTCCGGCGAAAACGCACACCACGGCTCTTTCTGAGAAAAAGCAAGCACGGAGGAGGAGAATCGCTTTTGCCCTGCGTAGCGTTCCGGGCAGCGGGTAGAACCAGGCAGAGAATTCCCGGCTAGCAGCTTCCCTGTGGCCGGGAAGTGCAAACGTACACGTTTTCGGCCGAAAACGCGTTTTCCGGCGAAAACGCACACCACGGCTCTTTCTGAGAAAAAGCAAGCACGGAGGACGAGAATCGTTTTTGCCCTGCGTAGCGTTCCGGGCAGCGGGTAGAACCAGGCAGAGAATTCCCGGCTAGCAGCTTCCCTGTGGCGGGGAAGTGCAAACGTACACGTTTTCGGCCGAAAAAGTGTTTTCTGGCGAAAACGCACACCACGGCTCTTTCTGAGAAAAAGCAAGCACGGAGGACGAGAATCGCTTTTGCCCTGCGTAGTGTTCCGGGCCGCGGGTAGAACCAGGCAGAGAATTCCCGGCTAGCAGCTTCCCTGTGGCCGGGAAGTGCAAACGTACACGTTTTCGCCGAAAACGCGTTTTCCGGCGAAAACGCACACCACGGCTCTTTCTGAGAAAAAGCAAGCACGGAGGACGAGAATCGCTTTTGCCCTGCGTAGCGTTCCGGGCAGCGGTTAGAACCAGGCAGAGAATTCCCGTCTAGCAGCTTCCCTGTGGCCGGGAAGTGCAAACGTACACGTTTTCGGCCGAAAACGCGTTTTCCGGCGAAAACGCACACCACGGCTCTTTCTGAGAAAAAGCAAGCACGGAGGAGGAGAATCGCTTTTGCCCTGCGTAGCGTTCCGGGCAGCGGGTAGAACCAGGCAGAGAATTCCCGGCTAGCAGCTTCCCTGTGGCCGGGAAGTGCAAACGTACACGTTTTCGGCCGAAAACGCGTTTTCCGGCGAAAACGCACACCACGGCTCTTTCTGAGAAAAAGCAAGCACGGAGGACGAGAATCGCTTTTGCCCTGCGTAGCGTTCCGGGCAGCGGGTAGAACCAGGCAGAGAATTCCCGGCTAGCAGCTTCCCTGTGGCGGGGAAGTGCAAACGTACACGTTTTCGGCCGAAAAAGTGTTTTCTGGCGAAAACGCACACCACGGCTCTTTCTGAGAAAAAGCAAGCACGGAGGACGAGAATCGCTTTTGCCCTGCGTAGTGTTCCGGGCCGCGGGTAGAACCAGGCAGAGAATTCCCGGCTAGCAGCTTCCCTGTGGCCGGGAAGTGCAAACGTACACGTTTTCGCCGAAAACGCGTTTTCCGGCGAAAACGCACACCACGGCTCTTTCTGAGAAAAAGCAAGCACGGAGGACGAGAATCGCTTTTGCCCTGCGTAGCGTTCCGGGCAGCGGTTAGAACCAGGCAGAGAATTCCCGTCTAGCAGCTTCCCTGTGGCCGGGAAGTGCAAACGTACACGTTTTCGGCCGAAAACGCGTTTTCCGGCGAAAACGCACACCACGGCTCTTTCTGAGAAAAAGCAAGCACGGAGGACGAGAATCGCTTTTGCCCTGCGTAGTGTTCCGGGCAGCGGGTAGAACCAGGCAGAGAATTCCCGGCTAGCAGCTTCCCTGTGGCCGGGAAGTGCAAACGTACACGTTTTCGGCCGAAAACGCGTTTTCCCGCGAAAACGCACACCACGGCTCTTTCTGAGAAAAAGCAAGCACGGAGGACGAGAATCGCTTTTGCCCTGCGTAGCGTTCCGGGCAGCGGGTAGAACCAGGCAGAGAATTCCCGGCTAGCAGCTTCCCTGTGGCCGGGAAGTGCAAACGTACACGTTTTCGGCCGAAAACGCGTTTTCCCGCGAAAACGCACACCACGGCTCTTTCTGAGAAAAAGCAAGCACGGAGGACGAGAATCACTTTTGCCCTGCGTAGCGTTCCGGGCAGCGGGTAGAACCAGGCAGAGAATTCCCGGCTAGCAGCTTCCCTCAAGCCGGGAAGTGCAAACGTACACGTTTTCGCCGAAAACACGTTTTCCGGCGAAAACGCACACCACGGCTCTTTCTGAGAAAAAGCAAGCACGGAGGACGAGAATCGCTTTTGCCCTGCGTAGCGTTCCGGGCAGCGGGTAGAACCAGGCAGAGAATTCCCGTCTAGCAGCTTCCCTGTGGCCGGGAAGTGCAAACGTACACGTTTTCGGCCGAAAACGCGTTTTCCGGCGAAAACGCACACCACGGCTCTTTCTGAGAAAAAGCAAGCACGGAGGACGAGAATCGCTTTTGCCCTGCGTAGCGTTCCGGGCAGCGGGTAGAACCAGGCAGAGAATTCCCGGCTAGCAGCTTCCCTGTGGCCGGGAAGTGCAAACGTACACGTTTTCGGCCGAAAACGCGTTTTCTGGCGAAAACGCACACCACGGCTCTTTCTGAGAAAAAGCAAGCACGGAGGACGAGAATCGCTTTTGCCCTGCGTAGCGTTCCGGGCAGCGGGTAGAACCAGGCAGAGAATTCCCGGCTAGCAGCTTCCCCGTGGCCGGGAAGTGCAAACGTACACGTTTTCGGCCGAAAACGCGTTTTCCGGCGAAAACGCACACCACGGCTCTTTCTGAGAAAAAGCAAGCACGGAGGACGAGAATCGCTTTTGCCCTGCGTAGAGTTCTGAGCAGCGGGTAGAAATAGGCAGCGAATTGCCGGCAAGCAGCTTCCCTGTGGCCGGGAAGTGCAAACGTACACGTTTTCGGCCGAAAACGCGTTTTCCGGCGAAAACGCACACCACGGCTCTTTCTGAGAAAAATCAAGCACGGAGGACGAGAATCGCTTTTGCCCTGCGTAGCGTTCCGGGCAGCGGGTAGAACCAGGCAGAGAATTCCCGGCTAGCAGCTTCCCTGTGGCGGGGAAGTGCAAACGTACACGTTTTCGGCCGAAAACGCGTTTTCGGGCGAAAACGCACACCACGGCTCTTTCTGAGAAAAAGCAAGCACGGAGGACGAGAATCGCTTTTGCCCTGCGTAGCGTTCCGGGCAGCGGGTAGAACCAGGCAGAGAATTCCCGGCTAGCAGCTTCCCTGTGGCGGGGAAGTGCAAACGTACACGTTTTCGGCCGAAAACGCGTTTTCCGGCGAAAACGCACACCACGGCTCTTTCTGAGAAAAAGCAAGCACGGAGGACGAGAATCGCTTTTGCCCTGCGTAGTGTTCCGGGCAGCGGGTAGAACCAGGCAGAGAATTCCCGGCTAGCAGCTTCCCTGTGGCCGGGAAGTGCAAACGTACACGTTTTCGCCGAAAACGCGTTTTCCGGCGAAAACGCACACCACGGCTCTTTCTGAGAAAAAGCAAGCACGGAGGAGGAGAATCGCTTTTGCCCTGCGTAGCGTTCCGGGCAGCGGGTAGAACCAGGCAGAGAATTCCCGGCTAGCAGCTTCCCTGTGGCCGGGAAGTGCAAACGTACACGTTTTCGGCCGAAAACGCGTTTTCCGGCGAAAACGCACACCACGGCTCTTTCTGAGAAAAAGCAAGCACGGAGGACGAGAATCGCTTTTGCCCTGCGTAGCGTTCCGGGCAGCGGGTAGAACCAGGCAGAGAATTCCCGGCTAGCAGCTTCCCTGTGGCGGGGAAGTGCAAACGTACACGTTTTCGGCCGAAAAAGTGTTTTCTGGCGAAAACGCACACCACGGCTCTTTCTGAGAAAAAGCAAGCACGGAGGACGAGAATCGCTTTTGCCCTGCGTAGTGTTCCGGGCCGCGGGTAGAACCAGGCAGAGAATTCCCGGCTAGCAGCTTCCCTGTGGCCGGGAAGTGCAAACGTACACGTTTTCGCCGAAAACGCGTTTTCCGGCGAAAACGCACACCACGGCTCTTTCTGAGAAAAAGCAAGCACGGAGGACGAGAATCGCTTTTGCCCTGCGTAGCGTTCCGGGCAGCGGGTAGAACCAGGCAGAGAATTCCCGTCTAGCAGCTTCCCTGTGGCGGGGAAGTGCAAACGTACACGTTTTCGGCCGAAAACGCGTTTTCCGGCGAAAACGCACACCACGGCTCTTTCTGAGAAAAAGCAAGCACGGAGGACGAGAATCGCTTTTGCCCTGCGTAGTGTTCCGGGCAGCGGGTAGAACCAGGCAGAGAATTCCCGGCTAGCAGCTTCCCTGTGGCCGGGAAGTGCAAACGTACACGTTTTCGGCCGAAAACGCGTTTTCCCGCGAAAACGCACACCACGGCTCTTTCTGAGAAAAAGCAAGCACGGAGGACGAGAATCGCTTTTGCCCTGCGTAGCGTTCCGGGCAGCGGGTAGAACCAGGCAGAGAATTCCCGGCTAGCAGCTTCCCTGTGGCCGGGAAGTGCAAACGTACACGTTTTCGGCCGAAAACGCGTTTTCCCGCGAAAACGCACACCACGGCTCTTTCTGAGAAAAAGCAAGCACGGAGGACGAGAATCACTTTTGCCCTGCGTAGCGTTCCGGGCAGCGGGTAGAACCAGGCAGAGAATTCCCGGCTAGCAGCTTCCCTCAAGCCGGGAAGTGCAAACGTACACGTTTTCGCCGAAAACACGTTTTCCGGCGAAAACGCACACCACGGCTCTTTCTGAGAAAAAGCAAGCACGGAGGACGAGAATCGCTTTTGCCCAGCGTAGCGTTCCGGGCAGCGGGTAGAACCAGGCAGAGAATTCCCGGCTAGCAGCTTCCCTGTGGCCGGGAAGTGCAAACGTACACGTTTTCGGCCGAAAACGCGTTTACCGGCGAAAACGCACACCACGGCTCTTTCTGAGAAAAAGCAAGCACGGAGGACGAGAATCGCTTTTGCCCTGCGTAGCGTTCCGGGCAGCGGGTCGAACCAGGCAGAGAATTCCCGGCTAGCAGCTTCCCTGTGGCCGGGAAGTGCAAACGTACACGTTTTCGGCCGAAAACGCGTTTTCCCGCGAAAACGCACACCACGGCTCTTTCTGAGAAAAAGCAAGCACGGAGGACGAGAATCGCTTTTGCCCTGCGTAGCGTTCCGGGCAGCGGGTAGAACCAGGCAGAGAATTCCCGTCTAGCAGCTTCCCTGTGGCCGGGAAGTGCAAACGTACACGTTTTCGGCCGAAAACGCGTTTTCCGGCGAAAACGCACACCACGGCTCTTTCTGAGAAAAAGCAAGCACGGAGGACGAGAATCGCTTTTGCCCTGCGTAGCGTTCCGGGCAGCGGGTAGAACCAGGCAGAGAATTCCCGGCTAGCAGCTTCCCTGTGGCGGGGAAGTGCAAACGTACACGTTTTCGGTGAAAACGCGTTTTCTGGCGAAAACGCACACCACGGCTCTTTCTGAGAAAAAGCAAGCACGGAGGACGAGAATCGCTTTTGCCCTGCGTAGTGTTCCGGGCAGCGGGTAGAACCAGGCAGAGAATTCCCGGCTAGCAGCTTCCCTGTGGCCGGGAAGTGCAGACGTACACGTTTTCGCCGAAAACGCGTTTTCCGGCGAAAACGCACACCACGGCTCTTTCTGAGAAAAAGCAAGCACGGAGGACGAGAATCGCTTTTGCCCTGCGTAGCGTTCCGGGCAGCGGGTAGAACCAGGCAGCGAATTGCCGGCTAGCAGCTTCCCTGTGGCCGGGAAGTGCAAACATACACGTTTTCGGCCGAAAACGCGTTTTCCGGCGAAAACGCACACCACGGCTCTTTCTGAGAAAAAGCAAGCACGGAGGACGAGAATCGCTTTTGCCCTGCGTAGCGTTCCGGGCAGCGGGTAGAACCAGGCAGAGAATTCCCGGCTAGCAGCTTCCCTGTGGCGGGGAAGTGCAAACGTACACGTTTTCGGCCGAAAACGCGTTTTCCGGCGAAAACGCACACCACGGCTCTTTCTGAGAAAAAGCAAGCACGGAGGACGAGAATCGCTTTTGCCCTGCGTAGCGTTCCGGGCAGCGGGTAGAACCAGGCAGAGAATTCCCGGCTAGCAGCTTCCCTGTGGCGGGGAAGTGCAAACGTACACGTTTTCGGCCGAAAACGCGTTTTCCGGCGAAAACGCACACCACGGCTCTTTCTGAGAAAAAGCAAGCACGGAGGACGAGAATCGCTTTTGCCCTGCGTAGCGTTCCGGGCAGCGGGTAGAACCAGGCAGAGAATTCCCGGCTAGCAGCTTCCCTGTGGCCGGGAAGTGCAAACGTACACGTTTTCGGCCGAAAACGCGTTTTCCCGCGAAAACGCACACCACGGCTCTTTCTGAGAAAAAGCAAGCACGGAGGACGAGAATCGCTTTTGCCCTGCGTAGCGTTCTGAGCAGCGGGTAGAACCAGGCAGAGAATTCCCGGCTAGCAGCTTCCCTGTGGCGGGGAAGTGCAAACGTACACGTTTTCGGCCGAAAACGCATTTTCCGGCGAAAAAGCACACCATGGCTCTTTCTGAGAAAAAGCAAGCACGGAGGACGAGAATCGCTTTTGCCCTGCATAGCGTTCTGAGCAGCGGGTAGAAATAGGCAGCGAATTGCCGGCTAGCACCTTCCCTGTGGCCGGGAAGTGCAAACGTACACGTTTTCGGCCGAAAACGCGTTTTCCGGCGAAAAAGCACACCACGGCTCTTTCTGAGAAAAAGCAAGCACGGAGGACGAGAATCGCTTTTGCCCTGCGTAGCGTTCCGGGCAGCGGGTAGAACCAGGCAGAGAATTCCCGGCTAGCAGCTTCCCTGTGGCGGGGAAGTGCAAACGTACACGTTTTCGGCCGAAAACGCGTTTTCCGGCGAAAACGCACACCACGGCTCTTTCTGAGAAAAAGCAAGCACGGAGGACGAGAATCGCTTTTGCCCTGCCTAGCGTTCCGGGCAGCGGGTAGAACCAGGCAGAGAATTCCCGGCTAGCAGCTTCCCTGTGGCCGGGAAGTGCAAACGTACACGTTTTCGGCCGAAAACGCGTTTTCCGGCGAAAACGCACACCACGGCTCTTTCTGAGAAAAAGCAAGCACGGAGGACGAGAATCGCTTTTGCCCTGCGTAGCGTTCCGGGCAGCGGGTAGAACCAGGCAGAGAATTCCCGGCTAGCAGCTTCCCTGTGGCCGGGAAGTGCAAACGTACACGTTTTCGGCCGAAAACGCACACCACGGCTCTTTCTGAGAAAAAGCAAGCACGGAGGACGAGAATCGCTTTTGCCCTGCGTAGTGTTCCGGGCAGCGGGTAGAACCAGGCAGAGAATTGCCGGCTAGCAGCTTCCCTGTGGCCGGGAAGTGCAAACGTACACGTTTTCGGCCGAAAACGCGTTTTCCGGCGAAAACGCACACCACGGCTCTTTCTGAGAAAAAGCAAGCACGGAGGACGAGAATCGCTTTTGCCCTGCGTAGCGTTCTGAGCAACGGGTAGAACCAGGCAGAGAATTCCCGGCTAGCAGCTTCCCTGTGGCCGGGAATTGCAAACCTACACGTTTTCGGCCGAAAACGCGTTTTCCGGCGAAAAAGCAGACCATGGCTCTTTCTGAGAAAAAGCAAGCACGGAGGACGAGAATCGCTTTTGCCCTGCGTAGCGTTCCGGGCAGCGGGTAGAACCAGGCAGAGAATTCCCGGCTAGCAGCTTCCCTGTGGCCGGGAAGTGCAAACGTACACGTTTTCGGCCGAAAACGCGTTTTCCGGCGAAAGCGCACACCACGGCTCTTTCTGAGAAAAAGCAAGCACGGAGGACGAGAATCGCTTTTGCCCTGCGTAGCGTTCCGGGCAGCGGGTAGAACCAGGCAGAGAATTCCCGGCTAGCAGCTTCCCTGTGGCCGGGAAGTGCAAACGTACACGTTTTCGGCCGAAAACGCGTTTTCCGGCGAAAACGCACACCACGGCTCTTTCTGAGAAAAAGCAAGCACGGAGGACGAGAATCTCTTTTGCCCTGCGTAGCGTTCCGGGCAGCGGGTAGAACCAGGCAGAGAATTCCCGGCTAGCAGCTGCCCTGTGGCCGGGAAGTGCAAACGTACACGTTTTCGGCCGAAAACGCGTTTACCGGCGAAAACGCACACCACGGCTCTTTCTGAGAAAAAGCAAGCACGGAGGACGAGAATCGCTTTTGCCCTGCGTAGCGTTCCGGGCAGCGGGTAGAACCAGGCAGAGAATTCCCGGCTAGCAGCTTCCCTGTGGCCGGGAAGTGCAAACGTACACGTTTTCGGCCGAAAACGCGTTTTCCGGCGAAAACGCACACCACGGCTCTTTCTGAGAAAAAGCAAGCACGGAGGACGAGAATCGATTTTGCCCTGCGTAGCGTTCCGGGCAGCGGGTAGAACCAGGCAGAGAATTCCCGGCTAGCAGCTTCCCTGTGGCGGGGAAGTGCAAACGTACACGTTTTCGGCCGAAAAAGCGTTTTCTGGCGAAAACGCACACCACGGCTCTTTCTGAGAAAAAGCAAGCACGGAGGACGAGAATCGCTTTTGCCCTGCGTAGCGTTCCGGGCAGCGGGTAGAACCAGGCAGAGAATTCCCGGCTAGCAGCTTCCCTGTGGCCGGGAAGTGCAAACGTACACGTTTTCGCCGAAAACGCGTTTTCCGGCGAAAACGCACACCACGGCTCTTTCTGAGAAAAAGCAAGCACGGAGGACGAGAATCGCTTTTGCCCAGCGTAGCGTTCCGGGCAGCGGGTAGAACCAGGCAGAGAATTCCCGGCTAGCAGCTTCCCTGTGGCCGGGAAGTGCAAACGTACACGTTTTCGGCCGAAAACGCGTTTACCGGCGAAAACGCACACCACGGCTCTTTCTGAGAGAAAGCAAGCACGGAGGACGAGAATCGCTTTTGCCCTGCGTAGCGTTCCGGGCAGCGGGTAGAACCAGGCAGAGAATTCCCGGCTAGCAGCTTCCCTGTGGCCGGGAAGTGCAAACGTACACGTTTTCGGCCGAAAACGCGTTTTCCGGCGAAAACGCACACCACGGCTCTTTCTGAGAAAAAGCAAGCACGGAGGACGAGAATCGCTTTTGCCCTGCGTAGCGTTCCGGGCAGCGGGTAGAACCAGGCAGAGAATTCCCGGCTAGCAGCTTCCCTGTGGCCGGGAAGTGCAAACGTACACGTTTTCGGCCGAAAACGCGTTTTCCGGCGAAAACGCACACCACGGCTCTTTCTGAGAAAAAGCAAGCACGGAGGACGAGAATCGCTTTTGCCCTGCTTAGCGTTCCGGGCAGCGGGTAGAACCAGGCAGAGAATTCCCGGCTAGCAGCTTCCCTGTGGCGGGGAAGTGCAAACGTACACGTTTTCGGCCGAAAAAGCGTTTTCTGGCGAAAACGCACACCACGGCTCTTTCTGAGAAAAAGCAAGCACGGAGGACGAGAATCGCTTTTGCCCTGCGTAGTGTTCCGGGCAGCGGGTAGAACCAGGCAGAGAATTCCCGGCTAGCAGCTTCCCTGTGGCCGGGAAGTGCAAACGTACACGTTTTCGGCCGAAAACGCGTTTTCCAGCGAAAACGCACACCACGGCTCTTTCTGAGAAAAAGCAAGCACGGAGGACGAGAATCGCTTTTGCCCTGCGTAGCGTTCCGGGCAGCGGGTAGAACCAGGCAGAGAATTCCCGTCTAGCAGCTTCCCTGTGGCCGGGAAGTGCAAACGTACACGTTTTCGGCCGAAAACGCGTTTTCCGGCGAAAACGCACACCACGGCTCTTTCTGAGAAAAAGCAAGCACGGAGGACGAGAATCGCTTTTGCCCTGCGTAGCGTTCCGGGCAGCGGGTAGAACCAGGCAGAGAATTCCCGGCTAGCAGCTTCCCTGTGGCCAGGAAGTGCAAACGTACACGTTTTCGGCCGAAAACGCGTTTTCCGGCGAAAACGCACACCACGGCTCTTTCTGAGAAAAAGCAAGCACGGAGGACGAGAATCGCTTTTGCCCTGCGTAGCGTTCCGGGCAGCGGGTAGAACCAGGCAGAGAATTCCCGGCTAGCAGCTTCCCTGTGGCCGGGAAGTGCAAACGTACACGTTTTCGGCCGAAAACGCGTTTTCCGGCGAAAACGCACACCACGGCTCTTTCTGAGAAAAAGCAAGCACGGAGGACGAGAATCGCTTTTGCCCTGCGTAGAGTTCTGAGCAGCGGGTAGAAATAGGCAGCGAATTGCCGGCTAGCAGCTTCCCTGTGGCCGGGAAGTGCAAACGTACACGTTTTCGGCCGAAAACGCGTTTTCCGGCGAAAACGCACACCACGGCTCTTTCTGAGAAAAAGCAAGCACGGAGGACGAGAATCGCTTTTGCCCTGCGTAGCGTTCCGGGCAGCGGGTAGAACCAGGCAGAGAATTCCCGTCTAGCAGCTTCCCTGTGGCGGGGAAGTGCAAACGTACACGTTTTCGGCCGAAAACGCGTTTTCCGGCGAAAACGCACACCACGGCTCTTTCTGAGAAAAAGCAAGCACGGAGGACGAGAATCGCTTTTGCCCTGCGTAGCGTTCCGGGCAGCGGGTAGAACCAGGCAGAGAATTCCCGGCTAGCAGCTTCCCTGTGGCCGGGAAGTGCAAACGTACACGTTTTCGGCCGAAAACGCGTTTTCCCGCGAAAACGCACACCACGGCTCTATCTGAGACAAAGCAAGCACGGAGGACGAGAACCGCTTTTGCCCTGCGTAGCGTTCCGGGCAGCGGGTAGAACCAGGCAGAGAATTCCCGGCTAGCAGCTTCCCTGTGGCGGGGAAGTGCAAACGTACACGTTTTCGGCCGAAAACGCGTTTTCCGGCGAAAACGCACACCACGGCTCTTTCTGAGAAAAAGCAAGCACGGAGGACGAGAATCGCTTTTGCCTTGCGTAGCGTTCCGGGCAGCGGGTAGAACCAGGCAGAGAATTCCCGTCTAGCAGCTTCCCTGTGGCCGGGAAGTGCAAACGTACACGTTTTCGGCCGAAAACGCGTTTTCCCGCGAAAACGCACACCACGGCTCTTTCTGAGAAAAAGCAAGCACGGAGGACGAGAATCGCTTTTGCCCTGCGTAGCGTTCCGGGCAGCGGGTAGAACCAGGCAGAGAATTCCCGGCTAGCAGCTTCCCTGTGGCCGGGAAGTGCAAACGTACACGTTTTCGGCCGAAAACGCGTTTTCCGGCGAAAACGCACACCACGGCTCTTTCTGAGAAAAAGCAAGCACGGAGGACGAGAATCGCTTTTGCCTTGCGTAGCGTTCCGGGCAGCGGGTAGAACCAGGCAGAGAATTCCCGGCTAGCAGCTTCCCTGTGGCCGGGAAGTGCAAACGTACACGTTTTCGGCCGAAAACGCGTTTTCCCGCGAAAACGCACACCACGGCTCTTTCTGAGACAAAGCAAGCACGGAGGACGAGAATCGATTTTGCCCTGCGTAGCGTTCCGGGCAGCGGGTAGAACCAGGCAGAGAATTCCCGGCTAGCAGCTTCCCTGTGGCCGGGAAGTGCAAACGTACACGTTTTCGGCCGAAAACGCGTTTTCCGGCGAAAACGCACACCACGGCTCTTTCTGAGAAAAAGCAAGCAAGGAGGACGAGAATCGCTTTTGCCCTGCGTAGTGTTCCGGGCAGCGGGTAGAACCAGGCAGAGAATTCCCGGCTAGCAGCTGCCCTGTGGCCGGGAAGTGCAAACGTACACGTTTTCGGCCGAAAACGCGTTTTCCGGCGAAAACGCACACCACGGCTCTTTCTGAGAAAAAGCAAGCACGGAGGACGAGAATCGCTTTTGCCCTGCGTAGCGTTCCGGGCAGCGGGTAGAACCAGGCAGAGAATTCCCGGCTAGCAGCTTCCCTGTGGCCGGGAAGTGCAAACGTACACGTTTTCGGCCGAAAACGCGTTTTCCGGCGAAAACGCACACCACGGCTCTTTCTGAGAAAAAGCAAGCACGGAGGACGAGAATCGCTTTTGCCCTGCGTAGTGTTCCGGGCAGCGGGTAGAACCAGGCAGCGAATTGCCGGCTAGCAGCTTCCCTGTGGCCGGGAAGTGCAAACGTACACGTTTTCGCCGAAAACGCGTTTTCCGGCGAAAACGCACACCACGGCTCTTTCTGAGAAAAAGCAAGCACGGAGGACGAGAATCGCTTTTGCCCTGCGTAGCGTTCCGGGCAGCGGGTAGAACCAGGCAGCGAATTGCCGGCTAGCAGCTTCCCTGTGGCCGGGAAGTGCAAACGTACACGTTTTCGGCCGAAAACGCGTTTTCCGGCGAAAACGCACACCACGGCTCTTTCTGAGAAAAACCAAGCACGGAGGACGAGAATCGCTTTTGCCCTGCGTAGCGTTCCGGGCAGCGGGTAGAACCAGGCAGAGAATTCCCGGCTAGCAGCTTCCCTGTGGCCGGGAAGTGCAAACGTACACGTTTTCGGCCGAAAACGCGTTTTCCGGCGAAAACGCACACCACGGCTCTTTCTGAGAAAAAGCAAGTACGGAGGACGAGAATCGCTTTTGCCCTGCGTAGCGTTCCGGGCAGCGGGTAGAACCAGGCAGAGAATTCCCGGCTAGCAGCTTCCCTGTGGCCGGGAAGTGCAAACGTACACGTTTTCGGCCGAAAACGCGTTTTCCGGCGAAAACGCACACCACGGCTCTTTCTGAGAAAAAGCAAGCACGGAGGACGAGAATCGCTTTTGCCCTGCGTAGCGTTCCGGGCAGCGGGTAGAACCAGGCAGAGAATTCCCGGCTAGCAGCTTCCCTGTGGCGGGGAAGTGCAAACTTACACGTTTTCGGCCGAAAACGCGTTTTCCGGCGAAAAAGCACACCACGGCTCTTTCTGAGAAAAAGCAAGCACGGAGGACGAGAATCGCTTTTGCCCTGCGTAGCGTTCCGGGCAGCGGGTAGAACCAGGCAGAGAATTCCCGGCTAGCAGCTTCCCTGTGGCGGGGAAGTGCAAACGTACACGTTTTCGGCCGAAAAAGCGTTTTCTGGCGAAAACGCACACCATGGCTCTTTCTGAGAAAAAGCAAGCACGGAGGACGAGAATCGCTTTTGCCCTGCGTAGTGTTCCGGGCAGCGGGTAGAACCAGGCAGAGAATTCCCGGCTAGCAGCTTCCCTGTGGCCGGGAAGTGCAAACGTACACGTTTTCGCCGAAAACGCGTTTTCCGGCGAAAACGCACACCACGGCTCTTTCTGAGAAAAAGCAAGCACGGAGGACGAGAATCGCTTTTGCCCAGCGTAGCGTTCCGGGCAGCGGGTAGAACCAGGCAGAGAATTCCCGGCTAGCAGCTTCCCTGTGGCCGGGAAGTGCAAACGTACACGTTTTCGGCCGAAAACGCGTTTACCGGCGAAAACGCACACCACGGCTCTTTCTGAGAGAAAGCAAGCACGGAGGACGAGAATCGCTTTTGCCCTGCGTAGCGTTCCGGGCAGCGGGTAGAACCAGGCAGAGAATTCCCGGCTAGCAGCTTCCCTGTGGCCGGGAAGTGCAAACGTACACGTTTTCGGCCGAAAACGCGTTTTCCGGCGAAAACGCACACCACGGCTCTTTCTGGGAAAAAGCAAGCACGGAGGACGAGAATCGCTTTTGCCCTGCGTAGCGTTCCGGGCAGCGGGTAGAACCAGGCAGAGAATTCCCGTCTAGCAGCTTCCCTGTGGCCGGGAAGTGCAAACGTACACGTTTTCGGCCGAAAACGCGTTTTCCGGCGAAAACGCACACCACGGCTCTTTCTGAGAAAAAGCAAGCACGGAGGACGAGAATCGCTTTTGCCCTGCGTAGCGTTCCGGGCAGCGGGTAGAACCAGGCAGAGAATTCCCGGCTAGCAGCTTCCCTGTGGCGGGGAAGTGCAAACGTACACGTTTTCGGCCGAAAACGCGTTTTCCGGCGAAAACGCACACCACGGCTCTTTCTGAGAAAAAGCAAGCACGGAGGACGAGAATCGCTTTTGCCCTGCTTAGCGTTCCGGGCAGCGGGTAGAACCAGGCAGAGAATTCCCGGCTAGCAGCTTCCCTGTGGCGGGGAAGTGCAAACGTACACGTTTTCGGCCGAAAAAGCGTTTTCTGGCGAAAACGCACACCACGGCTCTTTCTGAGAAAAAGCAAGCACGGAGGACGAGAATCGCTTTTGCCCTGCGTAGTGTTCCGGGCAGCGGGTAGAACCAGGCAGAGAATTCCCGGCTAGCAGCTTCCCTGTGGCCGGGAAGTGCAAACGTACACGTTTTCGGCCGAAAACGCGTTTACCGGCGAAAACGCACACCACGGCTCTTTCTGAGACAAAGCAAGCACGGAGGACGAGAATCGCTTTTGCCCTGCGTAGCGTTCCGGGCAGCGGGTAGAACCAGGCAGAGAATTCCCGTCTAGCAGCTTCCCTGTGGCCGGGAAGTGCAAACGTACACGTTTTCGGCCGAAAACGCGTTTTCCGGCGAAAACGCACACCACGGCTCTTTCTGAGAAAAAGCAAGCACGGAGGACGAGAATCGCTTTTGCCCTGCGTAGCGTTCCGGGCAGCGGGTAGAACCAGGCAGAGAATTCCCGGCTAGCAGCTTCCCTGTGGCCGGGAAGTGCAAACGTACACGTTTTCGGCCGAAAACGCGTTTTCCCGCGAAAACGCACACCACGGCTCTTTCTGAGAAAAAGCAAGCACGGAGGACGAGAATCGCTTTTGCCCTGCGTAGCGTTCCGGGCAGCGGGTAGAACCAGGCAGAGAATTCCCGGCTAGCAGCTTCCCCGTGGCC
This sequence comes from Athene noctua, assembly GCF_965140245.1. Classification (NCBI taxonomy): domain Eukaryota; kingdom Metazoa; phylum Chordata; class Aves; order Strigiformes; family Strigidae; genus Athene; species Athene noctua. The sequence continues at coordinate 168,962 of NW_027437565.1, read as the reverse complement.
GGGAAGTGCAAACGTACACGTTTTCGGCCGAAAACGCGTTTTCCGGCGAAAACGCACACCACGGCTCTTTCTGAGAAAAAGCAAGCACAGAGGACGAGAATCGCTTTTGCCCTGCGTAGAGTTCTGAGCAGCGGGTAGAAATAGGCAGCGAATTGCCGGCAAGCAGCTTCCCTGTGGCCGGGAAGTGCAAACGTACACGTTTTCGGCCGAAAACGCGTTTTCCGGCGAAAACGCACACCACGGCTCTTTCTGAGAAAAATCAAGCACGGAGGACGAGAATCGCTTTTGCCCTGCGTAGCGTTCCGGGCAGCGGGTAGAACCAGGCAGAGAATTCCCGGCTAGCAGCTTCCCTGTGGCGGGGAAGTGCAAACTTACACGTTTTCGGCCGAAAACGCGTTTTCCGGCGAAAACGCACACCACGGCTCTTTCTGAGAAAAAGCAAGCACGGAGGACGAGAATCGCTTTTGCCCTGCGTAGTGTTCCGGGCAGCGGGTAGAACCAGGCAGAGAATTCCCGGCTAGCAGCTTCCCTGTGGCCGGGAAGTGCAAACGTACACGTTTTCGCCGAAAACGCGTTTTCCGGCGAAAACGCACACCACGGCTCTTTCTGAGAAAAAGCAAGCACGGAGGAGGAGAATCGCTTTTGCCCTGCGTAGCGTTCCGGGCAGCGGGTAGAACCAGGCAGAGAATTCCCGGCTAGCAGCTTCCCTGTGGCCGGGAAGTGCAAACGTACACGTTTTCGGCCGAAAACGCGTTTTCCGGCGAAAACGCACACCACGGCTCTTTCTGAGAAAAAGCAAGCACGGAGGACGAGAATCGCTTTTGCCCTGCGTAGCGTTCCGGGCAGCGGGTAGAACCAGGCAGAGAATTCCCGGCTAGCAGCTTCCCTGTGGCGGGGAAGTGCAAACGTACACGTTTTCGGCCGAAAAAGTGTTTTCTGGCGAAAACGCACACCACGGCTCTTTCTGAGAAAAAGCAAGCACGGAGGACGAGAATCGCTTTTGCCCTGCGTAGTGTTCCGGGCCGCGGGTAGAACCAGGCAGAGAATTCCCGGCTAGCAGCTTCCCTGTGGCCGGGAAGTGCAAACGTACACGTTTTCGCCGAAAACGCGTTTTCCGGCGAAAACGCACACCACGGCTCTTTCTGAGAAAAAGCAAGCACGGAGGACGAGAATCGCTTTTGCCCTGCGTAGCGTTCCGGGCAGCGGGTAGAACCAGGCAGAGAATTCCCGTCTAGCAGCTTCCCTGTGGCGGGGAAGTGCAAACTTACACGTTTTCGGCCGAAAACGCGTTTTCCGGCGAAAACGCACACCACGGCTCTTTCTGAGAAAAAGCAAGCACGGAGGACGAGAATCGCTTTTGCCCTGCGTAGTGTTCCGGGCAGCGGGTAGAACCAGGCAGAGAATTCCCGGCTAGCAGCTTCCCTGTGGCCGGGAAGTGCAAACGTACACGTTTTCGGCCGAAAACGCGTTTTCCCGCGAAAACGCACACCACGGCTCTTTCTGAGAAAATGCAAGCACGGAGGACGAGAATCGCTTTTGCCCTGCGTAGCGTTCCGGGCAGCGGGTAGAACCAGGCAGAGAATTCCCGGCTAGCAGCTTCCCTGTGGCCGGGAAGTGCAAACGTACACGTTTTCGGCCGAAAACGCGTTTTCCCGCGAAAACGCACACCACGGCTCTTTCTGAGAAAAAGCAAGCACGGAGGACGAGAATCACTTTTGCCCTGCGTAGCGTTCCGGGCAGCGGGTAGAACCAGGCAGAGAATTCCCGGCTAGCAGCTTCCCTCAAGCCGGGAAGTGCAAACGTACACGTTTTCGCCGAAAACACGTTTTCCGGCGAAAACGCACACCACGGCTCTTTCTGAGAAAAAGCAAGCACGGAGGACGAGAATCGCTTTTGCCCAGCGTAGCGTTCCGGGCAGCGGGTAGAACCAGGCAGAGAATTCCCGGCTAGCAGCTTCCCTGTGGCCGGGAAGTGCAAACGTACACGTTTTCGGCCGAAAACGCGTTTACCGGCGAAAACGCACACCACGGCTCTTTCTGAGAAAAAGCAAGCACGGAGGACGAGAATCGCTTTTGCCCTGCGTAGTGTTCCGGGCAGCGGGTAGAACCAGGCAGAGAATTCCCGGCTAGCAGCTTCCCTGTGGCCGGGAAGTGCAAACGTACACGTTTTCGCCGAAAACGCGTTTTCCGGCGAAAACGCACACCACGGCTCTTTCTGAGAAAAAGCAAGCACGGAGGACGAGAATCGCTTTTGCCCTGCGTAGCGTTCCGGGCAGCGGGTAGAACCAGGCAGCGAATTGCCGGCTAGCAGCTTCCCTGTGGCCGGGAAGTGCAAACATACACGTTTTCGGCCGAAAACGCGTTTTCCGGCGAAAACGCACACCACGGCTCTTTCTGAGAAAAAGCAAGCACGGAGGACGAGAATCGCTTTTGCCCTGCGTAGCGTTCCGGGCAGCGGGTAGAACCAGGCAGAGAATTCCCGGCTAGCAGCTTCCCTGTGGCGGGGAAGTGCAAACGTACACGTTTTCGGCCGAAAACGCGTTTTCCGGCGAAAACGCACACCACGGCTCTTTCTGAGAAAAAGCAAGCACGGAGGACGAGAATCGCTTTTGCCCTGCGTAGCGTTCCGGGCAGCGGGTAGAACCAGGCAGAGAATTCCCGGCTAGCAGCTTCCCTGTGGCGGGGAAGTGCAAACGTACACGTTTTCGGCCGAAAACGCGTTTTCCGGCGAAAACGCACACCACGGCTCTTTCTGAGAAAAAGCAAGCACGGAGGACGAGAATCGCTTTTGCCCTGCGTAGCGTTCCGGGCAGCGGGTAGAACCAGGCAGAGAATTGCCGGCTAGCAGCTTCCCTGTGGCCGGGAAGTGCAAACGTACACGTTTTCGGCCGAAAACGCGTTTTCCCGCGAAAACGCACACCACGGCTCTTTCTGAGAAAAAGCAAGCACGGAGGACGAGAATCGCTTTTGCCCTGCGTAGCGTTCTGAGCAGCGGGTAGAACCAGGCAGAGAATTCCCGGCTAGCAGCTTCCCTGTGGCGGGGAAGTGCAAACGTACACGTTTTCGGCCGAAAACGCATTTTCCGGCGAAAAAGCACACCATGGCTCTTTCTGAGAAAAAGCAAGCACGGAGGACGAGAATCGCTTTTGCCCTGCATAGCGTTCTGAGCAGCGGGTAGAAATAGGCAGCGAATTGCCGCCTAGCAACTTCCCTGTGGCCGGGAAGTGCAAACGTACACGTTTTCGGCCGAAAACGCGTTTTCCGGCGAAAAAGCACACCACGGCTCTTTCTGAGAAAAAGCAAGCACGGAGGACGAGAATCGCTTTTGCCCTGCGTAGCGTTCCGGGCAGCGGGTAGAACCAGGCAGAGAATTCCCGGCTAGCAGCTTCCCTGTGGCGGGGAAGTGCAAACGTACACGTTTTCGGCCGAAAACGCGTTTTCCGGCGAAAACGCACACCACGGCTCTTTCTGAGAAAAAGCAAGCACGGAGGACGAGAATCGCTTTTGCCCTGCCTAGCGTTCCGGGCAGCGGGTAGAACCAGGCAGAGAATTCCCGGCTAGCAGCTTCCCTGTGGCCGGGAAGTGCAAACGTACACGTTTTCGGCCGAAAACGCGTTTACCGGCGAAAATGCACACCACGGCTCTTTCTGAGAAAAAGCAAGCACGGAGGACGAGAATCGCTTTTGCCCTGCGTAGCGTTCCGGGCAGCGGGTAGAACCAGGCAGAGAATTCCCGGCTAGCAGCTTCCCTGTGGCCGGGAAGTGCAAACGTACACGTTTTCGGCCGAAAACGCGTTTTCCGGCGAAAACGCACACCACGGCTCTTTCTGAGAAAAAGCAAGCACGGAGGACGAGAATCGCTTTTGCCCTGCGTAGCGTTCCGGGCAGCGGGTAGAACCAGGCAGAGAATTCCCGTCTAGCAGCTTCCCTGTGGCCGGGAAGTGCAAACGTACACGTTTTCGGCCGAAAACGCACACCACGGCTCTTTCTGAGAAAAAGCAAGCACGGAGGACGAGAATCGCTTTTGCCCTGCGTAGCGTTCCGGGCAGCGGGTAGAACCAGGCAGAGAATTGCCGGCTAGCAGCTTCCCTGTGGCCGGGAAGTGCAAACGTACACGTTTTCGGCCGAAAACGCGTTTTCCGGCGAAAACGCACACCACGGCTCTTTCTGAGAAAAAGCAAGCACGGAGGACGAGAATCGCTTTTGCCCTGCGTAGCGTTCCGGGCAGCGGGTAGAACCAGGCAGAGAATTCCCGGCTAGCAGCTTCCCTGTGGCCGGGAAGTGCAAACGTACACGTTTTCGGCCGAAAACGCGTTTTCACGCGAAAACGCACACCACGGCTCTTTCTGAGAAAAAGCAAGCACGGAGGACGAGAATCGCTTTTGCCCTGCGTAGCGTTCTGAGCAGCGGGTAGAAATAGGCAGCGAATTGCCGGCTAGCAGCTTCCCTGTGGCCGGGAAGTGCAAACGTACACGTTTTCGGCCGAAAACGCGTTTTCCGGAGAAAAAGCACACCATGGCTCTTTCTGAGAAAAAGCAAGCACGGAGGACGAGAATCGCTTTTGCCCTGCGTAGCGTTCCGGGCAGCGGGTAGAACCAGGTAGAGAATTCCCGGCTAGCAGCTTCCCTGTGGCGGGGAAGTGCAAACGTACACGTTTTCGGCTGAAAACGCGTTTTCGGGCGAAAACGCACACCACGGCTCTTTCTGAGAAAAAGCAAGCACGGAGGACGAGAATCGCTTTTGCCCTGCGTAGCGTTCTGAGCAGCGGGTAGAAATAGGCAGCGAATTGCCGGCTAGCTGCTTCCCTGTGGCCGGGAAGTGCAAACGTACACGTTTTCGGCCGAAAACGCGTTTTCCGGCGAAAAAGCACACCATGGCTCTTTCTGAGAAAAATCAAGCACGGAGGACGAGAATCGCTTTTGCCCTGCGTAGCGTTCCGGGCAGCGGGTAGAACCAGGCAGAGAATTCCCGGCTAGCAGCTTCCCTGTGGCCGGGAAGTGCAAACGTACACGTTTTCGGCCGAAAACGCGTTTTCCGGCGAAAACGCACACCACGGCTCTTTCTGAGAAAAAGCAAGCACGGAGGACGAGAATCGCTTTTGCCCTGCGTAGCGTTCCTGGCAGCGGGTAGAACCAGGCAGAGAATTCCCGGCTAGCAGCTTCCCTGTGGCGGGGAAGTGCAAACGTACACGTTTTCGGCCGAAAACGCGTTTTCCGGCGAAAACGCACACCACGGCTCTTTCTGAGAAAAAGCAAGCACGGAGGACGAGAATCGCTTTTGCCCTGCCTAGCGTTCCGGGCAGCGGGTAGAACCAGGCAGAGAATTCCCGGCTAGCAGCTTCCCTGTGGCCGGGAAGTGCAAACGTACACGTTTTCGGCCGAAAACGCGTTTACCGGCGAAAATGCACACCACGGCTCTTTCTGAGAAAAAGCAAGCACGGAGGACGAGAATCGCTTTTGCCCTGCGTAGCGTTCCGGGCAGCGGGTAGAACCAGGCAGAGAATTCCCGGCTAGCAGCTTCCCTGTGGCCGGGAAGTGCAAACGTACACGTTTTCGGCCGAAAACGCGTTTTCCGGCGAAAACGCACACCACGGCTCTTTCTGAGAAAAAGCAAGCACGGAGGACGAGAATCGCTTTTGCCCTGCGTAGCGTTCCGGGCAGCGGGTAGAACCAGGCAGAGAATTCCCGTCTAGCAGCTTCCCTGTGGCCGGGAAGTGCAAACGTACACGTTTTCGGCCGAAAACGCACACCACGGCTCTTTCTGAGAAAAAGCAAGCACGGAGGACGAGATTCGCTTTTGCCCTGCGTAGCGTTCCGGGCAGCGGGTAGAACCAGGCAGAGAATTCCCGGCTAGCAGCTTCCCTGTGGCGGGGAAGTGCAAACGTACACGTTTTCGGCCGAAAACGCGTTTTCCGGCGAAAACGCACACCACGGCTCTTTCTGAGAAAAAGCAAGCACGGAGGACGAGAATCGCTTTTGCCCTGCGTAGCGTTCCGGGCAGCGGGTAGAACCAGGCAGAGAATTCCCGGCTAGCAGCTTCCCTGTGGCCGGGAAGTGCAAACGTACACGTTTTCGGCCGAAAACGCGTTTTCACGCGAAAACGCACACCACGGCTCTTTCTGAGAAAAAGCAAGCACGGAGGACGAGAATCGCTTTTGCCCTGCGTAGCGTTCTGAGCAGCGGGTAGAAATAGGCAGCGAATTGCCGGCTAGCAGCTTCCCTGTGGCCGGGAAGTGCAAACGTACACGTTTTCGGCCGAAAACGCGTTTTCCGGAGAAAAAGCACACCATGGCTCTTTCTGAGAAAAAGCAAGCACGGAGGACGAGAATCGCTTTTGCCCTGCGTAGCGTTCCGGGCAGCGGGTAGAACCAGGTAGAGAATTCCCGGCTAGCAGCTTCCCTGTGGCGGGGAAGTGCAAACGTACACGTTTTCGGCTGAAAACGCGTTTTCGGGCGAAAACGCACACCACGGCTCTTTCTGAGAAAAAGCAAGCACGGAGGACGAGAATCGCTTTTGCCCTGCGTAGCGTTCTGAGCAGCGGGTAGAAATAGGCAGCGAATTGCCGGCTAGCTGCTTCCCTGTGGCCGGGAAGTGCAAACGTACACGTTTTCGGCCGAAAACGCGTTTTCCGGCGAAAAAGCACACCATGGCTCTTTCTGAGAAAAATCAAGCACGGAGGACGAGAATCGCTTTTGCCCTGCGTAGCGTTCCGGGCAGCGGGTAGAACCAGGCAGAGAATTCCCGGCTAGCAGCTTCCCTGTGGCCGGGAAGTGCAAACGTACACGTTTTCGGCCGAAAACGCGTTTTCCGGCGAAAACGCACACCACGGCTCTTTCTGAGAAAAAGCAAGCACGGAGGACGAGAATCGCTTTTGCCCTGCGTAGCGTTCCTGGCAGCGGGTAGAACCAGGCAGAGAATTCCCGGCTAGCAGCTTCCCTGTGGCCGGGAAGTGCAAACGTACACGTTTTCGGCCGAAAACGCGTTTTCCGGCGAAAACGCACACCACGGCTCTTTCTGAGAAAAAGCAAGCACGGAGGACGAGAATCGCTTTTGCCCTGCGTAGCGTTCCGGGCAGCGGGTAGAACCAGGCAGAGAATTCCCGGCTAGCAGCTTCCCTGTGGCGGGGAAGTGCAAACGTACACGTTTTCGGCCGAAAACGCGTTTTCCGGCGAAAACGCACACCACGGCTCTTTCTGAGAAAAAGCAAGCACGGAGGACGAGAATCGCTTTTGCCCTGCGTAGCGTTCTGAGCAGCGGGAAGAAATAGGCAGCGAATTGCCGGCTAGCAGCTTCCCTGTGGCCGGGAAGTGCAAACGTACACGTTTTCGGCCGAAAACGCCTTTTCTGGCGAAAACGCACACCACGGCTCTTTCTGAGAAAAAGCAAGCACGGAGGACGAGAATCGCTTTTGCCCTGCGTAGCGTTCCGGGCAGCGGGTAGAACCAGGCAGAGAATTCCCGGCTAGCAGCTTCCCTGTGGCGGGGAAGTGCAAACGTACACGTTTTCGGCCGAAAACGCTTTTTCCGGCGAAAACGCACACCACGGCTCTTTCTGAGAAAAAGCAAGCACGGAGGACGAGAATCGCTTTTGCCCTGCGTAGCGTTCCGGGCAGCGGGTAGAACCAGGCAGAGAATTCCCGGCTAGCAGCTTCCCTGTGGCCGGGAAGTGCAAACCTACACGTTTTCGGCCGAAAACGCGTTTTCCGGCGAAAAAGCATACCATGGCTCTTTCTGAGAAAAAGCAAGCACGGAGGACGAGAATCGCTTTTGCCCTGCGTAACGTTCCGGGCAGCGGGTAGAACCAGGCAGAGAATTCCCGTCTAGCAGCTTCCCTGTGGCGGGGAAGTGCAAACGTACACGTTTTCGGCCGAAAACGCGTTTTCCGGCGAAAACGCACACCACGGCTCTTTCTGAGAAAAAGCAAGCACGGAGGACGAGAATCGCTTTTGCCCTGCGTAGCGTTCCGGGCAGCGGGTAGAACCAGGCAGAGAATTCCCGGCTAGCAGCTTCCCTGTGGCCGGGAAGTGCAAACGTACACGTTTTCGGCCGAAAACGCGTTTTCCGGCGAAAACGCACACCACGGCTCTTTCTGAGAAAAAGCAAGCACGGAGGACGAGAATCTCTTTTGCCCTGCGTAGCGTTCCGGGCAGCGGGTAGAACCAGGCAGAGAATTCCCGGCTAGCAGCTGCCCTGTGGCCGGGAAGTGCAAACGTACACGTTTTCGGCCGAAAACGCGTTTACCGGCGAAAACGCACACCACGGCTCTTTCTGAGAAAAAGCAAGCACGGAGGACGAGAATCGCTTTTGCCCTGCCTAGCGTTCCGGGCAGCGGGTAGAACCAGGCAGAGAATTCCCGGCTAGCAGCTTCCCTGTGGCCGGGAAGTGCAAACGTACACGTTTTCGGCCGAAAACGCGTTTTCTAGCGAAAACGCACACCACGGCTCTTTCTGAGAATAAGCAAGCACGGAGGACGAGAATCGCTTTTGCCCTGCGTAGCGTTCCGGGCAGCGGGTAGAACCAGGCAGAGAATTCCCGGCTAGCAGCTTCCCTCAAGCCGGGAAGTGCAAACGTACACGTTTTCGCCGAAAACACGTTTTCCGGCAAAAACGCACACCACGGCTCTTTCTGAGAAAAACCAAGCACGGAGGACGAGAATCGCTTTTGCCCTGCGTAGCGTTCCTGGCAGCGGGTAGAACCAGGCAGAGAATTCCCGGCTAGCAGCTTCCCTGTGGCCGGGAAGTGCAAACGTACACGTTTTCGGCCGAAAACGCGTTTTCCGGCGATAACGCACACCACGGCTCTTTCTGAGAAAAAGCAAGCACGGAGGACGAGAATCGCTTTTGCCCTGCGTAGCGTTCCGGGCAGCGGGTAGAACCAGGCAGAGAATTCCCGTCTAGCAGCTTCCCTGTGGCCGGGAAGTGCAAACGTACACGTTTTCGGCCGAAAACGCGTTTTCCGGCGAAAACGCACACCACGGCTCTTTCTGAGAAAAAGCAAGCACGGAGGACGAGAATCGCTTTTGCCCTGCGTAGCGTTCCGGGCAGCGGGTAGAACCAGGCAGAGAATTCCCGGCTAGCAGCTTCCCTGTGGCGGGGAAGTGCAAACTTACACGTTTTCGGCCGAAAACGCGTTTTCCGGCGAAAACGCACACCACGGCTCTTTCTGAGAAAAAGCAAGCACGGAGGACGAGAATCGCTTTTGCCCTGCGTAGCGTTCCGGGCAGCGGGTAGAACCAGGCAGAGAATTCCCGGCTAGCAGCTTCCCTGTGGCGGGGAAGTGCAAACGTACACGTTTTCGGCCGAAAAAGCGTTTTCTGGCGAAAACGCACACCACGGCTCTTTCTGAGAAAAAGCAAGCACGGAGGACGAGAATCGCTTTTGCCCTGCGTAGCGTTCCGGGCAGCGGGTAGAACCAGGCAGAGAATTCCCGGCTAGCAGCTTCCCTGTGGCCGGGAAGTGCAAACGTACACGTTTTCGCCGAAAACGCGTTTTCCGGCGAAAACGCACACCACGGCTCTTTCTGAGAAAAAGCAAGCACGGAGGACGAGAATCGCTTTTGCCCAGCGTAGCGTTCCGGGCAGCGGGTAGAACCAGGCAGAGAATTCCCGGCTAGCAGCTTCCCTGTGGCCGGGAAGTGCAAACGTACACGTTTTCGGCCGAAAACGCGTTTACCGGCGAAAACGCACACCACGGCTCTTTCTGAGATAAAGCAAGCACGGAGGACGAGAATCGCTTTTGCCCTGCGTAGCGTTCCGGGCAGCGGGTAGAACCAGGCAGAGAATTCCCGGCTAGCAGCTTCCCTGTGGCCGGGAAGTGCAAACGTACACGTTTTCGGCCGAAAACGCGTTTTCCGGCGAAAACGCACACCACGGCTCTTTCTGAGAAAAAGCAAGCACGGAGGACGAGAATCGCTTTTGCCCTGCGTAGCGTTCCGGGCAGCGGGTAGAACCAGGCAGAGAATTCCCGTCTAGCAGCTTCCCTGTGGCCGGGAAGTGCAAACGTACACGTTTTCGGCCGAAAACGCGTTTTCCGGCGAAAACGCACACCACGGCTCTTTCTGAGAAAAAGCAAGCACGGAGGACGAGAATCGCTTTTGCCCTGCGTAGCGTTCCGGGCAGCGGGTAGAACCAGGCAGAGAATTCCCGGCTAGCAGCTTCCCTGTGGCCGGGAAGTGCAAACGTACACGTTTTCGGCCGAAAACGCGTTTTCCGGCGAAAACGCACACCACGGCTCTTTCTGAGAAAAAGCAAGCACGGAGGACGAGAATCGCTTTTGCCCTGCGTAGCGTTCCGGGCAGCGGGTAGAACCAGGCAGAGAATTCCCGGCTAGCAGCTTCCCTGTGGCGGGGAAGTGCAAACGTACACGTTTTCGGCCGAAAACGCGTTTTCTGGCGAAAACGCACACCACGGCTCTTTCTGAGAAAAAGCAAGCACGGAGGACGAGAATCGCTTTTGCCCTGCGTAGTGTTCCGGGCAGCGGGTAGAACCAGGCAGAGAATTCCCGGCTAGCAGCTTCCCTGTGGCCGGGAAGTGCAAACGTACACGTTTTCGGCCGAAAACGCGTTTTCCGGCGAAAACGCACACCACGGCTCTTTCTGAGAAAAAGCAAGCACGGAGGACGAGAATCGCTTTTGCCCTGCGTAGCGTTCCGGGCAGCGGGTAGAACCAGGCAGAGAATTCCCGGCTAGCAGCTTCCATGTGGCCGGGAAGTGCAAACGTACACGTTTTCGGCCGAAAACGCGTTTTCCGGCGAAAACGCACACCACGGCTCTTTCTGAGAAAAAGCAAGCACGGAGGACGAGAATCGCTTTTGCCCTGCGTAGCGTTCCGGGCAGCGGGTAGAACCAGGCAGAGAATTCCCGGCTAGCAGCTTCCCTGTGGCCGGGAAGTGCAAACGTACACGTTTTCGGCCGAAAACGCGTTTTCTGGCGAAAACGCACACCACGGCTCTTTCTGAGAAAAAGCAAGCACGGAGGACGAGAATCGCTTTTGCCCTGCGTAGCGTTCCGGGCAGCGGGTAGAACCAGGCAGAGAATTCCCGGCTAGCAGCTTCCCTGTGGCCGGGAAGTGCAAACGTACACGTTTTCGGCCGAAAACGCGTTTTCCGGCGAAAACGCACACCACGGCTCTTTCTGAGAAAAAGCAAGCACGGAGGACGAGAATCGCTTTTGCCCTGCGTAGAGTTCTGAGCAGCGGGTAGAAATAGGCAGCGAATTGCCGGCTAGCAGCTTCCCTGTGGCCGGGAAGTGCAAACGTACACGTTTTCGGCCGAAAACGCGTTTTCCGGCGAAAACGCACACCACGGCTCTTTCTGAGAAAAAGCAAGCACGGAGGACGAGAATCGCTTTTGCCCTGCGTAGCGTTCCGGGCAGCGGGTAGAACCAGGCAGAGAATTCCCGTCTAGCAGCTTCCCTGTGGCGGGGAAGTGCAAACGTACACGTTTTCGGCCGAAAACGCGTTTTCCGGCGAAAACGCACACCACGGCTCTTTCTGAGAAAAAGCAAGCACGGAGGACGAGAATCGCTTTTGCCCTGCGTAGCGTTCCGGGCAGCGGGTAGAACCAGGCAGAGAATTCCCGGCTAGCAGCTTCCCTGTGGCCGGGAAGTGCAAACGTACACGTTTTCGGCCGAAAACGCGTTTTCCCGCGAAAACGCACACCACGGCTCTTTCTGAGACAAAGCAAGCACGGAGGACGAGAACCGCTTTTGCCCTGCGTAGCGTTCCGGGCAGCGGGTAGAACCAGGCAGAGAATTCCCGGCTAGCAGCTTCCCTGTGGCCGGGAAGTGCAAACGTACACGTTTTCGGCCGAAAACGCGTTTTCCGGCGAAAACGCACACCACGGCTCTTTCTGAGAAAAAGCAAGCACGGAGGACGAGAATCGCTTTTGCCTTGCGTAGCGTTCCGGGCAGCGGGTAGAACCAGGCAGAGAATTCCCGGCTAGCAGCTTCCCTGTGGCCGGGAAGTGCAAACGTACACGTTTTCGGCCGAAAACGCGTTTTCCCGCGAAAACGCACACCACGGCTCTTTCTGAGAAAAAGCAAGCACGGAGGACGAGAATCGCTTTTGCCCTGCGTAGTGTTCCGGGCAGCGGGTAGAACCAGGCAGAGAATTCCCGGCTAGCAGCTTCCCTGTGGCGGGGAAGTGCAAACGTACACGTTTTCGGCCGAAAAAGCGTTTTCTGGCGAAAACGCACACCACGGCTCTTTCTGAGAAAAAGCAAGCACGGAGGACGAGAATCGCTTTTGCCCTGCGTAGCGTTCCGGGCAGCGGGTAGAACCAGGCAGAGAATTCCCGGCTAGCAGCTTCCATGTGGCCGGGAAGTGCAAACGTACACGTTTTCGGCCGAAAACGCGTTTTCCGGCGAAAACGCACACCACGGCTCTTTCTGAGAAAAAGCAAGCACGGAGGACGAGAATCGCTTTTGCCCTGCGTAGCGTTCCGGGCAGCGGGTAGAACCAGGCAGAGAATTCCCGGCTAGCAGCTTCCCTGTGGCCGGGAAGTGCAAACGTACACGTTTTCGGCCGAAAACGCGTTTTCTGGCGAAAACGCACACCACGGCTCTTTCTGAGAAAAAGCAAGCACGGAGGACGAGAATCGCTTTTGCCCTGCGTAGCGTTCCGGGCAGCGGGTAGAACCAGGCAGAGAATTCCCGGCTAGCAGCTTCCCTGTGGCCGGGAAGTGCAAACGTACACGTTTTCGGCCGAAAACGCGTTTTCCGGCGAAAACGCACACCACGGCTCTTTCTGAGAAAAAGCAAGCACGGAGGACGAGAATCGCTTTTGCCCTGCGTAGAGTTCTGAGCAGCGGGTAGAAATAGGCAGCGAATTGCCGGCTAGCAGCTTCCCTGTGGCCGGGAAGTGCAAACGTACACGTTTTCGGCCGAAAACGCGTTTTCCGGCGAAAACGCACACCACGGCTCTTTCTGAGAAAAAGCAAGCACGGAGGACGAGAATCGCTTTTGCCCTGCGTAGCGTTCCGGGCAGCGGGTAGAACCAGGCAGAGAATTCCCGTCTAGCAGCTTCCCTGTGGCCGGGAAGTGCAAACGTACACGTTTTCGGCCGAAAACGCGTTTTCCGGCGAAAACGCACACCACGGCTCTTTCTGAGAAAAAGCAAGCACGGAGGACGAGAATCGCTTTTGCCCTGCGTAGCGTTCCGGGCAGCGGGTAGAACCAGGCAGAGAATTCCCGGCTAGCAGCTTCCCTGTGGCCGGGAAGTGCAAACGTACACGTTTTCGGCCGAAAACGCGTTTTCCCGCGAAAACGCACACCACGGCTCTTTCTGAGACAAAGCAAGCACGGAGGACGAGAACCGCTTTTGCCCTGCGTAGCGTTCCGGGCAGCGGGTAGAACCAGGCAGAGAATTCCCGGCTAGCAGCTTCCCTGTGGCCGGGAAGTGCAAACGTACACGTTTTCGGCCGAAAACGCGTTTTCCGGCGAAAACGCACACCACGGCTCTTTCTGAGAAAAAGCAAGCACGGAGGACGAGAATCGCTTTTGCCCTGCGTAGCGTTCCGGGCAGCGGGTAGAACCAGGCAGAGAATTCCCGGCTAGCAGCTTCCCTGTGGCGGGGAAGTGCAAACGTACACGTTTTCGGCCGAAAACGCGTTTTCCGGCGAAAACGCACACCACGGCTCTTTCTGAGAAAAAGCAAGCACGGAGGACGAGAATCGCTTTTGCCCTGCGTAGTGTTCCGGGCAGCGGGTAGAACCAGGCAGAGAATTCCCGGCTAGCAGCTTCCCTGTGGCCGGGAAGTGCAAACGTACACGTTTTCGGCCGAAAACGCGTTTTCCGGCGAAAACGCACACCACGGCTCTTTCTGAGAAAAAGCAAGCACGGAGGACGAGAATCGCTTTTGCCCTGCGTAGTGTTCCGGGCAGCGGGTAGAACCAGGCAGAGAATTCCCGGCTAGCAGCTGCCCTGTGGCCGGGAAGTGCAAACGTACACGTTTTCGGCCGAAAACGCGTTTTCCGGCGAAAACGCACACCACGGCTCTTTCTGAGAAAAAGCAAGCACGGAGGACGAGAATCGCTTTTGCCCTGCGTAGTGTTCCGGGCAGCGGGTAGAACCAGGCAGAGAATTGCCGGCTAGCAGCTTCCCTGTGGCCGGGAAGTGCAAACGTACACGTTTTCGCCGAAAACGCGTTTTCCGGCGAAAACGCACACCACGGCTCTTTCTGAGAAAAAGCAAGCACGGAGGACGAGAATCGCTTTTGCCCTGCGTAGCGTTCCGGGCAGCGGGTAGAACCAGGCAGAGAATTCCCGGCTAGCAGCTTCCCTGTGGCGGGGAAGTGCAAACGTACACGTTTTCGGCCGAAAACGCGTTTTCCGGCGAAAACGCACACCACGGCTCTTTCTGAGAAAAAGCAAGTACGGAGGACGAGAATCGCTTTTGCCCTCCGTAGCGTTCCGGGCAGCGGGTAGAACCAGGCAGAGAATTCCCGGCTAGCAGCTTCCCTGTGGCCGGGAAGTGCAAACGTACACGTTTTCGGCCGAAAACGCGTTTTCCGGCGAAAACGCACACCACGGCTCTTTCTGAGAAAAAGCAAGCACGGAGGACGAGAATCGCTTTTGCCCTGCGTAGCGTTCCGGGCAGCGGGTAGAACCAGGCAGAGAATTCCCGGCTAGCAGCTTCCCTGTGGCGGGGAAGTGCAAACTTACACGTTTTCGGCCGAAAACGCGTTTTCCGGCGAAAACGCACACCACGGCTCTTTCTGGGAAAAAGCAAGCACGGAGGACGAGAATCGCTTTTGCCCTGCGTAGCGTTCCGGGCAGCGGGTAGAACCAGGCAGAGAATTCCCGTCTAGCAGCTTCCCTGTGGCCGGGAAGTGCAAACGTACACGTTTTCGGCCGAAAACGCGTTTTCCGGCGAAAACGCACACCACGGCTCTTTCTGAGAAAAAGCAAGCACGGAGGACGAGAATCGCTTTTGCCCTGCGTAGCGTTCCGGGCAGCGGGTAGAACCAGGCAGAGAATTCCCGGCTAGCAGCTTCCCTGTGGCGGGGAAGTGCAAACGTACACGTTTTCGGCCGAAAACGCGTTTTCCGGCGAAAACGCACACCACGGCTCTTTCTGAGAAAAAGCAAGCACGGAGGACGAGAATCGCTTTTGCCTTGCGTAGCGTTCCGGGCAGCGGGTAGAACCAGGCAGAGAATTCCCGGCTAGCAGCTTCCCTGTGGCCGGGAAGTGCAAACGTACACGTTTTCGGCCGAAAAAGCGTTTTCCGGCGAAAACGCACACCACGGCTCTTTCTGAGAAAAATCAAGCACGGAGGACGAGAATCGCTTTTGCCCTGCGTAGTGTTCCGGGCAGCGGGTAGAACCAGGCAGAGAATTGCCGGCTAGCAGCTTCCCTGTGGCCGGGAAGTGCAAACGTACACGTTTTCGCCGAAAACGCGTTTTCCGGCGAAAACGCACACCACAGCTCTTTCTGAGAAAAAGCAAGCACGGAGGACGAGAATCGCTTTTGCCCTGCGTAGCGTTCCGGGCAGCGGGTAGAACCAGGCAGCGAATTGCCGGCTAGCAGCTTCCCTGTGGCCGGGAAGTGCAAACGTACACGTTTTCGGCCGAAAACGCGTTTTCCGGCGAAAACGCACACCACGGCTCTTTCTGAGAAAAAGCAAGCACGGAGGACGAGAATCGCTTTTGCCCTGCGTAGCGTTCCGGGCAGCGGGTAGAACCAGGCAGAGAATTCCCGGCTAGCAGCTTCCCTGTGGCGGGGAAGTGCAAACGTACACGTTTTCGGCCGAAAACGCGTTTTCCGGCGAAAACGCACACCACGGCTCTTTCTGAGAAAAAGCAAGTACGGAGGACGAGAATCGCTTTTGCCCTCCGTAGCGTTCCGGGCAGCGGGTAGAACCAGGCAGAGAATTCCCGGCTAGCAGCTTCCCTGTGGCCGGGAAGTGCAAACGTACACGTTTTCGGCCGAAAACTCGTTTTCCGGCGAAAACGCACACCACGGCTCTTTCTGAGAAAAAGCAAGCACGGAGGACGAGAATCGCTTTTGCCCTGCGTAGCGTTCCGGGCAGCGGGTAGAACCAGGCAGAGAATTCCCGGCTAGCAGCTTCCCTGTGGCGGGGAAGTGCAAACTTACACGTTTTCGGCCGAAAACGCGTTTTCCGGCGAAAACGCACACCACGGCTCTTTCTGAGAAAAAGCAAGCACGGAGGACGAGAATCGCTTTTGCCCTGCGTAGCGTTCCGGGCAGCGGGTAGAACCAGGCAGAGAATTCCCGGCTAGCAGCTTCCCTGTGGCGGGGAAGTGCAAACGTACACGTTTTCGGCCGAAAAAGCGTTTTCTGGCGAAAACGCACACCACGGCTCTTTCTGAGAAAAAGCAAGCACGGAGGACGAGAATCGCTTTTGCCCTGCGTAGTGTTCCGGGCAGCGGGTAGAACCAGGCAGAGAATTCCCGGCTAGCAGCTTCCCTGTGGCGGGGAAGTGCAAACGTACACGTTTTCGCCGAAAACGCGTTTTCCGGCGAAAACGCACACCACGGCTCTTTCTGAGAAAAAGCAAGCACGGAGGACGAGAATCGCTTTTGCCCTGCGTAGCGTTCCGGGCAGCGGGTAGAACCAGGCAGAGAATTCCCGGCTAGCAGCTTCCCTGTGGCCGGGAAGTGCAAACGTACACGTTTTCGGCCGAAAACGCGTTTACCGGCGAAAACGCACACCACGGCTCTTTCTGAGAGAAAGCAAGCACGGAGGACGAGAATCGCTTTTGCCCTGCGTAGCGTTCCGGGCAGCGGGTAGAACCAGGCAGAGAATTCCCGGCTAGCAGCTTCCCTGTGGCCGGGAAGTGCAAACGTACACGTTTTCGGCCGAAAACGCGTTTTCCGGCGAAAACGCACACCACGGCTCTTTCTGGGAAAAAGCAAGCACGGAGGACGAGAATCGCTTTTGCCCTGCGTAGCGTTCCGGGCAGCGGGTAGAACCAGGCAGAGAATTGCCGGCTAGCAGCTTCCCTGTGGCCGGGAAGTGCAAACGTACACGTTTTCGGCCGAAAACGCGTTTTCCGGCGAAAACGCACACCACGGCTCTTTCTGAGAAAAAGCAAGCACGGAGGACGAGAATCGCTTTTGCCCTGCGTAGCGTTCTGAGCAGCGGGTAGAACCAGGCAGAGAATTCCCGGCTAGCAGCTTCCCTGTGGCGGGGAAGTGCAAACGTACACGTTTTCGGCCGAAAACGCGTTTTCCGGCGAAAACGCACACCACGGCTCTTTCTGAGAAAAAGCAAGCACGGAGGACGAGAATCGCTTTTGCCCTGCTTAGCGTTCCGGGCAGCGGGTAGAACCAGGCAGAGAATTCCCGGCTAGCAGCTTCCCTGTGGCGGGGAAGTGCAAACGTACACGTTTTCGGCCGAAAACGCGTTTACCGGCGAAAACGCACACCACGGCTCTTTCTGAGAAAAAGCAAGCACGGAGGACGAGAATCGCTTTTGCCCTGCGTAGCGTTCCGGGCAGCGGGTAGAACCAGGCAGAGAATTTCCGTCTAGCAGCTTCCCTGTGGCCGGGAAGTGCAAACGTACACGTTTTCGGCCGAAAACGCGTTTTCCGGCGAAAACGCACACCACGGCTCTTTCTGAGAAAAAGCAAGCACGGAGGACGAGAATCGCTTTTGCCCTGCGTAGAGTTCTGAGCAGCGGGTAGAAATAGGCAGCGAATTGCCGGCTAGCAGCTTCCCTGTGGCCGGGAAGTGCAAACGTACACGTTTTCGGCCGAAAACGCGTTTTCCGGCGAAAACGCACACCACGGCTCTTTCTGAGAAAAAGCAAGCACGGAGGACGAGAATCGCTTTTGCCCTGCGTAGCGTTCCGGGCAGCGGGTAGAACCAGGCAGAGAATTCCCGTCTAGCAGCTTCCCTGTGGCGGGGAAGTGCAAACGTACACGTTTTCGGCCGAAAACGCGTTTTCCGGCGAAAACGCACACCACGGCTCTTTCTGAGAAAAAGCAAGCACGGAGGACGAGAATCGCTTTTGCCCTGCGTAGCGTTCCGGGCAGCGGGTAGAACCAGGCAGAGAATTCCCGGCTAGCAGCTTCCCTGTGGCCGGGAAGTGCAAACGTACACGTTTTCGGCCGAAAACGCGTTTTCCCGCGAAAACGCACACCACGGCTCTTTCTGAGACAAAGCAAGCACGGAGGACGAGAACCGCTTTTGCCCTGCGTAGCGTTCCGGGCAGCGGGTAGAACCAGGCAGAGAATTCCCGGCTAGCAGCTTCCCTGTGGCCGGGAAGTGCAAACGTACACGTTTTCGGCCGAAAACGCGTTTTCCGGCGAAAACGCACACCACGGCTCTTTCTGAGAAAAAGCAAGCACGGAGGACGAGAATCGCTTTTGCCTTGCGTAGCGTTCCGGGCAGCGGGTAGAACCAGGCAGAGAATTCCCGGCTAGCAGCTTCCCTGTGGCGGGGAAGTGCAAACGTACACGTTTTCGGCCGAAAACGCGTTTTCCCGCGAAAACGCACACCACGGCTCTTTCTGAGACAAAGTAAGCACGGAGGACGAGAATCGCTTTTGCCCTGCGTAGCGTTCCGGGCAGCGGGTAGAACCAGGCAGAGAATTCCCGGCTAGCAGCTTCCCTGTGGCCGGGAAGTGCAAACGTACACGTTTTCGGCCGAAAACGCGTTTACCGGCGAAAACGCACACAACGGCTCTTTCTGAGAAAAAGCAAGCACGGAGGACGAGAATCGCTTTTGCCCTGCGTAGCGTTCCGGGCAGCGGGTAGAAACAGGCAGAGAATTCCCGGCTAGCAGCTTCCCTGTGGCCGGGAAGTGCAAACGTACACGTTTTCGGCCGAAAAAGCGTTTTCCGGCGAAAACGCACACCACGGCTCTTTCTGAGAAAAATCAAGCACGGAGGACGAGAATCGCTTTTGCCCTGCGTAGTGTTCCGGGCAGCGGGTAGAACCAGGCAGAGAATTCCCGGCTAGCAGCTTCCCTGTGGCCGGGAAGTGCAAACGTACACGTTTTCGCCGAAAACGCGTTTTCCGGCGAAAACGCACACCACGGCTCTTTCTGAGAAAAAGCAAGCACGGAGGACGAGAATCGCTTTTGCCCTGCGTAGCGTTCCGGGCAGCGGGTAGAACCAGGCAGCGAATTGCCGGCTAGCAGCTTCCCTGTGGCCGGGAAGTGCAAACGTACACGTTTTCGGCCGAAAACGCGTTTTCCGGCGAAAACGCACACCACGGCTCTTTCTGAGAAAAAGCAAGCACGGAGGACGAGAATCGCTTTTGCCCTGCGTAGCGTTCCGGGCAGCGGGTAGAACCAGGCAGAGAATTCCCGGCTAGCAGCTTCCCTGTGGCGGGGAAGTGCAAACGTACACGTTTTCGGCCGAAAACGCGTTTTCCGGCGAAAACGCACACCACGGCTCTTTCTGAGAAAAAGCAAGCACGGAGGACGAGAATCGCTTTTGCCCTGCGTAGCGTTCCGGGCAGCGGGTAGAACCAGGCAGAGAATTCCCGGCTAGCAGCTTCCCTGTGGCCGGGAAGTGCAAACGTACACGTTTTCGGCCGAAAACGCGTTTTCCGGCGAAAACGCACACCACGGCTCTTTCTGAGAAAAAGCAAGCACGGAGGACGAGAATCGCTTTTGCCCTGCGTAGCGTTCCTGGCAGCGGGTAGAACCAGGCAGAGAATTCCCGTCTAGCAGCTTCCCTGTGGCGGGGAAGTGCAAACGTACACGTTTTCGGCCGAAAACGCGTTTTCCGGCGAAAACGCACACCACGGCTCTTTCTGAGAAAAAGCAAGCACGGAGGACGAGAATCGCTTTTGCCCTGCGTAGCGTTCCGGGCAGCGGGTAGAACCAGGCAGAGAATTCCCGGCTAGCAGCTTCCCTGTGGCCGGGAAGTGCAAACGTACACGTTTTCGGCCGAAAACGCGTTTTCCCGCGAAAACGCACACCACGTCTCTTTCTGAGACAAAGCAAGCACGGAGGACGAGAATCGCTTTTGCCCTGCGTAGCGTTCCGGGCAGCGGGTAGAACCAGGCAGAGAATTCCCGGCTAGCAGCTTCCCTGTGGCCGGGAAGTGCAAACGTACACGTTTTCGGCCGAAAACACTTTTTCTGGCGAAAACGCACACCACGGCTCTTTCTGAGAAAAAGCAAGCACGGAGGACGAGAATCGCTTTTGCCTTGCGTAGCGTTCCGGGCAGCGGGTAGAACCAGGCAGAGAATTCCCGGCTAGCAGCTTCCCTGTGGCCGGGAAGTGCAAACGTACACGTTTTCGGCCGAAAACGCGTTTTCCCGCGAAAACGCACACCACGGCTCTTTCTGAGACAAAGCAAGCACGGAGGACGAGAATCGCTTTTGCCCTGCGTAGCGTTCCGGGCAGCGGGTAGAACCAGGCAGAGAATTCCCGGCTAGCAGCTTCCCTGTGGCCGGGAAGTGCAAACGTACACGTTTTCGGCCGAAAACGCGTTTACCGGCGAAAACGCACACAACGGCTCTTTCTGAGAAAAAGCAAGCACGGAGGACGAGAATCGCTTTTGCCCTGCGTAGCGTTCCGGGCAGCGGGTAGAAACAGGCAGAGAATTCCCGGCTAGCAGCTTCCCTGTGGCCGGGAAGTGCAAACGTACACGTTTTCGGCCGAAAACGCGTTTTCCGGCGAAAACGCACACCACGGCTCTTTCTGAGAAAAAGCAAGCACGGAGGACGAGAATCGCTTTTGCCCTGCGTAGTGTTCCGGGCAGCGGGTAGAACCAGGCAGAGAATTCCCGGCTAGCAGCTGCCCTGTGGCCGGGAAGTGCAAACGTACACGTTTTCGGCCGAAAACGCGTTTTCCGGCGAAAACGCACACCACGGCTCTTTCTGAGAAAAAGCAAGCACGGAGGACGAGAATCGCTTTTGCCCTGCGTAGCGTTCCGGGCAGCGGGTAGAACCAGGCAGAGAATTCCCGGCTAGCAGCTTCCCTGTGGCGGGGAAGTGCAAACTTACACGTTTTCGTCCGAAAACGCGTTTTCCGGCGAAAACGCACACCACGGCTCTTTCTGAGAAAAATCAAGCACGGAGGACGAGAATCGCTTTTGCCCTGCGTAGTGTTCCGGGCAGCGGGTAGAACCAGGCAGAGAATTCCCGGCTAGCAGCTTCCCTGTGGCCGGGAAGTGCAAACGTACACGTTTTCGCCGAAAACGCGTTTTCCGGCGAAAACGCACACCACGGCTCTTTCTGAGAAAAAGCAAGCACGGAGGACGAGAATCGCTTTTGCCCTGCGTAGCGTTCCGGGCAGCGGGTAGAACCAGGCAGCGAATTGCCGGCTAGCAGCTTCCCTGTGGCCGGGAAGTGCAAACGTACACGTTTTCGGCCGAAAACGCGTTTTCCGGCGAAAACGCACACCACGGCTCTTTCTGAGAAAAAGCAAGCACGGAGGACGAGAATCGCTTTTGCCCTGCGTAGCGTTCCGGGCAGCGGGTAGAACCAGGCAGAGAATTCCCGGCTAGCAGCTTCCCTGTGGCGGGGAAGTGCAAACGTACACGTTTTCGGCCGAAAACGCGTTTTCCGGCGAAAACGCACACCACGGCTCTTTCTGAGAAAAAGCAAGCACGGAGGACGAGAATCGCTTTTGCCCTGCGTAGCGTTCCGGGCAGCGGGTAGAACCAGGCAGAGAATTCCCGGCTAGCAGCTTCCCTGTGGCCGGGAAGTGCAAACGTACACGTTTTCGGCCGAAAACGCGTTTTCTGGCGAAAACGCACACCACGGCTCTTTCTGAGAAAAAGCAAGCACGGAGGACGAGAATCGCTTTTGCCCTGCGTAGCGTTCCGGGCAGCGGGTAGAACCAGGCAGAGAATTCCCGGCTAGCAGCTTCCCTGTGGCGGGGAAGTGCAAACTTACACGTTTTCGGCCGAAAACGCGTTTACCGGCGAAAACGCACACCACGGCTCTTTCTGAGAAAAAGCAAGCACGGAGGACGAGAATCGCTTTTGCCCTGCGTAGCGTTCCGGGCAGCGGGTAGAACCAGGCAGAGAATTCCCGGCTAGCAGCTTCCCTGTGGCGGGGAAGTGCAAACGTACACGTTTTCGGCCGAAAAAGCGTTTTCTGGCGAAAACGCACACCACGGCTCTTTCTGAGAAAAAGCAAGCACGGAGGACGAGAATCGCTTTTGCCCTGCGTAGCGTTCCGGGCAGCGGGTAGAACCAGGCAGAGAATTCCCGGCTAGCAGCTTTCCTGTGGCCGGGAAGTGCAAACGTACACGTTTTCGGCCGAAAACGCGTTTTCCGGCGAAAACGCACACCACGGCTCTTTCTGAGAAAAAGCAAGCACGGAGGACGAGAATCGCTTTTGCCCTGCGTAGCGTTCCGGGCAGCGGGTAGAACCAGGCAGAGAATTCCCGGCTAGCAGCTTCCGTGAGGCCGGGAGGTGCAAACGTACACGTTTTCGGCCGAAAACGCGTTTTCCGGCGAAAACGCACACCACGGCTCTTTCTGAGAAAAAGCAAGCACGGAGGACGAGAATCGCTTTTGCCCTGCGTAGTGTTCCGGGCAGCGGGTAGAACCGGGCAGAGAATTCCCGGCTAGCAGCTTCCCTGTGGCGGGGAAGTGCAAACGTACACGTTTTCGGCCGAAAAAGCGTTTTCTGGCGAAAACGCACACCACGGCTCTTTCTGAGAAAAAGCAAGCACGGAGGACGAGAATCGCTTTTGCCCTGCGTAGCGTTCCGGGCAGCGGGTAGAACCAGGCAGAGAATTCCCGGCTAGCAGCTTCCCTCAAGCCGGGAAGTGCAAACGTACACGTTTTCGCCGAAAACACGTTTTCCGGCGAAAACGCACACCACGGCTCTTTCTGAGAAAAAGCAAGCACGGAGGACGAGAATCGCTTTTGCCCAGCGTAGCGTTCCGGGCAGCGGGTAGAACCAGGCAGAGAATTCCCGGCTAGCAGCTTCCCTGTGGCCGGGAAGTACAAACGTACACGTTTTCGGCCGAAAACGCGTTTACCGGCGAAAACGCACACCACGGCTCTTTCTGAGAGAAAGCAAGCACGGAGGACGAGAATCGCTTTTGCCCTGCGTAGCGTTCCGGGCAGCGGGTAGAACCAGGCAGAGAATTCCCGGCTACCAGCTTCCCTGTGGCCGGGAAGTGCAAACGTACACGTTTTCGGCCGAAAACGCGTTTTCCGGCGAAAACGCACACCACGGCTATTTCTGGGAAAAAGCAAGCACGGAGGACGAGAATCGCTTTTGCCCTGCGTAGCGTTCCGGGCAGCGGGTAGAACCAGGCAGAGAATTCCCGGCTAGCAGCTTCCCTGTGGCCGGGAAGTGCAAACGTACACGTTTTCGGCCGAAAACGCGTTTACCGGCGAAAACGCACACCACGGCTCTTTCTGAGAGAAAGCAAGCACGGAGGACGAGAATCGCTTTTGCCCTGCGTAGCGTTCCGGGCAGCGGGTAGAACCAGGCAGAGAATTCCCGGCTAGCAGCTTCCCTGTGGCCGGGAAGTGCAAACGTACACGTTTTCGGCCGAAAACGCGTTTTCCGGCGAAAACGCACACCACGGCTCTTTCTGAGAAAAAGCAAGCACGGAGGACGAGAATCGCTTTTGCCCTGCGTAGCGTTCCGGGCAGCGGGTAGAACCAGGCAGAGAATTCCCGGCTAGCAGCTTCCCTGTGGCGGGGAAGTGCAAACTTACACGTTTTCGGCCGAAAACGCGTTTTCCGGCGAAAACGCACACCACGGCTCTTTCTGAGAAAAAGCAAGCACGGAGGACGAGAATCGATTTTGCCTTGCGTAGCGTTCCGGGCAGCGGGTAGAACCAGGCAGAGAATTCCCGGCTAGCAGCTTCCCTGTGGCCGGGAAGTGCAAACGTACACGTTTTCGGCCGAAAACGCGTTTTCCGGCGAAAACGCACACCACGGCTCTTTCTGAGAAAAAGCAAGCACGGAGGACGAGAATCGCTTTTGCCCTGCGTAGCGTTCCGGGCAGCGGGTAGAACCAGGCAGAGAATTCCCGGCTAGCAGCTTCCCTGTGGCGGGGAAGTGCAAACGTACACGTTTTTGGCCGAAAACGCGTTTTCCGGCGAAAACGCACACCACGGCTCTTTCTGAGAAAAAGCAAGCACGGAGGACGAGAATCGCTTTTGCCCTGCGTAGCGTTCCGGGCAGCGGGTAGAACCAGGCAGAGAATTCCCGGCTAGCAGCTTCCCTGTGGCCGGGAAGTGCAAACGTACACGTTTTCGGCCGAAAACGCGTTTTCCGGCGAAAACGCACACCACGGCTCTTTCTGAGAAAAATCAAGCACGGAGGACGAGAATCGCTTTTGCCCTGCGTAGCGTTCCGGGCAGCGGGTAGAACCAGGCAGAGAATTCCCGGATAGCAGCTTCCCTGTGGCGGGGAAGTGCAAACTTACACGTTTTCGGCCGAAAACGCGTTTTCCGGCGAAAACGCACACCACGGCTCTTTCTGAGAAAAAGCAAGCACGGAGGACGAGAATCGCTTTTGCCCTGCGTAGCGTTCCGGGCAGCGGGTAGAACCAGGCAGAGAATTCCCGGCTAGCAGCTTCCCTGTGGCGGGGAAGTGCAAACGTACACGTTTTCGGCCGAAAACGCGTTTTCCGGCGAAAACGCACACCACGGCTCTTTCTGAGAAAAAGCAAGCACGGAGGACGAGAATCGCTTTTGCCCTGCGTAGCGTTCCGGGCAGCGGGTAGAACCAGGCAGAGAATTCCCGGCTAGCAGCTTCCCTGTGGCGGGGAAGTGCAAACTTACACGTTTTCGGCCGAAAACGCGTTTTCCGGCGAAAACGCACACCACGGCTCTTTCTGAGAAAAAGCAAGCACGGAGGACGAGAATCGCTTTTGCCCTGCGTAGCGTTCCGGGCAGCGGGTAGAACCAGGCAGAGAATTCCCGGATAGCAGCTTCCCTGTGGCGGGGAAGTGCAAACTTACACGTTTTCGGCCGAAAACGCGTTTTCCGGCGAAAACGCACACCACGGCTCTTTCTGAGAAAAAGCAAGCACGGAGGACGAGAATCGCTTTTGCCCTGCGTAGCGTTCTGGGCAGCGGGTAGAACCAGGCAGAGAATTCCCGGCTAGCAGCTTCCCTGTGGCGGGGAAGTGCAAACGTACACGTTTTCGGCCGAAAACGCGTTTTCCCGCGAAAACGCACACCACGGCTCTTTCTGAGAAAAAGCAAGCACGGAGGACGAGAATCGCTTTTGCCCTGCGTAGCGTTCCGGGCAGCGGGTAGAACCAGGCAGAGAATTCCCGGCTAGCAGCTTCCCTGTGGCGGGGAAGTGCAAACTTACACGTTTTCGGCCGAAAACGCGTTTTCCGGCGAAAACGCACACCACGGCTCTTTCTGAGAAAAATCAAGCACGGAGGACGAGAATCGCTTTTGCCCTGCGTAGTGTTCCGGGCAGCGGGTAGAACCAGGCAGAGAATTCCCGGCTAGCAGCTTCCCTGTGGCCGGGAAGTGCAAACGTACACGTTTTCGCCGAAAACGCGTTTTCCGGCGAAAACGCACACCACGGCTCTTTCTGAGAAAAAGCAAGCACGGAGGACGAGAATCGCTTTTGCCCTGCGTAGCGTTCCGGGCAGCGGGTAGAACCAGGCAGCGAATTGCCGGCTAGCAGCTTCCCTGTGGCCGGGAAGTGCAAACGTACACGTTTTCGGCCGAAAACGCGTTTTCCGGCGAAAACGCACACCACGGCTCTTTCTGAGAAAAAGCAAGCACGGAGGACGAGAATCGCTTTTGCCCTGCGTAGCGTTCCGGGCAGCGGGTAGAACCAGGCAGAGAATTCCCGGCTAGCAGCTTCCCTGTGGCGGGGAAGTGCAAACGTACACGTTTTCGGCCGAAAACGCGTTTTCCGGCGAAAACGCACACCACGGCTCTTTCTGAGAAAAAGCAAGCACGGAGGACGAGAATCGCTTTTGCCCTGCGTAGCGTTCCGGGCAGCGGGTAGAACCAGGCAGAGAATTCCCGGCTAGCAGCTTCCCTGTGGCCGGGAAGTGCAAACGTACACGTTTTCGGCCGAAAACGCGTTTTCTGGCGAAAACGCACACCACGGCTCTTTCTGAGAAAAAGCAAGCACGGAGGACGAGAATCGCTTTTGCCCTGCGTAGCGTTCCGGGCAGCGGGTAGAACCAGGCAGAGAATTCCCGGCTAGCAGCTTCCCTGTGGCGGGGAAGTGCAAACTTACACGTTTTCGGCCGAAAACGCGTTTACCGGCGAAAACGCACACCACGGCTCTTTCTGAGAAAAAGCAAGCACGGAGGACGAGAATCGCTTTTGCCCTGCGTAGCGTTCCGGGCAGCGGGTAGAACCAGGCAGAGAATTCCCGGCTAGCAGCTTCCCTGTGGCGGGGAAGTGCAAACGTACACGTTTTCGGCCGAAAAAGCGTTTTCTGGCGAAAACGCACACCACGGCTCTTTCTGAGAAAAAGCAAGCACGGAGGACGAGAATCGCTTTTGCCCTGCGTAGCGTTCCGGGCAGCGGGTAGAACCAGGCAGAGAATTCCCGGCTAGCAGCTTTCCTGTGGCCGGGAAGTGCAAACGTACACGTTTTCGGCCGAAAACGCGTTTTCCGGCGAAAACGCACACCACGGCTCTTTCTGAGAAAAAGCAAGCACGGAGGACGAGAATCGCTTTTGCCCTGCGTAGCGTTCCGGGCAGCGGGTAGAACCAGGCAGAGAATTCCCGGCTAGCAGCTTCCGTGAGGCCGGGAGGTGCAAACGTACACGTTTTCGGCCGAAAACGCGTTTTCCGGCGAAAACGCACACCACGGCTCTTTCTGAGAAAAAGCAAGCACGGAGGACGAGAATCGCTTTTGCCCTGCGTAGTGTTCCGGGCAGCGGGTAGAACCGGGCAGAGAATTCCCGGCTAGCAGCTTCCCTGTGGCGGGGAAGTGCAAACGTACACGTTTTCGGCCGAAAAAGCGTTTTCTGGCGAAAACGCACACCACGGCTCTTTCTGAGAGAAAGCAAGCACGGAGGACGAGAATCGCTTTTGCCCTGCGTAGCGTTCCGGGCAGCGGGTAGAACCAGGCAGAGAATTCCCGGCTACCAGCTTCCCTGTGGCCGGGAAGTGCAAACGTACACGTTTTCGGCCGAAAACGCGTTTTCCGGCGAAAACGCACACCACGGCTATTTCTGGGAAAAAGCAAGCACGGAGGACGAGAATCGCTTTTGCCCTGCGTAGCGTTCCGGGCAGCGGGTAGAACCAGGCAGAGAATTCCCGGCTAGCAGCTTCCCTGTGGCCGGGAAGTGCAAACGTACACGTTTTCGGCCGAAAACGCGTTTACCGGCGAAAACGCACACCACGGCTCTTTCTGAGAGAAAGCAAGCACGGAGGACGAGAATCGCTTTTGCCCTGCGTAGCGTTCCGGGCAGCGGGTAGAACCAGGCAGAGAATTCCCGTCTAGCAGCTTCCCTGTGGCCGGGAAGTGCAAACGTACACGTTTTCGGCCGAAAACGCGTTTTCCGGCGAAAACGCACACCACGGCTCTTTCTGAGAAAAAGCAAGCACGGAGGACGAGAATCGCTTTTGCCCTGCGTAGCGTTCCGGGCAGCGGGTAGAACCAGGCAGAGAATTCCCGGCTAGCAGCTTCCCTGTGGCGGGGAAGTGCAAACTTACACGTTTTCGGCCGAAAACGCGTTTTCCGGCGAAAACGCACACCACGGCTCTTTCTGAGAAAAAGCAAGCACGGAGGACGAGAATCGATTTTGCCTTGCGTAGCGTTCCGGGCAGCGGGTAGAACCAGGCAGAGAATTCCCGGCTAGCAGCTTCCCTGTGGCCGGGAAGTGCAAACGTACACGTTTTCGGCCGAAAACGCGTTTTCCGGCGAAAACGCACACCACGGCTCTTTCTGAGAAAAAGCAAGCACGGAGGACGAGAATCGCTTTTGCCCTGCGTAGCGTTCCGGGCAGCGGGTACAACCAGGCAGAGAATTCCCGGCTAGCAGCTTCCCTGTGGCGGGGAAGTGCAAACGTACACGTTTTCGGCCGAAAACGCGTTTTCGGGCGAAAACGCACACCACGGCTCTTTCTGAGAAAAAGCAAGCACGGAGGACGAGAATCGCTTTTGCCCTGCGTAGCGTTCCGGGCAGCGGGTAGAACCAGGCAGAGAATTCCCGGCTAGCAGCTTCCCTGTGGCGGGGAAGTGCAAACGTACACGTTTTTGGCCGAAAACGCGTTTTCCGGCGAAAACGCACACCACGGCTCTTTCTGAGAAAAAGCAAGCACGGAGGACGAGAATCGCTTTTGCCCTGCGTAGCGTTCCGGGCAGCGGGTAGAACCAGGCAGAGAATTCCCGGCTAGCAGCTTCCCTGTGGCCGGGAAGTGCAAACGTACACGTTTTCGGCCGAAAACGCGTTTTCCGGCGAAAACGCACACCACGGCTCTTTCTGAGAAAAATCAAGCACGGAGGACGAGAATCGCTTTTGCCCTGCGTAGCGTTCCGGGCAGCGGGTAGAACCAGGCAGAGAATTCCCGGATAGCAGCTTCCCTGTGGCGGGGAAGTGCAAACTTACACGTTTTCGGCCGAAAACGCGTTTTCCGGCGAAAACGCACACCACGGCTCTTTCTGAGAAAAAGCAAGCACGGAGGACGAGAATCGCTTTTGCCCTGCGTAGCGTTCCGGGCAGCGGGTAGAACCAGGCAGAGAATTCCCGGCTAGCAGCTTCCCTGTGGCGGGGAAGTGCAAACGTACACGTTTTCGGCCGAAAACGCGTTTTCCGGCGAAAACGCACACCACGGCTCTTTCTGAGAAAAAGCAAGCACGGAGGACGAGAATCGCTTTTGCCCTGCGTAGCGTTCCGGGCAGCGGGTAGAACCAGGCAGAGAATTCCCGGCTAGCAGCTTCCCTGTGGCGGGGAAGTGCAAACTTACACGTTTTCGGCCGAAAACGCGTTTTCCGGCGAAAACGCACACCACGGCTCTTTCTGAGAAAAAGCAAGCACGGAGGACGAGAATCGCTTTTGCCCTGCGTAGCGTTCCGGGCAGCGGGTAGAACCAGGCAGACAATTCCCGGATAGCAGCTTCCCTGTGGCGGGGAAGTGCAAACTTACACGTTTTCGGCCGAAAACGCGTTTTCCGGCGAAAACGCACACCACGGCTCTTTCTGAGAAAAAGCAAGCACGGAGGACGAGAATCGCTTTTGCCCTGCGTAGCGTTCCGGGCAGCGGGTAGAACCAGGCAGAGAATTCCCGGCTAGCAGCTTCCCTGTGGCGGGGAAGTGCAAACTTACACGTTTTCGGCCGAAAACGCGTTTTCCGGCGAAAACGCACACCACGGCTCTTTCTGAGAAAAAGCAAGCACGGAGGACGAGAATCGCTTTTGCCCTGCGTAGCGTTCCGGGCAGCAGGTAGAACCAGGCAGAGAATTCCCGGCTAGCAGCTTCCCTGTGGCGGGGAAGTGCAAACGTACACGTTTTCGGCCGAAAACGCGTTTTCCGGCGAAAACGCACACCACGGCTCTTTCTGAGAAAAAGCAAGCACGGAGGACGAGAATCGCTTTTGCCCTGCGTAGCGTTCCGGGCAGCGGGTAGAACCAGGCAGAGAATTCCCGGCTAGCAGCTTCCCTGTGGCGGGGAAGTGCAAACGTACACGTTTTCGGCCGAAAACGCGTTTTCGGGCGAAAACGCACACCACGGCTCTTTCTGAGAAAAAGCAAGCACGGAGGACGAGAATCGCTTTTGCCCTGCGTAGTGTTCCGGGCAGCGGGTAGAACCAGGCAGAGAATTCCCGACTAGCAGCTTCCCTGTGGCCGGGAAGTGCAAACGTACACGTTTTCGGCCGAAAACGCGTTTTCCGGCGAAAACGCACACCACGGCTCTTTCTGAGAAAAAGCAAGCACGGAGGACGAGAATCGCTTTTGCCCTGCGTAGCGTTCCGGGCAGCGGGTAGAACCAGGCAGCGAATTGCCGGCTAGCAGCTTCCCTGTGGCCGGGAAGTGCAAACATACACGTTTTCGGCCGAAAACGCGTTTTCCGGCGAAAACGCACACCACGGCTCTTTCTGAGAAAAAGCAAGCACGGAGGACGAGAATCGCTTTTGCCCTGCGTAGCGTTCCGGGCAGCGGGTAGAACCAGGCAGAGAATTCCCGGCTAGCAGCTTCCCTGTGGCGGGGAAGTGCAAACGTACACGTTTTCGGCCGAAAACGCGTTTTCCGGCGAAAACGCACACCACGGCTCTTTCTGAGAAAAAGCAAGCACGGAGGACGAGAATCGCTTTTGCCCTGCGTAGCGTTCCGGGCAGCGGGTAGAACCAGGCAGAGAATTCCCGGCTAGCAGCTTCCCTGTGGCCGGGAAGTGCAAACGTACACGTTTTCGGCCGAAAACGCGTTTTCTGGCGAAAACGCACACCACGGCTCTTTCTGAGAAAAAGCAAGCACGGAGGACGAGAATCGCTTTTGCCCTGCGTAGCGTTCCGGGCAGCGGGTAGAACCAGGCAGAGAATTCCCGGCTAGCAGCTTCCCTGTGGCCGGGAAGTGCAAACGTACACGTTTTCGCCGAAAACGCGTTTTCCGGCGAAAACGCACACCACGGCTCTTTCTGAGAAAAAGCAAGCACGGAGGACGAGAATCGCTTTTGCCCTGCGTAGCGTTCCGGTCAGCGGGTAGAACCAGGCAGAGAATTCCCGGCTAGCAGCTTCCCTGTGGCGGGGAAGTGCAAACGTACACGTTTTCGGCCGAAAACGCGTTTTCTGGCGAAAACGCACACCACGGCTCTTTCTGAGAAAAAGCAAGCACGGAGGACGAGAATCGCTTTTGCCCTGCGTAGCGTTCCGGGCAGCGGGTAGAACCAGGCAGAGAATTCCCGGCTAGCAGCTTCCCTGTGGCCGGGAAGTGCAAACGTACACGTTTTCGCCGAAAACGCGTTTTCCGGCGAAAACGCACACCACGGCTCTTTCTGAGAAAAAGCAAGCACGGAGGACGAGAATCGCTTTTGCCCTGCGTAGTGTTCCGGGCAGCGGGTAGAACCAGGCAGAGAATTCCCGGCTAGCAGCTTCCCTGTGGCCGGGAAGTGCAAACGTACACGTTTTCGCCGAAAACGCGTTTTCCGGCGAAAACGCACACCACGGCTCTTTCTGAGTAAAAGCAAGCACGGAGGACGAGAATCGCTTTTGCCCTGCGTAGCGTTCCGGGCAGCGGGTAGAACCAGGCAGAGAATTCCCGTCTAGCAGCTTCCCTGTGGCCGGGAAGTGCAAACGTACACGTTTTCGGCCGAAAACGCGTTTTCCGGCGAAAACGCACACCACGGCTCTTTCTGAGAAAAAGCAAGCACGGAGGACGAGAATCGCTTTTGCCCTGCGTAGCGTTCCGGGCAGCGGGTAGAACCAGGCAGAGAATTCCCGGCTAGCAGCTTCCCTGTGGCCGGGAAGTGCAAACGTACACGTTTTCGGCCGAAAACGCGTTTTCTGGCGAAAACGCACACCACGGCTCTTTCTGAGAAAAAGCAAGCACGGAGGACGAGAATCGCTTTTGCCCTGCGTAGCGTTCCGGGCAGCGGGTAGAACCAGGCAGAGAATTCCCGGCTAGCAGCTTCCCTGTGGCCGGGAAGTGCAAACGTACACGTTTTCGGCCGAAAATGCGTTTTCTGGCGAAAACGCACACCACGGCTCTTTCTGAGAAAAAGCAAGCACGGAGGACGAGAATCGCTTTTGCCCTGCGTAGTGTTCCGGGCAGCGGGTAGAACCAGGCAGAGAATTCCCGGCTACCAGCTTCCCTGTGGCCGGGAAGTGCAAACGTACACGTTTTCGCCGAAAACGCGTTTTCCGGCGAAAACGCACACCACGGCTCTTTCTGAGAAAAAGCAAGCACGGAGGACGAGAATCGCTTTTGCCCTGCGTAGCGTTCCGGGCAGCGGGTAGAACCAGGCAGAGAATTCCCGGCTAGCAGCTGCCCTGTGGCCGGGAAGTGCAAACTTACACGTTTTCGGCCGAAAACGCGTTTTCCGGCGAAAACGCACACCACGGCTCTTTCTGAGAAAAAGCAAGCACGGAGGACGAGAATCGCTTTTGCCCTGCGTAGCGTTCCGGGCAGCGGGTAGAACCAGGCAGAGAATTCCCGGCTAGCAGCTTCCCTGTGGCCGGGAAGTGCAAACGTACACGTTTTCGGCCGAAAACGCGTTTTCCGGCGAAAACGCACACCACGGCTCTTTCTGAGAAAAATCAAGCACGGAGGACGAGAATCGCTTTTGCCCTGCGTAGCGTTCCGGGCAGCGGGTAGAACCAGGCAGAGAATTCCCGGCTAGCAGCTTCCCTGTGGCGGGGAAGTGCAAACGTACACGTTTTCGGCCGAAAACGCGTTTTCCGGCGAAAACGCACACCACGGCTCTTTCTGAGAAA
This sequence comes from Athene noctua, assembly GCF_965140245.1. Classification (NCBI taxonomy): domain Eukaryota; kingdom Metazoa; phylum Chordata; class Aves; order Strigiformes; family Strigidae; genus Athene; species Athene noctua. The sequence goes on along the minus strand of NW_027437565.1, from coordinate 136,717 downwards.
AAGCAAGCACGGAGGACGAGAATCGCTTTTGCCCTGCGTAGCGTTCCGGGCAGCGGGTAGAACCAGGCAGAGAATTCCCGGCTAGCAGCTTCCCTGTGGCGGGGAAGTGCAAACGTACACGTTTTCGGCCGAAAACGCGTTTTCCGGCGAAAACGCACACCACGGCTCTTTCTGAGAAAAAGCAAGCACGGAGGACGAGAATCGCTTTTGCCCTGCGTAGCGTTCCGGGCAGCGGGTAGAACCAGGCAGAGAATTCCCGGCTAGCAGCTTCCCTGTGGCGGGGAAGTGCAAACGTACACGTTTTCGGCCGAAAACGCGTTTTCTGGCGAAAACGCACACCACGGCTCTTTCTGAGAAAAAGCAAGCACGGAGGACGAGAATCGCTTTTGCCCTGCGTAGCGTTCCGGGCAGCGGGTAGAACCAGGCAGAGAATTCCCGGCTAGCAGCTTCCCTGTGGCCGGGAAGTGCAAACGTACACGTTTTCGCCGAAAACGCGTTTTCCGGCGAAAACGCACACCACGGCTCTTTCTGAGAAAAAGCAAGCACGGAGGACGAGAATCGCTTTTGCCCTGCGTAGTGTTCCGGGCAGCGGGTAGAACCAGGCAGAGAATTCCCGGCTAGCAGCTTCCCTGTGGCCGGGAAGTGCAAACGTACACGTTTTTGGCCGAAAACGCGTTTTCCCGCGAAAACGCACACCACGGCTCTTTCTGAGAAAAAGCAAGCACGAAGGACGAGAATCGCTTTTGCCCTGCGTAGCGTTCCGGGCAGCGGGTAGAACCAGGCAGAGAATTCCCGGCTAGCAGCTTCCCTCAAGCCGGGAAGTGCAAACGTACAGGTTTTCGCCGAAAACACGTTTTCCGGCGAAAACGCACACCACGGCTCTTTCTGAGAAAAAGCAAGCACGGAGGACGAGAATCGCTTTTTCCCAGTGTAGCGTTCCGGGCAGCGGGTAGAACCAGGCAGAGAATTCCCGGCTAGCAGCTTCCCTGTGGCGGGGAAGTGCAAACGTACACGTTTTCGGCCGAAAACGCGTTTTCGGGCGAAAACGCACACCACGGCTCTTTCTGAGAAAAAGCAAGCACGGAGGACGAGAATCGCTTTTGCCCTGCGTAGTGTTCCGGGCAGCGGGTAGAACCAGGCAGAGAATTCCCGGCTAGCAGCTTCCCTGTGGCCGGGAAGTGCAAACGTACACGTTTTCGGCCGAAAACGCGTTTTCCGGCGAAAACGCACACCACGGCTCTTTCTGAGAAAAAGCAAGCACGGAGGACGAGAATCGCTTTTGCCCTGCGTAGCGTTCCGGGCAGCGGGTAGAACCAGGCAGAGAATTCCCGGCTAGCAGCTTCCCTGTGGCCGGGAAGTGCAAACGTACACGTTTTCGCCGAAAACGCGTTTTCCGGCGAAAACGCACACCACGGCTCTTTCTGAGAAAAAGCAAGCACGGAGGACGAGAATCGCTTTTGCCCTGCGTAGCGTTCCGGGCAGCGGGTAGAACCAGGCAGAGAATTCCCGGCTAGCAGCTTCCCTGTGGCCGGGAAGTGCAAACGTACACGTTTTCGGCCGAAAACGCGTTTTCCGGCGAAAACGCACACCACGGCTCTTTCTGAGAAAAAGCAAGCACGGAGGACGAGAATCGCTTTTGCCCTGCGTAGCGTTCCGGGCAGCGGGTAGAACCAGGCAGAGAATTCCCGGCTAGCAGCTTCCCTGTGGCCGGGAAGTGCAAACGTACACGTTTTCGGCCGAAAACGCGTTTTCTGGCGAAAACGCACACCACGGCTCTTTCTGAGAAAAAGCAAGCACGGAGGACGAGAATCGCTTTTGCCCTGCGTAGCGTTCCGGGCAGCGGGTAGAACCAGGCAGAGAATTCCCGGCTAGCAGCTTCCCTGTGGCGGGGAAGTGCAAACTTACACGTTTTCGGCCGAAAACGCGTTTACCGGCGAAAACGCACACCACGGCTCTTTCTGAGAAAAAGCAAGCACGGAGGACGAGAATCGCTTTTGCCCTGCGTAGCGTTCCGGGCAGCGGGTAGAACCAGGCAGAGAATTCCCGGCTAGCAGCTTCCCTGTGGCGGGGAAGTGCAAACGTACACGTTTTCGGCCGAAAAAGCGTTTTCTGGCGAAAACGCACACCACGGCTCTTTCTGAGAAAAAGCAAGCACGGAGGACGAGAATCGCTTTTGCCCTGCGTAGCGTTCCGGGCAGCGGGTAGAACCAGGCAGAGAATTCCCGGCTAGCAGCTTTCCTGTGGCCGGGAAGTGCAAACGTACACGTTTTCGCCGAAAACGCGTTTTCCGGCGAAAACGCACACCACGGCTCTTTCTGAGAAAAAGCAAGCACGGAGGACGAGAATCGCTTTTGCCCTGCGTAGCGTTCCGGGCAGCGGGTAGAACCAGGCAGAGAATTCCCGGCTAGCAGCTTCCGTGAGGCCGGGAAGTGCAAACGTACACGTTTTCGGCCGAAAACGCGTTTTCCGGCGAAAACGCACACCACGGCTCTTTCTGAGAAAAAGCAAGCACGGAGGACGAGAATCGCTTTTGCCCTGCGTAGTGTTCCGGGCAGCGGGTAGAACCGGGCAGAGAATTCCCGGCTAGCAGCTTCCCTGTGGCGGGGAAGTGCAAACGTACACGTTTTCGGCCGAAAAAGCGTTTTCTGGCGAAAACGCACACCACGGCTCTTTCTGAGAAAAAGCAAGCACGGAGGACGAGAATCGCTTTTGCCCTGCGTAGCGTTCCGGGCAGCGGGTAGAACCAGGCAGAGAATTCCCGGCTAGCAGCTTCCCTCAAGCCGGGAAGTGCAAACGTACACGTTTTCGCCGAAAACACGTTTTCCGGCGAAAACGCACACCACGGCTCTTTCTGAGAAAAAGCAAGCACGGAGGACGAGAATCGCTTTTGCCCAGCGTAGCGTTCCGGGCAGCGGGTAGAACCAGGCAGAGAATTCCCGGCTAGCAGCTTCCCTGTGGCCGGGAAGTGCAAACGTACACGTTTTCGGCCGAAAACGCGTTTACCGGCGAAAACGCACATCACGGCTCTTTCTGAGAGAAAGCAAGCACGGAGGACGAGAATCGCTTTTGCCCTGCGTAGCGTTCCGGGCAGCGGGTAGAACCAGGCAGAGAATTCCCGGCTACCAGCTTCCCTGTGGCCGGGAAGTGCAAACGTACACGTTTTCGGCCGAAAACGCGTTTTCCGGCGAAAACGCACACCACGGCTATTTCTGGGAAAAAGCAAGCACGGAGGACGAGAATCGCTTTTGCCCTGCGTAGCGTTCCGGGCAGCGGGTAGAACCAGGCAGAGAATTCCCGGCTAGCAGCTTCCCTGTGGCCGGGAAGTGCAAACGTACACGTTTTCGGCCGAAAACGCGTTTACCGGCGAAAACGCACACCACGGCTCTTTCTGAGATAAAGCAAGCACGGAGGACGAGAATCGCTTTTGCCCTGCGTAGCGTTCCGGGCAGCGGGTAGAACCAGGCAGAGAATTCCCGTCTAGCAGCTTCCCTGTGGCCGGGAAGTGCAAACGTACACGTTTTCGGCCGAAAACGCGTTTTCCGGCGAAAACGCACACCACGGCTCTTTCTGAGAAAAAGCAAGCACGGAGGACGAGAATCGCTTTTGCCCTGCGTAGCGTTCCGGGCAGCGGGTAGAACCAGGCAGAGAATTCCCGGCTAGCAGCTTCCCTGTGGCGGGGAAGTGCAAACTTACACGTTTTCGGCCGAAAACGCGTTTTCCGGCGAAAACGCACACCACGGCTCTTTCTGAGAAAAAGCAAGCACGGAGGACGAGAATCGCTTTTGCCCTGCGTAGCGTTCCGGGCAGCGGGTAGAACCAGGCAGAGAATTCCCGGCTAGCAGCTTCCCTGTGGCGGGGAAGTGCAAACGTACACGTTTTCGGCCGAAAACGCGTTTTCCGGCGAAAACGCACACCACGGCTCTTTCTGAGAAAAAGCAAGCACGGAGGACGAGAATCGCTTTTGCCCTGCGTAGCGTTCCGGGCAGCGGGTAGAACCAGGCAGAGAATTCCCGGCTAGCAGCTTCCCTGTGGCGGGGAAGTGCAAACGTACACGTTTTCGGCCGAAAACGCGTTTTCCGGCGAAAACGCACACCACGGCTCTTTCTGAGAAAAATCAAGCACGGAGGACGAGAATCGCTTTTGCCCTGCGTAGCATTCCGGGCAGCGGGTAGAACCAGGCAGAGAATTCCCGGCTAGCAGCTTCCCTGTGGCGGGGAAGTGCAAACGTACACGTTTTCGGCCGAAAACGCGTTTTCTGGCGAAAACGCACACCACGGCTCTTTCTGAGAAAAAGCAAGCACGGAGGACGAGAATCGCTTTTGCCCTGCGTAGTGTTCCGGGCAGCGGGTAGAACCAGGCAGAGAATTCCCGGCTAGCAGCTTCCCTGTGGCCGGGAAGTGCAAACGTACACGTTTTCGGCCAAAAACGCGTTTTCCGGCGAAAACGCACACCACGGCTCTTTCTGAGAAAAAGCAAGCACGGAGGACGAGAATCGCTTTTGCCCTGCGTAGCGTTCCGGGCAGCGGGTAGAACCAGGCAGCGAATTGCCGGCTAGCAGCTTCCCTGTGGCCGGGAAGTGCAAACATACACGTTTTCGGCCGAAAACGCGTTTTCCGGCGAAAACGCACACCACGGCTCTTTCTGAGAAAAAGCAAGCACGGAGGACGAGAATCGCTTTTGCCCTGCGTAGCGTTCCGGGCAGCGGGTAGAACCAGGCAGAGAATTCCCGGCTAGCAGCTTCCCTGTGGCGGGGAAGTGCAAACGTACACGTTTTCGGCCGAAAACGCGTTTTCCGGCGAAAACGCACACCACGGCTCTTTCTGAGAAAAAGCAAGCACGGAGGACGAGAATCGCTTTTGCCCTGCGTAGCGTTCCGGGCAGCGGGTAGAACCAGGCAGAGAATTCCCGGCTAGCAGCTTCCCTGTGGCCGGGAAGTGCAAACGTACACGTTTTCGGCCGAAAACGCGTTTTCTGGCGAAAACGCACACCACGGCTCTTTCTGAGAAAAAGCAAGCACGGAGGACGAGAATCGCTTTTGCCCTGCGTAGCGTTCCGGGCAGCGGGTAGAACCAGGCAGAGAATTCCCGGCTAGCAGCTTCCCTGTGGCCGGGAAGTGCAAACGTACACGTTTTCGGCCGAAAACGCGTTTTCTGGCGAAAACGCACACCACGGCTCTTTCTGAGAAAAAGCAAGCACGGAGGACGAGAATCGCTTTTGCCCTGCGTAGTGTTCCGGGCAGCGGGTAGAACCAGGCAGAGAATTCCCGGCTACCAGCTTCCCTGTGGCCGGGAAGTGCAAACGTACACGTTTTCGCCGAAAACGCGTTTTCCGGCGAAAACGCACACCACGGCTCTTTCTGAGAAAAAGCAAGCACGGAGGACGAGAATCGCTTTTGCCCTGCGTAGCGTTCCGGGCAGCGGGTAGAACCAGGCAGAGAATTCCCGGCTAGCAGCTGCCCTGTGGCCGGGAAGTGCAAACTTACACGTTTTCGGCCGAAAACGCGTTTTCCGGCGAAAACGCACACCACGGCTCTTTCTGAGAAAAAGCAAGCACGGAGGACGAGAATCGCTTTTGCCCTGCGTAGCGTTCCGGGCAGCGGGTAGAACCAGGCAGAGAATTCCCGGCTAGCAGCTTCCCTGTGGCCGGGAAGTGCAAACGTACACGTTTTCGGCCGAAAACGCGTTTTCCGGCGAAAACGCACACCACGGCTCTTTCTGAGAAAAATCAAGCACGGAGGACGAGAATCGCTTTTGCCCTGCGTAGCGTTCCGGGCAGCGGGTAGAACCAGGCAGAGAATTCCCGGCTAGCAGCTTCCCTGTGGCGGGGAAGTGCAAACGTACACGTTTTCGGCCGAAAACGCGTTTTCCGGCGAAAACGCACACCACGGCTCTTTCTGAGAAAAAGCAAGCACGGAGGACGAGAATCGCTTTTGCCCTGCGTAGCGTTCCGGGCAGCGGGTAGAACCAGGCAGAGAATTCCCGGCTAGCAGCTTCCCTGTGGCGGGGAAGTGCAAACGTACACGTTTTCGGCCGAAAACGAGTTTTCTGGCGAAAATGCACACCACGGCTCTTTCTGAGAAAAAGCAAGCACGGAGGACGAGAATCGCTTTTGCCCTGCGTAGCGTTCCGGGCAGCGGGTAGAACCAGGCAGAGAATTCCCGGCTAGCAGCTTCCCTGTGGCCGGGAAGTGCAAACGTACACGTTTTCGCCGAAAACGCGTTTTCCGGCGAAAACGCACACCACGGCTCTTTCTGAGAAAAAGCAAGCACGGAGGACGAGAATCGCTTTTGCCCTGCGTAGCGTTCCGGGCAGCGGGTAGAACCAGGCAGAGAATTCCCGGCTAGCAGCTTCCCTGTGGCCGGGAAGTGCAAACGTACACGTTTTCGCCGAAAACGCGTTTTCCGGCGAAAACGCACACCACGGCTCTTTCTGAGTAAAAGCAAGCACGGAGGACGAGAATCGCTTTTGCCCTGCGTAGCGTTCCGGGCAGCGGGTAGAACCAGGCAGAGAATTCCCGTCTAGCAGCTTCCCTGTGGCCGGGAAGTGCAAACGTACACGTTTTCGGCCGAAAACGCGTTTTCCGGCGAAAACGCACACCACGGCTCTTTCTGAGAAAAAGCAAGCACGGAGGACGAGAATCGCTTTTGCCCTGCGTAGCGTTCCGGGCAGCGGGTAGAACCAGGCAGAGAATTCCCGGCTAGCAGCTTCCCTGTGGCCGGGAAGTGCAAACGTACACGTTTTCGGCCGAAAACGCGTTTTCTGGCGAAAACGCACACCACGGCTCTTTCTGAGAAAAAGCAAGCACGGAGGACGAGAATCGCTTTTGCCCTGCGTAGCGTTCCGGGCAGCGGGTAGAACCAGGCAGAGAATTCCCGGCTAGCAGCTTCCCTGTGGCCGGGAAGTGCAAAAGTACACGTTTTCGGCCGAAAACGCGTTTTCTGGCGAAAACGCACACCACGGCTCTTTCTGAGAAAAAGCAAGCACGGAGGACGAGAATCGCTTTTGCCCTGCGTAGTGTTCCGGGCAGCGGGTAGAACCAGGCAGAGAATTCCCGGCTACCAGCTTCCCTGTGGCCGGGAAGTGCAAACGTACACGTTTTCGCCGAAAACGCGTTTTCCGGCGAAAACGCACACCACGGCTCTTTCTGAGAAAAAGCAAGCACGGAGGACGAGAATCGCTTTTGCCCTGCGTAGCGTTCCGGGCAGCGGGTAGAACCAGGCAGAGAATTCCCGGCTAGCAGCTGCCCTGTGGCCGGGAAGTGCAAACTTACACGTTTTCGGCCGAAAACGCGTTTTCCGGCGAAAACGCACACCACGGCTCTTTCTGAGAAAAAGCAAGCACGGAGGACGAGAATCGCTTTTGCCCTGCGTAGCGTTCCGGGCAGCGGGTAGAACCAGGCAGAGAATTCCCGGCTAGCAGCTTCCCTGTGGCCGGGAAGTGCAAACGTACACGTTTTCGGCCGAAAACGCGTTTTCCGGCGAAAACGCACACCACGGCTCTTTCTGAGAAAAAGCAAGCACGGAGGACGAGAATCGCTTTTGCCCTGCGTAGCGTTCCGGGCAGCGGGTAGAACCAGGCAGAGAATTCCCGGCTAGCAGCTTCCCTGTGGCGGGGAAGTGCAAACGTACACGTTTTCGGCCGAAAACGCGTTTTCTGGCGAAAACGCACACCACGGCTCTTTCTGAGAAAAAGCAAGCACGGAGGACGAGAATCGCTTTTGCCCTGCGTAGCGTTCCGGGCAGCGGGTAGAACCAGGCAGAGAATTCCCGGCTAGCAGCTTCCCTGTGGCCGGGAAGTGCAAACGTACACGTTTTCGGCCGAAAACGCGTTTTCCGGCGAAAACGCACACCACGGCTCTTTCTGAGAAAAAGCAAGCACGGAGGACGAGAATCGATTTTGCCCTGCGTAGCGTTCCGGGCAGCGGGTAGAACCAGGCAGAGAATTCCCGGCTAGCAGCTTCCCTGTGGCCGGGAAGTGCAAACGTACACGTTTTCGCCGAAAACGCGTTTTCCGGCGAAAACGCACACCACGGCTCTTTCTGAGTAAAAGCAAGCACGGAGGACGAGAATCGCTTTTGCCCTGCGTAGCGTTCCGGGCAGCGGGTAGAACCAGGCAGAGAATTCCCGTCTAGCAGCTTCCCTGTGGCCGGGAAGTGCAAACGTACACGTTTTCGGCCGAAAACGCGTTTTCCGGCGAAAACGCACACCACGGCTCTTTCTGAGAAAAAGCAAGCACGGAGGACGAGAATCGCTTTTGCCCTGCGTAGTGTTCCGGGCAGCGGGTAGAACCAGGCAGAGAATTCCCGGCTAGCAGCTTCCCTGTGGCCGGGAAGTGCAAACGTACACGTTTTTGGCCGAAAACGCGTTTTCCCGCGAAAACGCACACCACGGCTCTTTCTGAGAAAAAGCAAGCACGAAGGACGAGAATCGCTTTTGCCCTGCGTAGCGTTCCGGGCAGCGGGTAGAACCAGGCAGAGAATTCCCGGCTAGCAGCTTCCCTCAAGCCGGGAAGTGCAAACGTACAGGTTTTCGCCGAAAACACGTTTTCCGGCGAAAACGCACACCACGGCTCTTTCTGAGAAAAAGCAAGCACGGAGGACGAGAATCGCTTTTGCCCAGTGTAGCGTTCCGGGCAGCGGGTAGAACCAGGCAGAGAATTCCCGGCTAGCAGCTTCCCTGTGGCGGGGAAGTGCAAACGTACACGTTTTCGGCCGAAAACGCGTTTTCTGGCGAAAACGCACACCACGGCTCTTTCTGAGAAAAAGCAAGCACGGAGGACGAGAATCGCTTTTGCCCTGCGTAGTGTTCCGGGCAGCGGGTAGAACCAGGCAGAGAATTCCCGGCTAGCAGCTTCCCTGTGGCCGGGAAGTGCAAACGTACACGTTTTCGGCCGAAAACGCGTTTTCCGGCGAAAACGCACACCACGGCTCTTTCTGAGAAAAAGCAAGCACGGAGGACGAGAATCGCTTTTGCCCTGCGTAGCGTTCCGGGCAGCGGGTAGAACCAGGCAGCGAATTGCCGGCTAGCAGCTTCCCTGTGGCCGGGAAGTGCAAACATACACGTTTTCGGCCGAAAACGCGTTTTCCGGCGAAAACGCACACCACGGCTCTTTCTGAGAAAAAGCAAGCACGGAGGACGAGAATCGCTTTTGCCCTGAGTAGCGTTCCGGGCAGCGGGTAGAACCAGGCAGAGAATTCCCGGCTAGCAGCTTCCCTGTGGCGGGGAAGTGCAAACGTACACGTTTTCGGCCGAAAACGCGTTTTCAGGCGAAAACGCACACCACGGCTCTTTCTGAGAAAAAGCAAGCACGGAGGACGAGAATCGCTTTTGCCCTGCGTAGCGTTCCGGGCAGCGGGTAGAACCAGGCAGAGAATTCCCGGCTAGCAGCTTCCCTGTGGCCGGGAAGTGCAAACGTACACGTTTTCGGCCGAAAACGCGTTTTCTGGCGAAAACGCACACCACGGCTCTTTCTGAGAAAAAGCAAGCACGGAGGACGAGAATCGCTTTTGCCCTGCGTAGCGTTCCGGGCAGCGGGTAGAACCAGGCAGAGAATTCCCGGCTAGCAGCTTCCCTGTGGCCGGGAAGTGCAAACGTACACGTTTTCGGCCGAAAACGCGTTTTCTGGCGAAAACGCACACCACGGCTCATTCTGAGAAAAATCAAGCACGGAGGACGAGAATCGCTTTTGCCCTGCGTAGCGTTCCGGGCAGCGGGTAGAACCAGGCAGAGAATTCCCGGCTAGCAGCTTCCCTGTGGCGGGGAAGTGCAAACGTACACGTTTTCGGCCGAAAACGCGTTTTCCGGCGAAAACGCACACCACGGCTCTTTCTGAGAAAAAGCAAGCACGGAGGACGAGAATCGCTTTTGCCCTGCGTAGCGTTCCGGGCAGCGGGTAGAACCAGGCAGAGAATTCCCGGCTAGCAGCTTCCCTGTGGCGGGGATGTGCAAACGTACACGTTTTCGGCCGAAAACGCGTTTTCTGGCGAAAACGCACACCACGGCTCTTTCTGAGAAAAAGCAAGCACGGAGGACGAGAATCGCTTTTGCCCTGCGTAGCGTTCCGGGCAGCGGGTAGAACCAGGCAGAGAATTCCCGGCTAGCAGCTTCCCTGTGGCCGGGAAGTGCAAACGTACACGTTTTCGCCGAAAACGCGTTTTCCGGCGAAAACGCACACCACGGCTCTTTCTGAGAAAAAGCAAGCACGGAGGACGAGAATCGCTTTTGCCCTGCGTAGCGTTCCGGGCAGCGGGTAGAACCAGGCAGAGAATTCCCGGCTAGCAGCTTCCCTGTGGCCGGGAAGTGCAAACGTACACGTTTTCGGCCGAAAACGCGTTTTCCGGCGAAAACGCACACCACGGCTCTTTCTGAGAAAAAGCAAGCACGGAGGACGAGAATCGCTTTTGCCCTGCGTAGCGTTCCGGGCAGCGGGTAGAACCAGGCAGAGAATTCCCGGCTAGCAGCTTCCCTGTGGCCGGGAAGTGCAAACGTACACGTTTTCGGCCGAAAACGCGTTTTCCGGCGAAAACGCACACCACGGCTCTTTCTGAGAAAAAGCAAGCACGGAGGACGAGAATCGCTTTTGCCCTGCGTAGTGTTCCGGGCAGCGGGTAGAACCAGGCAGAGAATTCCCGGCTAGCAGCTTCCCTGTGGCCGGGAAGTGCAAACGTACACGTTTTTGGCCGAAAACGCGTTTTCCCGCGAAAACGCACACCACGGCTCTTTCTGAGAAAAAGCAAGCACGAAGGACGAGAATCGCTTTTGCCCTGCGTAGCGTTCCGGGCAGCGGGTAGAACCAGGCAGAGAATTCCCGGCTAGCAGCTTCCCTCAAGCCGGGAAGTGCAAACGTACAGGTTTTCGCCGAAAACACGTTTTCCGGCGAAAACGCACACCACGGCTCTTTCTGAGAAAAAGCAAGCACGGAGGACGAGAATCGCTTTTGCCCTGCGTAGCGTTCCGGGCAGCGGGTAGAACCAGGCAGAGAATTCCCGGCTAGCAGCTTCCCTGTGGCCGGGAAGTGCAAACGTACACGTTTTCGGCCGAAAACGCGTTTACCGGCGAAAACGCACACCACGGCTCTTTCTGAGAGAAAGCAAGCACGGAGGACGAGAATCGCTTTTGCCCTGCGTAGCGTTCCGGGCAGCGGGTAGAACCAGGCAGAGAATTCCCGGCTAGCAGCTTCCCTGTGGCCGGGAAGTGCAAACGTACACGTTTTCGGCCGAAAACGCGTTTTCCGGCGAAAACGCACACCACGGCTCTTTCTGAGAAAAAGCAAGCACGGAGGACGAGAATCGCTTTTGCCCTGCGTAGCGTTCCGGGCAGCGGGTAGAACCAGGCAGAGAATTCCCGTCTAGCAGCTTCCCTGTGGCCGGGAAGTGCAAACGTACACGTTTTCGGCCGAAAACGCGTTTTCCGGCGAAAACGCACACCACGGCTCTTTCTGAGAAAAAGCAAGCACGGAGGACGAGAATCGCTTTTGCCCTGCGTAGCGTTCCGGGCAGCGGGTAGAACCAGGCAGAGAATTCCCGGCTAGCAGCTTCCCTGTGGCGGGGAAGTGCAAACTTACAAGTTTTCGTCCGAAAACGCGTTTTCCGGCGAAAACGCACACCACGGCTCTTTCTGAGAAAAAGCAAGCACGGAGGACGAGAATCGCTTTTGCCTTGCGTAGCGTTCCGAGCAGCGGGTAGAACCAGGCAGAGAATTCTCGGCTAGCAGCTGCCCTGTGGCCGGGAAGTGCAAACGTACACGTTTTCGGCCGAAAACGCGTTTTCCAGCGAAAACGCACACCACGGCTCTTTTTGAGAAAAAGCAAGCACGGAGGACGAGAATCGCTTTTGCCCTGCGTAGCGTTCCGGGCAGCGGGTAGAACCAGGCAGAGAATTCCCGGCTAGCAGCTTCCCTGTGGCGGGGAAGTGCAAACGTACACGTTTTCGGCCGAAAACGCGTTTTCCGGCGAAAACGCACACCACGGCTCTTTCTGAGAAAAAGCAAGCACGGAGGACGAGAATCGCTTTTGCCCTGCGTAGCGTTCCGGGCAGCGGGTAGAACCAGGCAGAGAATTCCCGGCTAGCAGCTTCCCTGTGGCCGGGAAGTGCAAACGTACACGTTTTCGGCCGAAAACGCGTTTTCTGGCGAAAACGCACACCACGGCTCTTTCTGAGAAAAAGCAAGCACGGAGGACGAGAATCGCTTTTGCCCTGCGTAGCGTTCCGGGCAGCGGGTAGAACCAGGCAGAGAATTCCCGGCTAGCAGCTTCCCTGTGGCGGGGAAGTGCAAACGTACACGTTTTCGGCCGAAAACGCGTTTTCAGGCGAAAACGCACACCACGGCTCTTTCTGAGAAAAAGCAAGCACGGAGGACGAGAATCGCTTTTGCCCTGCGTAGTGTTCCGGGCAGCGGGTAGAACCAGGCAGAGAATTCCCGGCTACCAGCTTCCCTGCGGCCGGGAAGTGCAAACGTACACGTTTTCGCCGAAAACGCGTTTTCCGGCGAAAACGCACACCACGGCTCTTTCTGAGAAAAAGCAAGCACGGAGGACGAGAATCGCTTTTGCCCTGCGTAGCGTTCCGGGCAGCGGGTAGAACCAGGCAGAGAATTCCCGTCTAGCAGCTTCCCTGTGGCCGGGAAGTGCAAACGTACACGTTTTCGGCCGAAAATGCGTTTTCCGGCGAAAACGCACACCACGGCTCTTTCTGAGAAAAAGCAAGCACGGAGGACGAAAATCGCTTTTGCCCTGCGTAGAGTTCCGGGCAGCGGGTAGAACCAGGCAGAGAATTCCCGGCTAGCAGCTTCCCTGTGGCCGGGAAGTGCAAACGTACAGGTTTTCGGCCGAAAACGCGTTTTCCCGCGAAAACGCACACCACGGCTCTTTCTGAGAAAAAGCAAGCACGGAGGATGAGAATCGCTTTTGCCCTGCGTAGCGTTCCGGGCAGCGGGTAGAACCAGGCAGAGAATTCCCGGCTAGCAGCTTCCCTGTGGCCGGGAAGTGCAAACGTACACGTTTTCGGCCGAAAACGCGTTTACCGGCGAAAACGCACACCACGGCTCTTTCTGAGAGAAAGCAAGCACGGAGGACGAGAATCGCTTTTGCCCTGCGTAGCGTTCCGGGCAGCGGGTAGAACCAGGCAGAGAATTCCCGGCTAGCAGCTTCCCTGTGGCCGGGAAGTGCAAACGTACACGTTTTCGGCCGAAAACGCGTTTTCCGGCGAAAACGCACACCACGGCTCTTTCTGAGAAAAAGCAAGCACGGAGGACGAGAATCGCTTTTGCCCTGCGTAGCGTTCCGGGCAGCGGGTAGAACCAGGCAGAGAATTCCCGTCTAGCAGCTTCCCTGTGGCCGGGAAGTGCAAACGTACACGTTTTCGGCCGAAAACGCGTTTTCCGGCGAAAACGCACACCACGGCTCTTTCTGAGAAAAAGCAAGCACGGAGGACGAGAATCGCTTTTGCCCTGCGTAGCGTTCCGGGCAGCGGGTAGAACCAGGCAGAGAATTCCCGGCTAGCAGCTTCCCTGTGGCGGGGAAGTGCAAACTTACAAGTTTTCGTCCGAAAACGCGTTTTCCGGCGAAAACGCACACCACGGCTCTTTCTGAGAAAAAGCAAGCACGGAGGACGAGAATCGCTTTTGCCTTGCGTAGCGTTCCGGGCAGCGGGTAGAACCAGGCAGAGAATTCTCGGCTAGCAGCTGCCCTGTGGCCGGGAAGTGCAAACGTACACGTTTTCGGCCGAAAACGCGTTTTCCAGCGAAAACGCACACCACGGCTCTTTTTGAGAAAAAGCAAGCACGGAGGACGAGAATCGCTTTTGCCCTGCGTAGCGTTCCGGGCAGCGGGTAGAACCAGGCAGAGAATTCCCGGCTAGCAGCTTCCCTGTGGCGGGGAAGTGCAAACGTACACGTTTTCGGCCGAAAACGCGTTTTCCGGCGAAAACGCACACCACGGCTCTTTCTGAGAAAAAGCAAGCACGGAGGACGAGAATCGCTTTTGCCCTGCGTAGCGTTCCGGGCAGCGGGTAGAACCAGGCAGAGAATTCCCGGCTAGCAGCTTCCCTGTGGCCGGGAAGTGCAAACGTACACGTTTTCGGCCGAAAACGCGTTTTCTGGCGAAAACGCACACCACGGCTCTTTCTGAGAAAAAGCAAGCACGGAGGACGAGAATCGCTTTTGCCCTGCGTAGCGTTCCGGGCAGCGGGTAGAACCAGGCAGAGAATTCCCGGCTAGCAGCTTCCCTGTGGCGGGGAAGTGCAAACGTACACGTTTTCGGCCGAAAACGCGTTTTCAGGCGAAAACGCACACCACGGCTCTTTCTGAGAAAAAGCAAGCACGGAGGACGAGAATCGCTTTTGCCCTGCGTAGTGTTCCGGGCAGCGGGTAGAACCAGGCAGAGAATTCCCGGCTACCAGCTTCCCTGCGGCCGGGAAGTGCAAACGTACACGTTTTCGCCGAAAACGCGTTTTCCGGCGAAAACGCACACCACGGCTCTTTCTGAGAAAAAGCAAGCACGGAGGACGAGAATCGCTTTTGCCCTGCGTAGCGTTCCGGGCAGCGGGTAGAACCAGGCAGAGAATTCCCGTCTAGCAGCTTCCCTGTGGCCGGGAAGTGCAAACGTACACGTTTTCGGCCGAAAATGCGTTTTCCGGCGAAAACGCACACCACGGCTCTTTCTGAGAAAAAGCAAGCACGGAGGACGAAAATCGCTTTTGCCCTGCGTAGTGTTCCGGGCAGCGGGTAGAACCAGGCAGAGAATTCCCGGCTAGCAGCTTCCCTGTGGCCGGGAAGTGCAAACGTACAGGTTTTCGGCCGAAAACGCGTTTTCCCGCGAAAACGCACACCACGGCTCTTTCTGAGAAAAAGCAAGCACGGAGGATGAGAATCGCTTTTGCCCTGCGTAGCGTTCCGGGCAGCGGGTAGAACCAGGCAGAGAATTCCCGGCTAGCAGCTTCCCTATGGCCGGGAAGTGCAAACGTACAGGTTTTCGGCCGAAAACGCGTTTTCCCGCGAAAACGCACACCACGGCTCTTTCTGAGAAAAAGCAAGCACGGAGGACGAGAATCGCTTTTGCCCTGCGTAGCGTTCCGGGCAGCGGGTAGAACCAGGCAGAGAATTCCCGGCTAGCAGCTTCCCTGTGGCGGGGAAGTGCAAACGTACACGTTTTCGGCCGAAAACGCGTTTTCCGGCGAAAACGCACACCACGACTCTTTCTGAGAAAAAGCAAGCACGGAGGACGAGAATCGCTTTTGCCCTGCGTAGCGTTCCGGGCAGCGGGTAGAACCAGGCAGAGAATTCCCGGCTAGCAGCTTCCCTGTGGCCGGGAAGTGCAAACGTACACGTTTTCGGCCGAAAACGCGTTTTCTGGCGAAAACGCACACCACGGCTCTTTCTGAGAAAAAGCAAGCACGGAGGACGAGAATCGCTTTTGCCCTGCGTAGCGTTCCGGGCAGCGGGTAGAACCAGGCAGAGAATTCCCGGCTAGCAGCTTCCCTGTGGCGGGGAAGTGCAAACTTACACGTTTTCGGCCGAAAACGCGTTTACCGGCGAAAACGCACACCACGGCTCTTTCTGAGAAAAAGCAAGCACGGAGGACGAGAATCGCTTTTGCCCTGCGTAGCGTTACGGGCAGCGGGTAGAACCAGGCAGAGAATTCCCGGCTAGCAGCTTCCCTGTGGCGGGGAAGTGCAAACGTACACGTTTTCGGCCGAAAAAGCGTTTTCTGGCGAAAACGCACACCACGGCTCTTTCTGAGAAAAAGCAAGCACGGAGGACGAGAATCGCTTTTGCCCTGCGTAGTGTTCCGGGCAGCGGGTAGAACCAGGCAGAGAATTCCCGGCTAGCAGCTTCCCTGTGGCCGGGAAGTGCAAACGTACACGTTTTCGCCGAAAACGCGTTTTCCGGCGAAAACGCACACCACGGCTCTTTCTGAGAAAAAGCAAGCACGGAGGACGAGAATCGCTTTTGCCCTGCGTAGCGTTCCGGGCAGCGGGTAGAACCAGGCAGAGAATTCCCGGCTAGCAGCTTCCCTGTGGCCGGGAAGTGCAAACGTACACGTTTTCGGCCGAAAACGCGTTTTCCGGCGAAAACGCACACCACGGCTCTTTCTGAGAAAAAGCAAGCACGGAGGACGAGAATCGCTTTTGCCCTGCGTAGCGTTCCGGGCAGCGGGTAGAACCAGGCAGAGAATTCCCGGCTAGCAGCTTCCCTGTGGCGGGGAAGTGCAAACGTACAGGTTTTCGGCCGAAAACGCGTTTTCCCGCGAAAACGCACACCACGGCTCTTTCTGAGAAAAAGCAAGCACGGAGGACGACAATCGCTTTTGCCCAGCGTAGCGTTCCGGGCAGCGGGTAGAACCAGGCAGAGAATTCCCGGCTAGCAGCTTCCCTGTGGCCGGGAAGTGCAAACGTACACGTTTTCGGCCGAAAACGCGTTTTCCGGCGAAAACGCACACCACGGCTCTTTCTGGGAAAAAGCAAGCACGGAGGACGAGAATCGCTTTTGCCCTGCGTAGCGTTCCGGGCAGCGGGTAGAACCAGGCAGAGAATTCCCGTCTAGCAGCTTCCCTGTGGCCGGGAAGTGCAAACGTACACGTTTTCGGCCGAAAACGCGTTTTCCGGCGAAAACGCACACCACGGCTCTTTCTGAGAAAAAGCAAGCACGGAGGACGAGAATCGCTTTTGCCCTGCGTAGCGTTCCGGGCAGCGGGTAGAACCAGGCAGAGAATTCCCGGCTAGCAGCTTCCCTGTGGCGGGGAAGTGCAAACTTACACGTTTTTGGCCGAAAACGCGTTTACCGGCGAAAACGCACACCACGGCTCTTTCTGAGAAAAAGCAAGCACGGAGGACGAGAATCGCTTTTGCCCTGCGTAGCGTTCTGAGCAGCGGGTAGAACCAGGCAGAGAATTCCCGGCTAGCAGCTTCCCTGTGGCGGGGAAGTGCAAACGTACACGTTTTCGGCCGAAAAAGCGTTTTCTGGCGAAAACGCACACCACGGCTCTTTCTGAGAAAAAGCAAGCACGGAGGACGAGAATCGCTTTTGCCCTGCGTAGTGTTCCGGGCAGCGGGTAGAACCAGGCAGAGAATTCCCGGCTAGCAGCTTCCCTGTGGCCGGGAAGTGCAAACGTACACGTTTTCGCCGAAAACGCGTTTTCCGGCGAAAACGCACACCACGGCTCTTTCTGAGAAAAAGCAAGCACGGAGGACGAGAATCGCTTTTGCCCTGCGTAGCGTTCCGGGCAGCGGGTAGAACCAGGCAGAGAATTCCCGTCTAGCAGCTTCCCTGTGGCCGGGAAGTGCAAACGTACACATTTTCGGCCGAAAACGCGTTTACCGGCGAAAACGCACACCACGGCTCTTTCTGAGAAAAAGCAAGCACGGAGGACGAGAATCGCTTTTGCCCTGCGTAGTGTTCCGGGCAGCGGGTAGAACCAGGCAGAGAATTCCCGGCTAGCAGCTTCCCTGTGGCCGGGAAGTGCAAACGTACACGTTTTCGGCCGAAAACGCGTTTTCCGGCGAAAACGCACACCACGGCTCTTTCTGAGAAAAAGCAAGCACGGAGGACGAGAATCGCTTTTGCCCTGCGTAGAATTCTGAGCAGCGGGTAGAAATAGGCAGCGAATTGCCGGCTAGCAGCTTCCCTGTGGCCGGGAAGTGCAAACGTACACGTTTTCGGCCGAAAACGCGTTTTCCGGCTTAAACGCACACCACGGCTCTTTCTGAGAAAAAGCAAGCACGGAGGACGAGAATCGCTTTTGCCCTGCGTAGCGTTCCTGGCAGCGGGTAGAACCAGGCAGAGAATTCCCGTCTAGCAGCTTCCCTGTGGCGGGGAAGTGCAAACGTACACGTTTTCGGCCGAAAACACGTTTTCCGGCGAAAACGCACACCACGGCTCTTTCTGAGAAAAAGCAAGCACGGAGGACGAGAATCGCTTTTGCCCTGCGTATCGTTCTGAGCAGCGGGTAGAAATAGGCAGCGAATTGCCGGCTAGCAGCTTCCCTGTGGCCGGGAAGTGCAAACGTACACGTTTTCGGCCGAAAACGCGTTTTCCGGAGAAAAAGCACACCATGGCTCTTTCTGAGAAAAAGCAAGCACGGAGGACGAGAATCGCTTTTGCCCTGCGTAGCGTTCCTGGCAGCGGGTAGAACCAGGCAGAGAATTCCCGGCTAGCAGCTTCCCTGTGGCCGGGAAGTGCAAACGTACACGTTTTCGGCCGAAAACATGTTTTCCGGCGAAAACGCACACCACGGCTCTTTCTGAGAAAAAGCAAGCACGGAGGACGAGAATCGCTTTTGCCCTGTGTAGCGTTCTGAGCAGCGGGTAGAAATAGGCAGCGAATTGCCGGCTAGCAGCTTCCCAGTGGCCGGGAAGTGCAAACGTACACGTTTTCGGCCGAAAAAGCGTTTTCTGGCGAAAACGCACACCACGGCTCTTTCTGAGAAAAAGCAAGCACGGAGGACGAGAATCGCTTTTGCCCTGCGTAGCGTTCCGGGCAGCGGGTAGAACCAGGCAGAAAATTCCCGTCTAGCAGCTTCCCTGTGGCGGGGAAGTGCAAACGTACACGTTTTCGGCCGAAAACGCATTTTCCGGCGAAAACGCACACCACGGCTCTTTCTGAGAAAAAGCAAGCACGGAGGACGAGAATCGCTTTTGCCCTGCGTAGCGTTCCGGGCAGCGGGTAGAACCAGGCAGAGAATTCCCGGCTAGCAGCTTCCCTGTGGCCGGGAAGTGCAAACGTACACGTTTTCGGCCGAAAACGCGTTTTCCGGCGAAAACGCACACCACGGCTCTTTCTGAGAAAAAGCAAGCACGGAGGACGAGAATCGCTTTTGCCCTGCGTAGTGTTCCGGGCAGCGGGTAGAACCAGGCAGAGAATTCCCGGCTAGCAGCTTCCCTGTGGCCGGGAAGTGCAAACGTACACGTTTTCGGCCGAAAACGCGTTTTCCGGCGAAAACGCACACCACGGCTCTTTCTGAGAAAAAGCAAGCACGGAGGACGAGAATCGCTTTTGCCCTGCGTAGCGTTCCGGGCAGCGGGTAGAACCAGGCAGAGAATTCCCGTCTAGCAGCTTCCCTGTGGCCGGGAAGTGCAAACGTACACGTTTTCGGCCGAAAACGCGTTTTCCGGCGAAAACGCACACCACGGCTCTTTCTGAGAAAAAGCAAGCACGGAGGACGAGAATCGCTTTTGCCCTGCGTAGCGTTCCGGGCAGCGGGTAGAACCAGGCAGAGAATTCCCGGCTAGCAGCTGCCCTGTGGCCGGGAAGTGCAAACGTACACGTTTTCGGCCGAAAATGCGTTTTCCGGCGAAAACGCACACCACGGCTCTTTCTGAGAAAAAGCAAGCACGGAGGACGAGAATCGCTTTTGCCCTGCGTAGCGTTCCGGGCAGCGGGTAGAACCAGGCAGAGAATTCCCGGCTAGCAGCTTCCCTGTGGCCGGGAAGTGCAAACGTACACGTTTTCGGCCGAAAACGCGTTTTCCGGCGAAAACGCACACCACGGCTCTTTCTGAGAAAAAGCAAGCACGGAGGACGAGAATCGCTTTTGCCCTGCGTAGCGTTCCGGGCAGCGGGTAGAACCAGGCAGAGAATTCCCGGCTAGCAGCTTCCCTGTGGCGGGGAAGTGCAAACGTACACGTTTTCGGCCGAAAACGCGTTTTCGGGCGAAAACGCACACCACGGCTCTTTCTGAGAAAAAGCAAGCACGGAGGACGAGAATCGCTTTTGCCCTGCGTAGCGTTCCGGGCAGCGGGTAGAACCAGGCAGAGAATTCCCGGCTAGCAGCTTCCCTGTGGCGGGGAAGTGCAAACGTACACGTTTTCGGCCGAAAACGCGTTTTCTGGCGAAAACGCACACCACGGCTCTTTCTGAGAAAAAGCAAGCACGGAGGACGAGAATCGCTTTTGCCCTGCGTAGTGTTCCGGGCAGCGGGTAGAACCAGGCAGAGAATTCCCGGCTAGCAGCTTCCCTGTGGCCGGGAAGTGCAAACGTACACGTTTTCGCCGAAAACGCGTTTTCCGGCGAAAACGCACACCACGGCTCTTTCTGAGAAAAAGCAAGCACGGAGGACGAGAATCGCTTTTGCCCTGCGTAGCGTTCCGGGCAGCGGGTAGAACCAGGCAGCGAATTGCCGTCTAGCAGCTTCCCTGTGGCCGGGAAGTGCAAACATACACGTTTTCGGCCGAAAACGCGTTTTCCGGTGAAAACGCACACCACGGCTCTTTCTGAGAAAAAGCAAGCACGGAGGACTAGAATCGCTTTTGCCCTGCGTAGCGTTCCGGGCAGCGGGTAGAACCAGGCAGAGAATTCCCGGCTAGCAGCTTCCCTGTGGCGGGGAAGTGCAAACATACACGTTTTCGGCCGAAAACGCGTTTTCCGGCGAAAACGCACACCACGGCTCTTTCTGAGAAAAAGCAAGCACGGAGGACGAGAATCGCTTTTGCCCTGCGTAGCGTTCCGGGCAGCGGGTAGAACCAGGCAGAGAATTCCCGGCTAGCAGCTTCCCTGTGGCCGGGAAGTGCAAACGTACACGTTTTCGCCGAAAACGCGTTTTCCGGCGAAAACGCACACCACGGCTCTTTCTGAGAAAAAGCAAGCACGGAGGACGAGAATCGCTTTTGCCCTGCGTAGCGTTCCGGGCAGCGGGTAGAACCAGGCAGAGAATTCCCGGCTAGCAGCTTCCCTGTGGCCGGGAAGTGCAAACGTACACGTTTTCGGCCGAAAACGCGTTTTCCGGCGAAAACGCACACCACGGCTCTTTCTGAGAAAAAGCAAGCACGGAGGACGAGAATCGCTTTTGCCCTGCGTAGTGTTCCGGGCAGCGGGTAGAACCAGGCAGAGAATTCCCGGCTAGCAGCTTCCCTGTGGCCGGGAAGTGCAAACGTACAGGTTTTCGGCCGAAAACGCGTTTTCCCGCGAAAACGCACACCACGGCTCTTTCTGAGAAAAAGCAAGCACGGAGGACGAGAATCGCTTTTGCCCTGCGTAGCGTTCCGGGCAGCGGGTAGAACCAGGCAGAGAATTCCCGGCTAGCAGCTTCCCTGTGGCCGGGAAGTGCAAACGTACATGTTTTCGGCCGAAAACGCGTTTTCCCGCGAAAACGCACACCACGGCTCTTTCTGAGAAAAAGCAAGCACGGAGGACGAGAATCGCTTTTGCCCTGCGTAGCGTTCCGGGCAGCGGGTAGAACCAGGCAGAGAATTCCCGGCTAGCAGCTTCCCTGTGGCCGGGAAGTGCAAACGTACACGTTTTCGGCCGAAAACACGTTTTCCGGCGAAAACGCACACCACGGCTCTTTCTGAGAAAAAGCAAGCACGGAGGACGAGAATCGCTTTTGCCCTGCGTAGCGTTCCGGGCAGCGGGTAGAACCAGGCAGAGAATTCCCGGCTAGCAGCTTCCCTGTGGCGGGGAAGTGCAAACGTACACGTTTTCGGCCGAAAACGCGTTTTCCGGCGAAAACGCACACCACGGCTCTTTCTGAGAAAAAGCAAGCACGGAGGACGAGAATCGCTTTTGCCCTGTGTAGCGTTCCGGGCAGCGGGTAGAACCAGGCAGAGAATTCCCGGCTAGCAGCTTCCCTGTGGCCGGGAAGTGCAAACGTACACGTTTTCGGCCGAAAACGCGTTTTCTGGCGAAAACGCACACCACGGCTCTTTCTGAGAAAAAGCAAGCACGGAGGACGAGAATCGCTTTTGCCCTGCGTAGCGTTCCGGGCAGCGGGTAGAACCAGGCAGAGAATTCACGGCTAGCAGCTTCCCTGTGGCGGGGAAGTGCAAACGTACACGTTTTCGGCCGAAAACGCGTTTTCCCGCGAAAACGCACACCACGGCTCTTTCTGAGAAAAAGCAAGCACGGAGGACGAGAATCGCTTTTGCCCTGCGTAGCGTTCCGGGCAGCGGGTAGAACCAGGCAGAGAATTCCCGGCTAGCAGCTTCCCTCAAACCGGGAAGTGCAAACGTACACGTTTTCGCCGAAAACACGTTATCCGGCGAAAACGCACACCACGGCTCTTTCTGAGAAAAAGCAAGCACGGAGGACGAGAATCGCTTTTGCCAAGCGTAGCGTTCCGGGCAGCGGGTAGAACCAGGCAGAGAATTCCCGGCTAGCAGCTTCCCTGTGGCCGGGAAGTGCAAACGTACACGTTTTCGGCCGAAAACGCGTTTACCGGCGAAAACGCACACCACGGCTCTTTCTGAGAGAAAGCAAGCACGGAGGACGAGAATCGCTTTTGCCCTGCGTAGCGTTCCGGGCAGCGGGTAGAACCAGGCAGAGAATTCCCGGCTAGCAGCTTCCCTGTGGCCGGGAAGTGCAAACGTACACGTTTTCGGCCGAAAACGCGTTTTCCGGCGAAAACGCACACCACGGCTCTTTCTGGGAAAAAGCAAGCACGGAGGACGAGAATCGCTTTTGCCCTGCGTAGCGTTCCGGGCAGCGGGTAGAACCAGGCAGAGAATTCCCGTCTAGCAGCTTCCCTGTGGCCGGGAAGTGCAAACGTACACGTTTTCGGCCGAAAACGCGTTTTCCGGCGAAAACGCACACCACGGCTCTTTCTGAGAAAAAGCAAGCACGGAGGACGAGAATCGCTTTTGCCCTGCGTAGCGTTCCGGGCAGCGGGTAGAACCAGGCAGAGAATTCCCGGCTAGCAGCTTCCCTGTGGCGGGGAAGTGCAAACTTACACGTTTTCGGCCGAAAACGCGTTTACCGGCGAAAACGCACACCACGGCTCTTTCTGAGAAAAAGCAAGCACGGAGGACGAGAATCGCTTTTGCCCTGCTTAGCGTTCCGGGCAGCGGGTAGAACCAGGCAGAGAATTCCCGGCTAGCAGCTTCCCTGTGGCGGGGAAGTGCAAACGTACACGTTTTCGGCCGAAAAAGCGTTTTCTGGCGAAAACGCACACCACGGCTCTTTCTGAGAAAAAGCAAGTACGGAGGACGAGAATCGCTTTTGCCCTGCGTAGCGTTCCGGGCAGCGGGTAGAACCAGGCAGAGAATTCCCGGCTAGCAGCTTCCCTGTGGCCGGGAAGTGCAAACGTACACGTTTTCGGCCGAAAACGCGTTTTCTGGCGAAAACGCACACCACGGCTCTTTCTGAGAAAAAGCAAGCACGGAGGACGAGAATCGCTTTTGCCCTGCGTAGCGTTCCGGGCAGCGGGTAGAACCAGGCAGAGAATTCCCGGCTAGCAGCTTCCCTGTGGCCGGGAAGTGCAAACGTACACGTTTTCGGCCGAAAACGCGTTTTCCGGCGAAAACGCACACCACGGCTCTTTCTGAGAAAAAGCAAGCACGGAGGACGAGAATCGCTTTTGCCCTGCGTAGCGTTCCGGGCAGCGGGTAGAACCAGGCAGAGAATTCCCGTCTAGCAGCTTCCCTGTGGCCGGGAAGTGCAAACGTACACGTTTTCGGCCGAAAACGCGTTTTCCGGCGAAAACGCACACCACGGCTCTTTCTGAGAAAAAGCAAGCACGGAGGACGAGAATCGCTTTTGCCCTGCGTAGTGTTCCGGGCAGCGGGTAGAACCAGGCAGAGAATTCCCGGCTAGCAGCTTCCCTGTGGCCGGGAAGTGCAAACGTACAGGTTTTCGGCCGAAAACGCGTTTTCCCGCGAAAACGCACACCACGGCTCTTTCTGAGAAAAAGCAAGCACGGAGGACGAGAATCGCTTTTGCCCTGCGTAGCGTTCCGGGCAGCGGGTAGAACCAGGCAGAGAATTCCCGGCTAGCAGCTTCCCTGTGGCCGGGAAGTGCAAACGTACATGTTTTCGGCCGAAAACGCGTTTTCCCGCGAAAACGCACACCACGGCTCTTTCTGAGAAAAAGCAAGCACGGAGGACGAGAATCGCTTTTGCCCTGCGTAGCGTTCCGGGCAGCGGGTAGAACCAGGCAGAGAATTCCCGGCTAGCAGCTTCCCTGTGGCCGGGAAGTGCAAACGTACACGTTTTCGGCCGAAAACGCGTTTTCCGGCGAAAACGCACACCACGGCTCTTTCTGAGAAAAAGCAAGCACGGAGGACGAGAATCGCTTTTGCCCTGCGTAGCGTTCCGGGCAGCGGGTAGAACCAGGCAGAGAATTCCCGGCTAGCAGCTTCCCTGTGGCGGGGAAGTGCAAACGTACACGTTTTCGGCCGAAAACGCGTTTTCCGGCGAAAACGCACACCACGGCTCTTTCTGAGAAAAAGCAAGCACGGAGGACGAGAATCGCTTTTGCCCTGTGTAGCGTTCCGGGCAGCGGGTAGAACCAGGCAGAGAATTCCCGGCTAGCAGCTTCCCTGTGGCCGGGAAGTGCAAACGTACACGTTTTCGGCCGAAAACGCGTTTTCTGGCGAAAACGCACACCACGGCTCTTTCTGAGAAAAAGCAAGCACGGAGGACGAGAATCGCTTTTGCCCTGGGTAGTGTTCCGGGCAGCGGGTAGAACCAGGCAGAGAACTCCCGGCTAGCAGCTTCCCTGTGGCCGGGAAGTGCAAACGTACACGTTTTCGCCGAAAACGCGTTTTCCGGCGAAAACGCACACCACGGCTCTTTCTGAGAAAAAGCAAGCACGGAGGACGAGAATCGCTTTTGCCCTGCGTAGCGTTCCGGGCAGCGGGTAGAACCAGGCAGAGAATTCCCGTCTAGCAGCTTCCCTGTGGCCGGGAAGTGCAAACGTACACGTTTTCGGCCGAAAACGCGTTTTCCGGCGAAAACGCACACCACGGCTCTTTCTGAGAAAAAGCAAGCACGGAGGACGAGAATCGCTTTTGCCCTGCGTAGCGTTCCGGGCAGCGGGTAGAACCAGGCAGAGAATTCCCGGCTAGCAGCTTCCCTCAAGCCGGGAAGTGCAAACGTACACGTTTTCGCCGAAAACACGTTATCCGGCGAAAACGCACACCACGGCTCTTTCTGAGAAAAAGCAAGCACGGAGGACGAGAATCGCTTTTGCCAAGCGTAGCGTTCCGGGCAGCGGGTAGAACCAGGCAGAGAATTCCCGGCTAGCAGCTTCCCTGTGGCCGGGAAGTGCAAACGTACACGTTTTCGGCCGAAAACGCGTTTACCGGCGAAAACGCACACCACGGCTCTTTCTGAGAGAAAGCAAGCACGGAGGACGAGAATCGCTTTTGCCCTGCGTAGCGTTCCGGGCAGCGGGTAGAACCAGGCAGAGAATTCCCGGCTAGCAGCTTCCCTGTGGCGGGGAAGTGCAAACGTACACGTTTTCGGCCGAAAACGCGTTTTCCGGCGAAAACGCACACCACGGCTCTTTCTGGGAAAAAGCAAGCACGGAGGACGAGAATCGCTTTTGCCCTGCGTAGCGTTCCGGGCAGCGGGTAGAACCAGGCAGAGAATTCCCGTCTAGCAGCTTCCCTGTGGCCGGGAAGTGCAAACGTACACGTTTTCGGCCGAAAACGCGTTTTCCGGCGAAAACGCACACCACGGCTCTTTCTGAGAAAAAGCAAGCACGGAGGACGAGAATCGCTTTTGCCCTGCGTAGCGTTCCGGGCAGCGGGTAGAACCAGGCAGAGAATTCCCGGCTAGCAGCTTCCCTGTGGCGGGGAAGTGCAAACTTACACGTTTTCGGCCGAAAACGCGTTTACCGGCGAAAACGCACACCACGGCTCTTTCTGAGAAAAAGCAAGCACGGAGGACGAGAATCGCTTTTGCCCTGCTTAGCGTTCCGGGCAGCGGGTAGAACCAGGCAGAGAATTCCCGGCTAGCAGCTTCCCTGTGGCGGGGAAGTGCAAACGTACACGTTTTCGGCCGAAAAAGCGTTTTCTGGCGAAAACGCACACCACGGCTCTTTCTGAGAAAAAGCAAGTACGGAGGACGAGAATCGCTTTTGCCCTGCGTAGCGTTCCGGGCAGCGGGTAGAACCAGGCAGAGAATTCCCGGCTAGCAGCTTCCCTGTGGCCGGGAAGTGCAAACGTACACGTTTTCGCCGAAAACGCGTTTTCCGGCGAAAACGCACACCACGGCTCTTTCTGAGAAAAAGCAAGCACGGAGGACGAGAATCGCTTTTGCCCTGCGTAGCGTTCCGGGCAGCGGGTAGAACCAGGCAGAGAATTCCCGTCTAGCAGCTTCCCTGTGGCCGGGAAGTGCAAACGTACACGTTTTCGGCCGAAAACGCGTTTACCGGCGAAAACGCACACCACGGCTCTTTCTGAGAAAAAGCAAGCACGGAGGACGAGAATCGCTTTTGCCCTGCGTAGTCTTCCGGGCAGCGGGTAGAACCAGGCAGAGAATTCCCGGCTAGCAGCTTCCCTGTGGCCGGGAAGTGCAAACGTACACGTTTTCGGCCGAAAACGCGTTTTCCGGCGAAAACGCACACCACGGCTCTTTCTGAGAAAAAGCAAGCACGGAGGACGAGAATCGCTTTTGCCCTGCGTAGAGTTCTGAGCAGCGGGTAGAAATAGGCAGCGAATTGCCGGCTAGCAGCTTCCCTGTGGCCGGGAAGTGCAAACGTACACGTTTTCGGCCGAAAACGCGTTTTCCGGCTTAAACGCACACCACGGCTCTTTCTGAGAAAAAGCAAGCACGGAGGACGAGAATCGCTTTTGCCCTGCGTAGCGTTCCTGGCAGCGGGTAGAACCAGGCAGAGAATTCCCGTCTAGCAGCTTCCCTGTGGCGGGGAAGTGCAAACGTACACGTTTTCGGCCGAAAACGCGTTTTCCGGCGAAAACGCACACCACGGCTCTTTCTGAGAAAAAGCAAGCACGGAGGACGAGAATCGCTTTTGCCCTGCGTATCGTTCTGAGCAGCGGGTAGAAATAGGCAGCGAATTGCCGGCTAGCAGCTTCCCTGTGGCCGGGAAGTGCAAACGTACACGTTTTCGGCCGAAAACGCGTTTTCCGGAGAAAAAGCACACCATGGCTCTTTCTGAGAAAAAGCAAGCACGGAGGACGAGAATCGCTTTTGCCCTGCGTAGCGTTCCTGGCAGCGGGTAGAACCAGGCAGAGAATTCCCGGCTAGCAGCTTCCCTGTGGCCGGGAAGTGCAAACGTACACGTTTTCGGCCGAAAACACGTTTTCCGGCGAAAACGCACACCACGGCTCTTTCTGAGAAAAAGCAAGCACGGAGGACGAGAATCGCTTTTGCCCTGTGTAGCGTTCTGAGCAGCGGGTAGAAATAGGCAGCGAATTGCCTGCTAGCAGCTTCCCTGTGGCCGGGAAGTGCAAACGTACACGTTTTCGGCCTAAAACGCGTTTTCCGGCGAAAACGCACACCACGGCTCTTTCTGAGAAAAAGCAAGCACGGAGGACGAGAATCGCTTTTGCCCTGCGTAGCGTTCCGGGCAGCGGGTAGAACCAGGCAGAGAATTCCCGGCTAGCAGCTTCCCTGTGGCCGGGAAGTGCAAACGTACACGTTTTCGGCCGAAAACGCGTTTTCCCGCGAAAACTCACACCACGGCTCTTTCTGAGAAAAAGCAAGCACGGAGGACGAGAATCGCTTTTGCCCAGCGTAGCGTTCCGGGCAGCGGGTAGAACCAGGCAGAGAATTCCCGGCTAGCAGCTTCCCTGTGGCCGGGAAGTGCAAACGTACACGTTTTCGGCCGAAAACGCGTTTTCCGGCGAAAACGCACACCACGGCTCTTTCTGAGAAAAAGCAAGCACGGAGGACGAGAATCGCTTTTGCCCTGCGTAGCGTTCCGGGCAGCGGGTAGAACCAGGCAGAGAATTCCCGGCTAGCAGCTTCCCTGTGGCCGGGAAGTGCAAACGTACCCGTTTTCGGCCGAAAACGCGTTTACCGGCGAAAACGCACACCACGGCTCTTTCTGAGAAAAAGCAAGCACGGAGGACGAGAATCGCTTTTGCCCTGCGTAACGTTCCGGGCAGCGGGTAGAACCAGGCAGAGAATTCCCGGCTAGCAGCTTCCCTGTGGCCGGGAAGTGCAAACGTACACGTTTTCGGCCGAAAACGCGTTTTCCGGCGAAAACGCACACCACGGCTCTTTCTGGGAAAAAGCAAGCACGGAGGACGAGAATCGCTTTTGCCCTGCGTAGCGTTCCGGGCAGCGGGTAGAACCAGGCAGAGAATTCCCGGCTAGCAGCTTCCCTGTGGCGGGGAAGTGCAAACTTACACGTTTTCGGCCGAAAACGCGTTTACCGGCGAAAACGCACACCACGGCTCTTTCTGAGAAAAAGCAAGCACGGAGGACGAGAATCGCTTTTGCCCTGCTTAGCGTTCCGGGCAGCGGGTAGAACCAGGCAGAGAATTCCCGGCTAGCAGCTTCCCTGTGGCGGGGAAGTGCAAACGTACACGTTTTCGGCCGAAAAAGCGTTTTCTGGCGAAAACGCACACCACGGCTCTTTCTGAGAAAAAGCAAGGACGGAGGACGAGAATCGCTTTTGCCCTGCGTAGCGTTCCGGGCAGCGGGTAGAACCAGGCAGAGAATTCCCGGCTAGCAGCTTCCCTGTGGCCGGGAAGTGCAAACGTACACGTTTTCGCCGAAAACGCGTTTTCCGGCGAAAACGCACACCACGGCTCTTTCTGAGAAAAAGCAAGCACGGAGGACGAGAATCGCTTTTGCCCTGCGTAGCGTTCCGGGCAGCGGGTAGAACCAGGCAGAGAATTCCCGTCT
The DNA here is from genome assembly GCF_965140245.1 of Athene noctua. Classification (NCBI taxonomy): domain Eukaryota; kingdom Metazoa; phylum Chordata; class Aves; order Strigiformes; family Strigidae; genus Athene; species Athene noctua. The sequence continues at coordinate 108,197 of NW_027437565.1, read as the reverse complement.
AGCAGCTTCCCTGTGGCCGGGAAGTGCAAACGTACACGTTTTCGGCCGAAAACGCGTTTACCGGCGAAAACGCACACCACGGCTCTTTCTGAGAAAAAGCAAGCACGGAGGACGAGAATCGCTTTTGCCCTGCGTAGTGTTCCGGGCAGCGGGTAGAACCAGGCAGAGAATTCCCGGCTAGCAGCTTCCCTGTGGCCGGGAAGTGCAAACGTACACGTTTTCGGCCGAAAACGCGTTTTCCGGCGAAAACGCACACCACGGCTCTTTCTGAGAAAAAGCAAGCACGGAGGACGAGAATCGCTTTTGCCCTGCGTAGAGTTCTGAGCAGCGGGTAGAAATAGGCAGCGAATTGCCGGCTAGCAGCTTCCCTGTGGCCGGGAAGTGCAAACATACACGTTTTCGGCCGAAAACGCGTTTTCCGGCGAAAACGCACACCACGGCTCTTTCTGAGAAAAAGCAAGCACGGAGGACGAGAATCGCTTTTGCCCTGCGTAGCGTTCCGGGCAGCGGGTAGAACCAGGCAGAGAATTCCCGGCTAGCAGCTTCCCTGTGGCCGGGAAGTGCAAACGTACACGTTTTCGGCCGAAAACGCGTTTTCCGGCGAAAACGCACACCACGGCTCTTTCTGAGAAAAAGCAAGCACGGAGGACGAGAATCGCTTTTGCCCTGCGTAGCGTTCCGGGCAGCGGGTAGAACCAGGCAGAGAATTCCCGGCTAGCAGCTTCCCTGTGGCCGGGAAGTGCAAACGTACACGTTTTCGGCCGAAAACGCGTTTTCCGGCGAAAACGCACACCACGGCTCTTTCTGAGAAAAAGCAAGCACGGAGGACGAGAATCGCTTTTGCCCTGCGTAGTGTTCCGGGCAGCGGGTAGAACCAGGCAGAGAATTCCCGGCTAGCAGCTTCCCTGTGGCCGGGAAGTGCAAACGTACACGTTTTCGGCCTAAAACGCGTTTTCCGGCGAAAACGCACACCACGGCTCTTTCTGAGAAAAAGCAAGCACGGAGGACGAGAATCGCTTTTGCCCTGCGTAGCGTTCCGGGCAGCGGGTAGAACCAGGCAGAGAATTCCCGGCTAGCAGCTTCCCTGTGGCCGGGAAGTGCAAACGTACACGTTTTCGGCCGAAAACGCGTTTTCCCGCGAAAACTCACACCACGGCTCTTTCTGAGAAAAAGCAAGCACGGAGGACGAGAATCGCTTTTGCCCAGCGTAGCGTTCCGGGCAGCGGGTAGAACCAGGCAGAGAATTCCCGGCTAGCAGCTTCCCTGTGGCCGGGAAGTGCAAACGTACACGTTTTCGGCCGAAAACGCGTTTTCCGGCGAAAACGCACACCACGGCTCTTTCTGAGAAAAAGCAAGCACGGAGGACGAGAATCGCTTTTGCCCTGCGTAGCGTTCCGGGCAGCGGGTAGAACCAGGCAGAGAATTCCCGGCTAGCAGCTTCCCTGTGGCCGGGAAGTGCAAACGTACACGTTTTCGGCCGAAAACGCGTTTACCGGCGAAAACGCACACCACGGCTCTTTCTGAGAGAAAGCAAGCACGGAGGACGAGAATCGCTTTTGCCCTGCGTAGCGTTCCGGGCAGCGGGTAGAACCAGGCAGAGAATTCCCGGCTAGCAGCTTCCCTGTGGCCGGGAAGTGCAAACGTACACGTTTTCGGCCGAAAACGCGTTTTCCGGCGAAAACGCACACCACGGCTCTTTCTGGGAAAAAGCAAGCACGGAGGACGAGAATCGCTTTTGCCCTGCGTAGCGTTCCGGGCAGCGGGTAGAACCAGGCAGAGAATTCCCGTCTAGCAGCTTCCCTGTGGCCGGGAAGTGCAAACGTACACGTTTTCGGCCGAAAACGCGTTTTCCGGCGAAAACGCACACCACGGCTCTTTCTGAGAAAAAGCAAGCACGGAGGACGAGAATCGCTTTTGCCCTGCGTAGCGTTCCGGGCAGCGGGTAGAACCAGGCAGAGAATTCCCGGCTAGCAGCTTCCCTGTGGCGGGGAAGTGCAAACTTACACGTTTTCGGCCGAAAACGCGTTTACCGGCGAAAACGCACACCACGGCTCTTTCTGAGAAAAAGCAAGCACGGAGGACGAGAATCGCTTTTGCCCTGCTTAGCGTTCCGGGCAGCGGGTAGAACCAGGCAGAGAATTCCCGGCTAGCAGCTTCCCTGTGGCGGGGAAGTGCAAACGTACACGTTTTCGGCCGAAAAAGCGTTTTCTGGCGAAAACGCACACCACGACTCTTTCTGAGAAAAAGCAAGTACGGAGGACGAGAATCGCTTTTGCCCTGCGTAGCGTTCCGGGCAGCGGGTAGAACCAGGCAGAGAATTCCCGGCTAGCAGCTTCCCTGTGGCCGGGAAGTGCAAACGTACACGTTTTCGCCGAAAACGCGTTTTCCGGCGAAAACGCACACCACGGCTCTTTCTGAGAAAAAGCAAGCACGGAGGACGAGAATCGCTTTTGCCCTGCGTAGCGTTCCGGGCAGCGGGTAGAACCAGGCAGAGAATTCCCGTCTAGCAGCTTCCCTGTGGCCGGGAAGTGCAAACGTACACGTTTTCGGCCGAAAACGCGTTTACCGGCGAAAACGCACACCACGGCTCTTTCTGAGAAAAAGCAAGCACGGAGGACGAGAATCGCTTTTGCCCTGCGTAGTGTTCCGGGCAGCGGGTAGAACCAGGCAGAGAATTCCCGGCTAGCAGCTTCCCTGTGGCCGGGAAGTGCAAACGTACACGTTTTCGGCCGAAAACGCGTTTTCCGGCGAAAACGCACACCACGGCTCTTTCTGAGAAAAAGCAAGCACGGAGGACGAGAATCGCTTTTGCCCTGCGTAGAGTTCTGAGCAGCGGGTAGAAATAGGCAGCGAATTGCCGGCTAGCAGCTTCCCTGTGGCCGGGAAGTGCAAACGTACACGTTTTCGGCCGAAAACGCGTTTTCCGGCTTAAACGCACACCACGGCTCTTTCTGAGAAAAAGCAAGCACGGAGGACGAGAATCGCTTTTGCCCTGCGTAGCGTTCCTGGCAGCGGGTAGAACCAGGCAGAGAATTCCCGTCTAGCAGCTTCCCTGTGGCGGGGAAGTGCAAACGTACACGTTTTCGGCCGAAAACGCGTTTTCCGGCGAAAACGCACACCACGGCTCTTTCTGAGAAAAAGCAAGCACGGAGGACGAGAATCGCTTTTGCCCTGCGTATCGTTCTGAGCAGCGGGTAGAAATAGGCAGCGAATTGCCGGCTAGCAGCTTCCCTGTGGCCGGGAAGTGCAAACGTACACGTTTTCGGCCGAAAACGCGTTTTCCGGAGAAAAAGCACACCATGGCTCTTTCTGAGAAAAAGCAAGCACGGAGGACGAGAATCGCTTTTGCCCTGCGTAGCGTTCCTGGCAGCGGGTAGAACCAGGCAGAGAATTCCCGGCTAGCAGCTTCCCTGTGGCCGGGAAGTGCAAACGTACACGTTTTCGGCCGAAAACGCGTTTTCCGGCGAAAACGCACACCACGGCTCTTTCTGAGAAAAAGCAAGCACGGAGGACGAGAATCGCTTTTGCCCTGTGTAGCGTTCTGAGCAGCGGGTAGAAATAGGCAGCGAATTGCCGGCTAGCAGCTTCCCTGTGGCCGGGAAGTGCAAACGTACACGTTTTCGGCCTAAAACGCGTTTTCCGGCGAAAACGCACACCACGGCTCTTTCTGAGAAAAAGCAAGCACGGAGGACGAGAATCGCTTTTGCCCTGCGTAGCGTTCCGGGCAGCGGGTAGAACCAGGCAGAGAATTCCCGGCTAGCAGCTTCCCTGTGGCCGGGAAGTGCAAACGTACACGTTTTCGGCCGAAAACGCGTTTTCCCGCGAAAACTCACACCACGGCTCTTTCTGAGAAAAAGCAAGCACGGAGGACGAGAATCGCTTTTGCCCAGCGTAGCGTTCCGGGCAGCGGGTAGAACCAGGCAGAGAATTCCCGTCTAGCAGCTTCCCTGTGGCCGGGAAGTGCAAACGTACACGTTTTCGGCCGAAAACGCGTTTTCCGGCGAAAACGCACACCACGGCTCTTTCTGAGAAAAAGCAAGCACGGAGGACGAGAATCGCTTTTGCCCTGCGTAGCGTTCCGGGCAGCGGGTAGAACCAGGCAGAGAATTCCCGGCTAGCAGCTTCCCTGTGGCCGGGAAGTGCAAACGTACCCGTTTTCGGCCGAAAACGCGTTTACCGGCGAAAACGCACACCACGGCTCTTTCTGAGAAAAAGCAAGCACGGAGGACGAGAATCGCTTTTGCCCTGCGTAGCGTTCCGGGCAGCGGGTAGAACCAGGCAGAGAATTCCCGGCTAGCAGCTTCCCTGTGGCCGGGAAGTGCAAACGTACACGTTTTCGGCCGAAAACGCGTTTTCCGGCGAAAACGCACACCACGGCTCTTTCTGGGAAAAAGCAAGCACGGAGGACGAGAATCGCTTTTGCCCTGCGTAGCGTTCCGGGCAGCGGGTAGAACCAGGCAGAGAATTCCCGGCTAGCAGCTTCCCTGTGGCGGGGAAGTGCAAACTTACACGTTTTCGGCCGAAAACGCGTTTACCGGCGAAAACGCACACCACGGCTCTTTCTGAGAAAAAGCAAGCACGGAGGACGAGAATCGCTTTTGCCCTGCTTAGCGTTCCGGGCAGCGGGTAGAACCAGGCAGAGAATTCCCGGCTAGCAGCTTCCCTGTGGCGGGGAAGTGCAAACGTACACGTTTTCGGCCGAAAAAGCGTTTTCTGGCGAAAACGCACACCACGGCTCTTTGTGAGAAAAAGCAAGGCCGGAGGACGAGAATCGCTTTTGCCCTGCGTAGCGTTCCGGGCAGCGGGTAGAACCAGGCAGAGAATTCCCGGCTAGCAGCTTCCCTGTGGCCGGGAAGTGCAAACGTACACGTTTTCGCCGAAAACGCGTTTTCCGGCGAAAACGCACACCACGGCTCTTTCTGAGAAAAAGCAAGCACGGAGGACGAGAATCGCTTTTGCCCTGCGTAGCGTTCCGGGCAGCGGGTAGAACCAGGCAGAGAATTCCCGTCTAGCAGCTTCCCTGTGGCCGGGAAGTGCAAACGTACACGTTTTCGGCCGAAAACGCGTTTACCGGCGAAAACGCACACCACGGCTCTTTCTGAGAAAAAGCAAGCACGGAGGACGAGAATCGCTTTTGCCCTGCGTAGTGTTCCGGGCAGCGGGTAGAACCAGGCAGAGAATTCCCGGCTAGCAGCTTCCCTGTGGCCGGGAAGTGCAAACGTACACGTTTTCGGCCGAAAACGCGTTTTCCGGCGAAAACGCACACCACGGCTCTTTCTGAGAAAAAGCAAGCACGGAGGACGAGAATCGCTTTTGCCCTGCGTAGAGTTCTGAGCAGCGGGTAGAAATAGGCAGCGAATTGCCGGCTAGCAGCTTCCCTGTGGCCGGGAAGTGCAAACATACACGTTTTCGGCCGAAAACGCGTTTTCCGGCGAAAACGCACACCACGGCTCTTTCTGAGAAAAAGCAAGCACGGAGGACGAGAATCGCTTTTGCCCTGCGTAGCGTTCCGGGCAGCGGGTAGAACCAGGCAGAGAATTCCCGGCTAGCAGCTTCCCTGTGGCGGGGAAGTGCAAACGTACACGTTTTCGGCCGAAAACGCGTTTTCCGGCGAAAACGCACACCACGGCTCTTTCTGAGAAAAAGCAAGCACGGAGGACGAGAATCGCTTTTGCCCTGCGTAGCGTTCCGGGCAGCGGGTAGAACCAGGCAGAGAATTCCCGGCTAGCAGCTTCCCTGTGGCCGGGAAGTGCAAACGTACACGTTTTCGGCCGAAAACGCGTTTTCCGGCGAAAACGCACACCACGGCTCTTTCTGAGAAAAAGCAAGCACGGAGGACGAGAATCGCTTTTGCCCTGCGTAGTGTTCCGGGCAGCGGGTAGAACCAGGCAGAGAATTCCCGGCTAGCAGCTTCCCTGTGGCCGGGAAGTGCAAACGTACACGTTTTCGGCCTAAAACGCGTTTTCCGGCGAAAACGCACACCACGGCTCTTTCTGAGATAAAGCAAGCACGGAGGACGAGAATCGCTTTTGCCCTGCGTAGCGTTCCGGGCAGCGGGTAGAACCAGGCAGAGAATTCCCGGCTAGCAGCTTCCCTGTGGCCGGGAAGTGCAAACGTACACGTTTTCGGCCGAAAACGCGTTTTCCGGCGAAAACGCACACCACGGCTCTTTCTGAGAAAAAGCAAGCACGGAGGACGAGAATCGCTTTTGCCCAGCGTAGCGTTCCGGGCAGCGGGTAGAACCAGGCAGAGAATTCCCGGCTAGCAGCTTCCCTGTGGCCGGGAAGTGCAAACGTACACGTTTTCGGCCGAAAACGCGTTTTCCGGCGAAAACGCACACCACGGCTCTTTCTGAGAAAAAGCAAGCACGGAGGACGAGAATCGCTTTTGCCCTGCGTAGCGTTCCGGGCAGCGGGTAGAACCAGGCAGAGAATTCCCGGCTAGCAGCTTCCCTGTGGCCGGGAAGTGCAAACGTACTACGTTTTCGGCCGAAAACGCGTTTACCGGCGAAAACGCACACCACGGCTCTTTCTGAGAAAAAGCAAGCACGGAGGACGAGAATCGCTTTTGCCCTGCGTAGCGTTCCGGGCAGCGGGTAGAACCAGGCAGAGAATTCCCGGCTAGCAGCTTCCCTGTGGCCGGGAAGTGCAAACGTACACGTTTTCGGCCGAAAACGCGTTTTCCGGCGAAAACGCACACCACGGCTCTTTCTGAGAAAAAGCAAGCACGGAGGACGAGAATCGCTTTTGCCCTGCGTAGCGTTCCGGGCAGCGGGTAGAACCAGGCAGAGAATTCCCGGCTAGCAGCTTCCCTGTGGCGGGGAAGTGCAAACGTACACGTTTTCGGCCGAAAACGCGTTTTCCGGCGAAAACGCACACCACGGCTCTTTCTGAGAAAAAGCAAGCACGGAGGACGAGAATCGCTTTTGCCCTGCGTAGCGTTCTGAGCAGCGGGAAGAAATAGGCAGCGAATTGCCGGCTAGCAGCTTCCCTGTGGCCGGGAAGTGCAAACGTACACGTTTTCGGCCGAAAACGCGTTTTCCGGCGAAAAAGCACACCACGGCTCTTTCTGAGACAAAGCAAGCACGGAGGACGAGAATCGCTTTTGCCCTGCGTAGCGTTCCGGGCAGCGGGTAGAACCAGGCAGAGAATTCCCGGCTAGCAGCTTCCCTGTGGCCGGGAAGTGCAAACGTACACGTTTTCGGCCAAAAAACCTTTTCTGGCGAAAACGCACACCACGGCTCTTTCTGAGAAAAAGCAAGCACGGAGGACGAGAATCGCTTTTGCCCTGCGTAGCGTTCCGGGCAGCGGGTAGAACCAGGCAGAGAATTCCCGTCTAGCAGCTTCCCTGTGGCCGGGAAGTGCAAACGTACACGTTTTCGGCCGAAAACGCTTTTTCCGGCGAAAACGCACACCACGGCTCTTTCTGAGAAAAAGCAAGCACGGAGGACGAGAATCACTTTTGCCCTGCGTAGCGTTCTGAGCAACGGGTAGAACCAGGCAGAGAATTCCCGGCTAGCAGCTTCCCTGTGGCCGGGAAGTGCAAACCTACACGTTTTCGGCCGAAAACGCGTTTTCCGGCGAAAAAGCACACCATGGCTCTTTCTGAGAAAAAGCAAGCACGGAGGACGAGAATCGCTTTTGCCCTGCGTAGCGTTCCGGGCAGCGGGTAGAACCAGGCAGAGAATTCCCGTCTAGCAGCTTCCCTGTGGCGGGGAAGTGCAAACGTACACGTTTTCGGCCGAAAACGCGTTTTCCGGCGAAAACGCACACCACGGCTCTTTCTGAGAAAAAGCAAGCACGGAGGACGAGAATCGCTTTTGCCCTGCGTAGCGTTCCGGGCAGCGGGTAGAACCAGGCAGAGAATTCCCGGCTAGCAGCTTCCCTGTGGCGGGGATGTGCAAACGTACACGTTTTCGGCCGAAAACGCGTTTACCGGCGAAAACGCACACCACGGCTCTTTCTGAGAAAAAGCAAGCACGGAGGACGAGAATCGCTTTTGCCCTGCGTAGCGTTCCGGGCAGCGGGTAGAACCAGGCAGAGAATTCCCGGCTAGCAGCTTCCCTGTGGCCGGGAAGTGCAAACGTACACGTTTTCGGCTAAAACGCGTTTTCCGGCAAAAACGCACACCACGGCTCTTTCTGAGAAAAAGCAAGCACGGAGGACGAGAATCGCTTTTGCCCTGCGTAGTGTTCCGGGCAGCGGGTAGAACCAGGCAGAGAATTCCCGGCTAGCAGCTTCCCTGTGGCCGGGAAGTGCAAACGTACACGTTTTCGGCCGAAAACGCGTTTTCCCGCGAAAACGCACACCACGGCTCTTTCTGAGAAAAAGCAAGCACGGAGGACGAGAATCGCTTTTGCCCTGCGTAGCGTTCCGGGCAGCGGGTAGAACCAGGCAGAGAATTCCCGGCTAGCAGCTTCCCTCAAGCCGGGAAGTGCAAAAGTACACGTTTTCGCCGAAAACACGTTTTCCGGCGAAAACGCACACCACGGCTCTTTCTGAGAAAAAGCAAGCACGGAGGACGAGAATCGGTTTTGCCCAGCGTAGCGTTCCTGGCAGCGGGTAGAACCAGGCAGAGAATTCCCGGCTAGCAGCTTCCCTGTGGCCGGGAAGTGCAAACGTACACGTTTTCGGCCGAAAACGCATTTACCGGCGAAAACGCACACCACGGCTCTTTCTGAGAGAAAGCAAGCACGGAGGACGAGAATCGCTTTTGCCCTGCGTAGCGTTCCGGGCAGCGGGTAGAACCAGGCAGAGAATTCCCGGCTAGCAGCTTCCCTGTGGCCGGGAAGTGCAAACGTACACGATTTCGGCCGAAAACGCGTTTTCCGGCAAAAACGCACACCACGGCTCTTTCTGGGAAAAAGCAAGCACGGAGGACGAGAATCGCTTTTGCCCTGCGTAGCGTTCCGGGCAGCGGGTAGAACCAGGCAGAGAATTCCCGTCTAGCAGCTTCCCTGTGGCCGGGAAGTGCAAACGTACACGTTTTCGGCCGAAAACGCGTTTTCCGGCGAAAACGCACACCACGGCTCTTTCTGAGAAAAAGCAAGCACGGAGGACGAGAATCGCTTTTGCCCTGCGTAGCGTTCCGGGCAGCGGGTAGAACCAGGCAGATAATTCCCGTCTAGCAGCTTCCCTGTGGCGGGGAAGTGCAAACTTACACGTTTTCGGCCGAAAACGCGTTTACCGGCGAAAACGCACACCACGGCTCTTTCTGAGAAAAAGCAAGCACGGAGGACGAGAATCGCTTTTGCCCTGCGTAGCGTTACGGGCAGCGGGTAGAACCAGGCAGAGAATTCCCGGCTAGCAGCTTCCCTGTGGCCGGGAAGTGCAAACGTACTACGTTTTCGGCCGAAAACGCGTTTTGCGGCGAAAACGCACACCACGGCTCTTTCTGAGAAAAAGCAAGCACGGAGGACGAGAATCGCTTTTGCCCTGCGTAGTGTTCCGGGCAGCGGGTAGAACCAGGCAGAGAATTCCCGGCTAGCAGCTTCCCTGTGGCCGGGAAGTGCAAACGTACACGTTTTCGCCGAAAACGCGTTTTCCGGCGAAAACGCACACCACGGCTCTTTCTGAGTAAAAGCAAGCACGGAGGACGAGAATCGCTTTTGCCCTGCGTAGCGTTCCGGGCAGCGGGTAGAACCAGGCAGAGAATTCCCGGCTAGCAGCTTCCCTCAAGCCGGGAAGTGCAAACGTACACGTTTTCGCCGAAAACACGTTTTCCGGCGAAAACGCACACCACGGCTCTTTCTGAGAAAAAGCAAGCACGGAGGACGAGAATCGCTTTTGCCCAGCGTAGCGTTCCGGGCAGCGGGTAGAACCAGGCAGAGAATTCCCGGCTAGCAGCTTCCCTGTGGCCGGGAAGTGCAAACGTACACGTTTTCGGCCGAAAACGCGTTTACCGGCGAAAACGCACACCACGGCTCATTCTGAGAGAAAGCAAGCACGGAGGACGAGAATCGCTTTTGCCCTGCGTAGCGTTCCGGGCAGCGGGTAGAACCAGGCAGAGAATTCCCGGCTAGCAGCTTCCCTGTGGCCGGGAAGTGCAAACGTACACGTTTTCGGCCGAAAACGCGTTTTCCGGCGAAAACGCACACCACGGCTCTTTCTGGGAAAAAGCAAGCACGGAGGACGAGAATCGCTTTTGCCCTGCGTAGCGTTCCGGGCAGCGGGTAGAACCAGGCAGAGAATTCCCGTCTAGCAGTTTCCCTGTGGCCGGGAAGTGCAAACGTACACGTTTTCGGCCGAAAACGCGTTTTCCGGCGAAAACGCACACCACGGCTCTTTCTGAGAAAAAGCAAGCACGGAGGACGAGAATCGCTTTTGCCCTGCGTAGCGTTCCGGGCAACGGGTAGAACCAGGCAGAGAATTCCCGGCTAGCAGCTTCCCTGTGGCGGGGAAGTGCAAACTTACACGTTTTCGGCCGAAAACGCGTTTACCGGCGAAAACGCACACCACGGCTCTTTCTGAGAAAAAGCAAGCACGGAGGACGAGAATCGCTTTTGCCCTGCTTAGCGTTCCGGGCAGCGGGTAGAACCAGGCAGAGAATTCCCGGCTAGCAGCTTCCCTGTGGCGGGGAAGTGCAAACGTACACGTTTTCGGCCGAAAAAGCGTTTTCTAGCGAAAACGCACACCACGGCTCTTTCTGAGAAAAAGCAAGCACGGAGGACGAGAATCGCTTTTGCCCTGCGTAGTGTTCCGGGCAGCGGGTAGAACCAGGCAGAGAATTCCCGGCTAGCAGCTTCCCTGTGGCCGGGAAGTGCAAACGTACACGTTTTCGCCGAAAACGCGTTTTCCGGCTAAAACGCACACCACGGCTCTTTCTGAGAAAAAGCAAGCACGGAGGACGAGAATCGCTTTTGCCCTGCGTAGCGTTCCGGGCAGCGGGTAGAACCAGGCAGAGAATTCCCGTCTAGCAGCTTCCCTGTGGCCGGGAAGTGCAAACGTACACGTTTTCGGCCGAAAACGCGTTTTCCGGCGAAAACGCACACCACGGCTCTTTCTGAGAAAAAGCAAGCACGGAGGACGAGAATCGCTTTTGCCCTGCGTAGCGTTCCGGGCAGCGGGTAGAACCAGGCAGAGAATTCCCGGCTAGCAGCTTCCCTGTGGCCGGGAAGTGCAAACGTACACGTTTTCGGCCGAAAACGCGTTTTCCGGCGAAAACGCACACCACGGCTCTTTCTGAGAAAAAGCAAGCACGGAGGACGAGAATCGCTTTTGCCCTGCGTAGCGTTCCGGGCAGCGGGTAGAACCAGGCAGAGAATTCCCGGCTAGCAGCTTCCCTGTGGCCGGGAAGTGCAAACGTACACGTTTTCGGCCGAAAACGCGTTTTCCGGCGAAAACGCACACCACGGCTCTTTCTGAGAAAAAGCAAGCACGGAGGACGAGAATCGCTTTTGCCCTGCGTAGCGTTCCTGGCAGCGGGTAGAACCAGGCAGAGAATTCCCGTCTAGCAGCTTCCCTGTGGCGGGGAAGTGCAAACGTACACGTTTTCGGCCGAAAACGCGTTTTCCGGCGAAAACGCACACCACGGCTCTTTCTGAGAAAAAGCAAGCACGGAGGACGAGAATCGCTTTTGCCCTGCGTACCGTTCCGGGCAGCGGGTAGAACCAGGCAGAGAATTCCCGGCTAGCAGCTTCCCTGTGGCCGGGAAATGCAAACGTACACGTTTTCGGCCGAAAACGCGTTTTCCCGCGAAAACGCACACCACGGCTCTTTCTGAGAAAAAGCAAGCACGGAGGACGAGAATCGCTTTTGCCCTGCGTAACGTTCCGGGCAGCGGGTAGAACCAGGCAGAGAATTCCCGGCTAGCAGCTTCCCTGTGGCCGGGGAGTGCAAACGTACACGTTTTCGGCCGAAAACGCGTTTTCCGGCGAAAACGCACACCACGGCTCTTTCTGAGAAAAAGCAAGCACGGAGGACGAGAATCGCTTTTGCCCTGCGTAGCGTTCTGAGCAACGGGTAGAACCAGGCAGAGAATTCCCGGCTAGCAGCTTCCCTGTGGCCGGGAAGTGCAAACCTACACGTTTTCGGCCGAAAACGCGTTTTCCGGCGAAAAAGCACACCATGGCTCTTTCTGAGAAAAAGCAAGCACGGAGGACGAGAATCGCTTTTGCCCTGCGTAGCGTTCCGGGCAGCGGGTAGAACCAGGCAGAGAATTCCCGGCTAGCAGCTTCCCTGTGGCGGGGAAGTGCAAACGTACACGTTTTCGGCCGAAAACGCGTTTTCCGGCGAAAACGCACACCACGGCTCTTTCTGAGAAAAAGCAAGCACGGAGGACGAGAATCGCTTTTGCCCTGCGTAGCGTTCCGGGCAGCGGGTAGAACCAGGCAGAGAATTCCCGGCTAGCAGCTTCCCTGTGGCCGGGAAGTGCAAACGTACACGTTTTCGGCCGAAAACGCGTTTTCCCGCGAAAACGCACACCACGGCTCTTTCTGAGAAAAAGCAAGCACGGAGGACGAGAATCGCTTTTGCCCTGCGTAGCGTTCCTGGCAGCGGGTAGAACCAGGCAGAGAATTCCCGGCTAGCAGCTTCCCTGTGGCCGGGAAGTGCAAACGTACACGTTTTCGGCCGAAAACGCGTTTTCCGGCGAAAACGCACACCACGGCTCTTTCTGAGAAAAAGCAAGCACGGAGGACGAGAATCGCTTTTGCCCTGCGTAGCGTTCTGAGCAGCGGGAAGAAATAGGCAGCGAATTGCCGGCTAGCAGCTTCCCTGTGGCCGGGAAGTGCAAACGTACACGTTTTCGGCCGAAAACGCGTTTTCCGGCGAAAAAGCACACCACGGCTCTTTCTGAGACAAAGCAAGCACGGAGGACGAGAATCGCTTTTGCCCTGCGTAGCGTTCCGGGCAGCGGGTAGAACCAGGCAGAGAATTCCCGGCTAGCAGCTTCCCTGTGGCTGGGAAGTGCAAACGTACACGTTTTCGGCCGAAAACGCTTTTTCCGGCGAAAACGCACACCACGGCTCTTTCTGAGAAAAAGCAAGCACGGAGGACGAGAATCGCTTTTGCCCTGCGTAGCGTTCTGAGCAACGGGTAGAACCAGGCAGAGAATTCCCGGCTAGCAGCTTCCCTGTGGCCGGGAAGTGCAAACCTACACGTTTTCGGCCGAAAACGCGTTTTCCGGCGAAAAAGCACACCATGGCTCTTTCTGAGAAAAACCAAGCACGGAGGACGAGAATCGCTTTTGCCCTGCGTAGCGTTCCGGGCAGCGGGTAGAACCAGGCAGAGAATTCCCGGCTAGCAGCTTCCCTGTGGCGGGGAAGTGCAAACGTACACGTTTTCGGCCGAAAACGCGTTTTCCGGCGAAAACGCACACCACGGCTCTTTCTGAGAAAAAGCAAGCACGGAGGACGAGAATCGCTTTTGCCCTGCGTAGCGTTCAGGGCAGCGGGTAGAACCAGGCAGAGAATTCCCGGCTAGCAGCTTCCCTGTGGCCGGGAAGTGCAAACGTACACGTTTTCGGCCGAAAACGCGTTTTCCGGCGAAAACGCACACCACGGCTCTTTCTGAGAAAAAGCAAGCACGGAGGACGAGAATCGCTTTTGCCCTGCGTAGCGTTCCGGGCAGCGGGTAGAACCAGGCAGAGAATTCCCGGCTAGCAGCTGCCCTGTGGCCGGGAAGTGCAAACGTACACGTTTTCGGCCGAAAACGCGTTTTCCGGCGAAAACGCACACCACGGCTCTTTCTGAGAAAAAGCAAGCACGGAGGACGAGAATCGCTTTTGCCCTGCCTAGCGTTCCGGGCAGCGGGTAGAACCAGGCAGAGAATTCCCGGCTAGCAGCTTCCCTCAAGCCGGGAAGTGCAAACGTACACGTTTTCGCCGAAAACACGTTTTCCGGCGAAAACGCACACCACGGCTCTTTCTGAGAAAAACCAAGCACGGAGGACGAGAATCGCTTTTGCCCTGCGTAGCGTTCCGGGCAGCGGGTAGAACCAGGCAGAGAATTCCCGGCTAGCAGCTTCCCTGTGGCCGGGAAGTGCAAACGTACACGTTTTCGGCCGAAAACGCGTTTTCCGGCGAAAACGCACACCACGGCTCTTTCTGAGAAAAAGCAAGCACGGAGGACGAGAATCGCTTTTGCCCTGCGTAGCGTTCCGGGCAGCGGGTAGAACCAGGCAGAGAATTCCCGGCTAGCAGCTTCCCTGTGGCGGGGAAGTGCAAACTTACACGTTTTCGGCCGAAAACGCGTTTTCCGGCGAAAACGCACACCACGGCTCTTTCTGAGAAAAAGCAAGCACGGAGGACGAGAATCGCTTTTGCCCTGCGTAGCGTTCCGGGCAGCGGGTAGAACCAGGCAGAGAATTCCCGGCTAGCAGCTTCCCTGTGGCGGGGAAGTGCAAACGTACACGTTTTCGGCCGAAAAAGCGTTTTCTGGCGAAAACGCACACCACGGCTCTTTCTGAGAAAAAGCAAGCACGGAGGACGAGAATCGCTTTTGCCCTGCGTAGTGTTCCGGGCAGCGGGTAGAACCAGGCAGAGAATTCCCGGCTAGCAGCTTCCCTGTGGCCGGGAAGTGCAAACGTACACGTTTTCGCCGAAAACGCGTTTTCCGGCGAAAACGCACACCACGGCTCTTTCTGAGAAAAAGCAAGCACGGAGGACGAGAATCGCTTTTGCCCAGCGTAGCGTTCCGGGCAGCGGGTAGAACCAGGCAGAGAATTCCCGGCTAGCAGCTTCCCTGTGGCCGGGAAGTGCAAACGTACACGTTTTCGGCCGAAAACGCGTTTACCGGCGAAAACGCACACCACGGCTCTTTCTGAGAGAAAGCAAGCACGGAGGACGAGAATCGCTTTTGCCCTGCGTAGCGTTCCGGGCAGCGGGTAGAACCAGGCAGAGAATTCCCGGCTAGCAGCTTCCCTGTGGCCGGGAAGTGCAAACGTACACGTTTTCGGCCGAAAACGCGTTTTCCGGCGAAAACGCACACCACGGCTCTTTCTGGGAAAAAGCAAGCACGGAGGACGAGAATCGCTTTTGCCCTGCGTAGCGTTCCGGGCAGCGGGTAGAACCAGGCAGAGAATTCCCGTCTAGCAGCTTCCCTGTGGCCGGGAAGTGCAAACGTACACGTTTTCGGCCGAAAACGCGTTTTCCGGCGAAAACGCACACCACGGCTCTTTCTGAGAAAAAGCAAGCACGGAGGACGAGAATCGCTTTTGCCCTGCTTAGCGTTCCGGGCAGCGGGTAGAACCAGGCAGAGAATTCCCGGCTAGCAGCTTCCCTGTGGAGGGGAAGTGCAAACGTACACGTTTTCGGCCGAAAAAGCTTTTTCTGGCGAAAACGCACACCACGGCTCTTTCTGAGAAAAAGCAAGCACGGAGGACGAGAATCGCTTTTGCCCTGCGTAGTGTTCCGGGCAGCGGGTAGAACCAGGCAGAGAATTCCCGGCTAGCAGCTTCCCTGTGGCGGGGAAGTGCAAACGTACACGTTTTCGCCGAAAACGCGTTTTCCGGCGAAAACGCACACCACGGCTCTTTCTGAGAAAAAGCAAGCACGGAGGACGAGAATCGCTTTTGCCCTGCGTAGCGTTCCGGACAGCGGGTAGAACCAGGCAGAGAATTCCCGTCTAGCAGCTTCCCTGTGGCGGGGAAGTGCAAACGTACACGTTTTCGGCCGAAAACGCGTTTTCCGGCGAAAACGCACACCACGGCTCTTTCTGAGAAAAAGCAAGCACGGAGGACGAGAATCGCTTTTGCCCTGCGTAGCGTTCCGGGCAGCGGGTAGAACCAGGCAGAGAATTCCCGTCTAGCAGCTTCCCTGTGGCCGGGAAGTGCAAACGTACACGTTTTCGGCCGAAAACGCGTTTTCCGGCGAAAACGCACACCACGGCTCTTTCTGAGAAAAAGCAAGCACGGAGGACGAGAATCGCTTTTGCCCTGCGTAGCGTTCCGGGCAGCGGGTAGAACCAGGCAGAGAATTCCCGGCTAGCAGCTTCCCTGTGGCCGGGAAGTGCAAACGTACACGTTTTCGGCCGAAAACGCGTTTTCTGGCGAAAACGCACACCACGGCTCTTTCTGAGAAAAAGCAAGCACGGAGGACGAGAATCGCTTTTGCCCTGCGTAGCGTTCCGGGCAGCGGGTAGAACCAGGCAGAGAATTCCCGGCTAGCAGCTTCCCTGTGGCCGGGAAGTGCAAACGTACACGTTTTCGGCCGAAAACGCGTTTTCCGGCGAAAACGCACACCACGGCTCTTTCTGAGAAAAAGCAAGCACGGAGGACGAGAATCGCTTTTGCCCTGCGTAGAGTTCTGAGCAGCGGGTAGAAATAGGTAGCGAATTGCCGGCTAGCAGCTTCCCTGTGGCCGGGAAGTGCAAACGTACACGTTTTCGGCCGAAAACGCGTTTTCCGGCGAAAACGCACACCACGGCTCTTTCTGAGAAAAAGCAAGCACGGAGGACGAGAATCGCTTTTGCCCTGCGTAGCGTTCCTGGCAGCGGGTAGAACCAGGCAGAGAATTCCCGTCTAGCAGCTTCCCTGTGGCGGGGAAGTGCAAACGTACACGTTTTCAGCCGAAAACGCGTTTTCCGGCGAAAACGCACACCACGGCTCTTTCTGAGAAAAAGCAAGCACGGAGGACGAGAATCGCTTTTGCCCTGCGTAGCGTTCCGGGCAGCGGGTAGAACCAGGCAGAGAATTCCCGGCTAGCAGCTTCCCTGTGGCCGGGAAGTGCAAACGTACACGTTTTCGGCCGAAAACGCGTTTTCCCGCGAAAACGCACACCACGGCTCTTTCTGAGAAAAAGCAAGCACGGAGGACGAGAATCGCTTTTGCCTTGCGTAGCGTTCCGGGCAGCGGGTAGAACCAGGCAGAGAATTCCCGGCTAGCAGCTTCCCTGTGGCCGGGAAGTGCAAACGTACACGTTTTCGGCCGAAAACGCGTTTTCCCGCGAAAACGCACACCACGGCTCTTTCTGAGACAAAGCAAGCACGGAGGACGAGAATCGCTTTTGCCCTGCGTAGCGTTCCGGGCAGCGGGTAGAACCAGGCAGAGAATTCCCGGCTAGCAGCTTCCCTGTGGCCGGGAAGTGCAAACGTACACGTTTTCGGCCGAAAACGCGTTTACCGGCGAAAACGCACACAACGGCTCTTTCTGAGAAAAAGCAAGCACGGAGGACGAGAATCGCTTTTGCCCTGCGTAGCGTTCCGGGCAGCGGGTAGAAACAGGCAGAGAATTCCCGGCTAGCAGCTTCCCTGTGGCCGGGAAGTGCAAACGTACACGTTTTCGTCCGAAAACGCGTTTTCCGGCGAAAACGCACACCACGGCTCTTTCTGAGAAAAAGCAAGCACGGAGGACGAGAATCGCTTTTGCCCTGCGTAGTGTTCCGGGCAGCGGGTAGGACCAGGCAGAGAATTCCCGGCTAGCAGCTGCCCTGTGGCCGGGAAGTGCAAACGTACACGTTTTCGGCCGAAAACGCGTTTTCCGGCGAAAACGCACACCACGGCTCTTTCTGAGAAAAAGCAAGCACGGAGGACGAGAATCGCTTTTGCCCTGCGTAGCGTTCCGGGCAGCGGGTAGAACCAGGCAGAGAATTCCCGGCTAGCAGCTTCCCTGTGGCGGGGAAGTGCAAACGTACACGTTTTCGGCCGAAAACGCGTTTTCCGGCGAAAACGCACACCACGGCTCTTTCTGAGAAAAATCAAGCACGGAGGACGAGAATCGCTTTTGCCCTGCTTAGTGTTCCGGGCAGCGGGTAGAACCAGGCAGAGAATTCCCGGCTAGCAGCTTCCCTGTGGCCGGGAAGTGCAAACGTACACGTTTTCGCCGAAAACGCGTTTTCCGGCGAAAACGCACACCACGGCTCTTTCTGAGAAAAAGCAAGCACGGAGGACGAGAATCGCTTTTGCCCTGCGTAGCGTTCCGGGCAGCGGGTAGAACCAGGCAGCGAATTGCCGGCTAGCAGCTTCCCTGTGGCCGGGAAGTGCAAACGTACACGTTTTCGGCCGAAAACGCGTTTTCCGGCGAAAACGCACACCACGGCTCTTTCTGAGAAAAAGCAAGCACGGAGGACGAGAATCGCTTTTGCCCTGCGTAGCGTTCCGGGCAGCGGGTAGAACCAGGCAGAGAATTCCCGGCTAGCAGCTTCCCTGTGGCGGGGAAGTGCAAACGTACACGTTTTCGGCCGAAAACGCGTTTTCCGGCGAAAACGCACACCACGGCTCTTTCTGAGAAAAAGCAAGTACGGAGGACGAGAATCGCTTTTGCCCTGCGTAGCGTTCCGGGCAGCGGGTAGAACCAGGCAGAGAATTCCCGGCTAGCAGCTTCCCTGTGGCCGGGAAGTGCAAACGTACACGTTTTCGGCCGAAAACGCGTTTTCTGGCGAAAACGCACACCACGGCTCTTTCTGAGAAAAAGCAAGCACGGAGGACGAGAATCGCTTTTGCCCTGCGTAGCGTTCCGGGCAGCGGGTAGAACCAGGCAGAGAATTCCCGGCTAGCAGATTCCCTGTGGCCGGGAAGTGCAAACGTACACGTTTTCGGCCGAAAACGCGTTTTCCGGCGAAAACGCACACCACGGCTCTTTCTGGGAAAAAGCAAGCACGGAGGACGAGAATCGCTTTTGCCCTGCGTAGCGTTCCGGGCAGCGGGTAGAACCAGGCAGAGAATTCCCGGCTAGCAGCTTCCCTGTGGCCGGGAAGTGCAAACGTACACGTTTTCGGCCGAAAACGCGTTTTCCCGCGAAAACGCACACCACGGCTCTTTCTGAGAAAAAGCAAGCACGGAGGACGAGAATCGCTTTTGCCCTGATTAGCGTTCCGGGCAGCGGGTAGAACCAGGCAGAGAATTCCCGGCTAGCAGCTTCCCTGTGGAGGGGAAGTGCAAACGTACACGTTTTCGGCCGAAAAAGCGTTTTCTGGCGAAAACGCACACCACGGCTCTTTCTGAGAAAAAGCAAGCACGGAGGACGAGAATCGCTTTTGCCCTGCGTAGTGTTCCGGGCAGCGGGTAGAACCAGGCAGAGAATTCCCGGCTAGCAGCTTCCCTGTGGCGGGGAAGTGCAAACGTACACGTTTTCGCCGAAAACGCGTTTTCCGGCGAAAACGCACACCACGGCTCTTTCTGAGAAAAAGCAAGCACGGAGGACGAGAATCGCTTTTGCCCTGCGTAGCGTTCCGGACAGCGGGTAGAACCAGGCAGAGAATTCCCGTCTAGCAGCTTCCCTGTGGCGGGGAAGTGCAAACGTACACGTTTTCGGCCGAAAACGCGTTTTCCGGCGAAAACGCACACCACGGCTCTTTCTGAGAAAAAGCAAGCACGGAGGACGAGAATCGCTTTTGCCCTGCGTAGCGTTCCGGGCAGCGGGTAGAACCAGGCAGAGAATTCCCGTCTAGCAGCTTCCCTGTGGCCGGGAAGTGCAAACGTACACGTTTTCGGCCGAAAACGCGTTTTCCGGCGAAAACGCACACCACGGCTCTTTCTGAGAAAAAGCAACCACGGAGGACGAGAATCGCTTTTGCCCTGCGTAGCGTTCCGGGCAGCGGGTAGAACCAGGCAGAGAATTCCCGGCTAGCAGCTTCCCTGTGGCCGGGAAGTGCAAACGTACACGTTTTCGGCCGAAAACGCGTTTTCTGGCGAAAACGCACACCACGGCTCTTTCTGAGAAAAAGCAAGCACGGAGGACGAGAATCGCTTTTGCCCTGCGTAGCGTTCCGGGCAGCGGGTAGAACCAGGCAGAGAATTCCCGGCTAGCAGCTTCCCTGTGGCCGGGAAGTGCAAACGTACACGTTTTCGGCCGAAAACGCGTTTTCCGGCGAAAACGCACACCACGGCTCTTTCTGAGAAAAAGCAAGCACGGAGGACGAGAATCGCTTTTGCCCTGCGTAGAGTTCTGAGCAGCGGGTAGAAATAGGCAGCGAATTGCCGGCTAGCAGCTTCCCTGTGGCCGGGAAGTGCAAACGTACACGTTTTCGGCCGAAAACGCGTTTTCCGGCGAAAACGCACACCACGGCTCTTTCTGAGAAAAAGCAAGCACGGAGGACGAGAATCGCTTTTGCCCTGCGTAGCGTTCCTGGCAGCGGGTAGAACCAGGCAGAGAATTCCCGTCTAGCAGCTTCCCTGTGGCGGGGAAGTGCAAACGTACACGTTTTCGGCCGAAAACGCGTTTTCCGGCGAAAACGCACACCACGGCTCTTTCTGAGAAAAAGCAAGCACGGAGGACGAGAATCGCTTTTGCCCTGCGTAGCGTTCCGGGCAGCGGGTAGAACCAGGCAGAGAATTCCCGGCTAGCAGCTTCCCTGTGGCCGGGAAGTGCAAACGTACACGTTTTCGGCCGAAAACGCGTTTTCCGGCGAAAACGCACACCACGGCTCTTTCTGAGAAAAAGCAAGCACGGAGGACGAGAATCGCTTTTGCCTTGCGTAGCGTTCCGGGCAGCGGGTAGAACCAGGCAGAGAATTCCCGGCTAGCAGCTTCCCTGTGGCCGGGAAGTGCAAACGTACACGTTTTCGGCCGAAAACGCGTTTTCCCGCGAAAACGCACACCACGGCTCTTTCTGAGACAAAGCAAGCACGGAGGACGAGAATCGCTTTTGCCCTGCGTAGCGTTCCGGGCAGCGGGTAGAACCAGGCAGAGAATTCCCGGCTAGCAGCTTCCCTGTGGCCGGGAAGTGCAAACGTACACGTTTTCGGCCGAAAACGCGTTTACCGGCGAAAACGCACACAACGGCTCTTTCTGAGAAAAAGCAAGCACGGAGGACGAGAATCGCTTTTGCCCTGCGTAGCGTTCCGGGCAGCGGGTAGAAACAGGCAGAGAATTCCCGGCTAGCAGCTTCCCTGTGGCGGGGAAGTGCAAACGTACACGTTTTCGTCCGAAAACGCGTTTTCCGGCGAAAACGCACACCACGGCTCTTTCTGAGAAAAAGCAAGCACGGAGGACGAGAATCGCTTTTGCCCTGCGTAGTGTTCCGGGCAGCGGGTAGGACCAGGCAGAGAATTCCCGGCTAGCAGCTGCCCTGTGGCCGGGAAGTGCAAACGTACACGTTTTCGGCCGAAAACGCGTTTTCCGGCGAAAACGCACACCACGGCTCTTTCTGAGAAAAAGCAAGCACGGAGGACGAGAATCGCTTTTGCCCTGCGTAGCGTTCCGGGCAGCGGGTAGAACCAGGCAGAGAATTCCCGGCTAGCAGCTTCCCTGTGGCGGGGAAGTGCAAACGTACACGTTTTCGGCCGAAAACGCGTTTTCCGGCGAAAACGCACACCACGGCTCTTTCTGAGAAAAATCAAGCACGGAGGACGAGAATCGCTTTTGCCCTGCTTAGTGTTCCGGGCAGCGGGTAGAACCAGGCAGAGAATTCCCGGCTAGCAGCTTCCCTGTGGCCGGGAAGTGCAAACGTACACGTTTTCGCCGAAAACGCGTTTTCCGGCGAAAACGCACACCACGGCTCTTTCTGAGAAAAAGCAAGCACGGAGGACGAGAATCGCTTTTGCCCTGCGTAGCGTTCCGGGCAGCGGGTAGAACCAGGCAGCGAATTGCCGGCTAGCAGCTTCCCTGTGACCGGGAAGTGCAAACGTACACGTTTTCGGCCGAAAACGCGTTTTCCGGCGAAAACGCACACCACGGCTCTTTCTGAGAAAAAGCAAGCACGGAGGACGAGAATCGCTTTTGCCCTGCGTAGCGTTCCGGGCAGCGGGTAGAACCAGGCAGAGAATTCCCGGCTAGCAGCTTCCCTGTGGCGGGGAAGTGCAAACGTACACGTTTTCGGCCGAAAACGCGTTTTCTGGCGAAAACGCACACCACGGCTCTTTCTGAGAAAAAGCAAGCACGGAGGACGAGAATCGCTTTTGCCCTGCGTAGCGTTCCGGGCAGCGGGTAGAACCAGGCAGAGAATTCCCGGCTAGCAGCTTCCCTGTGGCCGGGAAGTGCAAACGTACACGTTTTCGGCCGAAAACGCGTTTTCCCGCGAAAACGCACACCACGGCTCTTTCTGAGAAAAAGCAAGCACGGAGGACGAGAATCGCTTTTGCCTTGCGTAGCGTTCCGGGCAGCGGGTAGAACCAGGCAGAGAATTCCCGGCTAGCAGCTTCCCTGTGGCCGGGAAGTGCAAACGTACACGTTTTCGGCCGAAAACGCGTTTTCCCGCGAAAACGCACACCACGGCTCTTTCTGAGACAAAGAAAGCACGGAGGACGAGAATCGCTTTTGCCCTGCGTAGCGTTCCGGGCAGCGGGTAGAACCAGGCAGAGAATTCCCGGCTAGCAGCTTCCCTGTGGCCGGGAAGTGCAAACGTACACGTTTTCGGCCGAAAACGCGTTTACCGGCGAAAACGCACACAACGGCTCTTTCTGAGAAAAAGCAAGCACGGAGGACGAGAATCGCTTTTGCCCTGCGTAGCGTTCCGGGCAGCGGGTAGAACCAGGCAGAGAATTCCCGGCTAGCAGCTTCCCTGTGGCCGGGAAGTGCAAACGTACACGTTTTCGGCCGAAAACGCGTTTTCCCGCGAAAACGCACACCACGGCTCTTTCTGAGAAAAAGCAAGCACGGAGGACGAGAATCGCTTTTGCCCAGCGTAGCGTTCCGGGCAGCGGGTAGAACCAGGCAGAGAATTCCCGGCTAGCAGCTTCCCTGTGGCCGGGAAGTGCAAACGTACACGTTTTCGGCCGAAAACGTGTTTTCCGGCGAAAACGCACACCACGGCTCTTTCTGAGAAAAAGCAAGCACGGAGGACGAGAATCGCTTTTGCCCTGCGTAGTGTTCCGGGCAGCGGGTAGAACCAGGCAGAGAATTCCCGGCTAGCAGCTTCCCTGTGGCCGGGAAGTGCAAACGTACACGTTTTCGGCCGAAAACGCGTTTTCCCGCGAAAACGCACACCACGGCTCTTTCTGAGAAAAAGCAAGCACGGAGGACGAGAATCGCTTTTGCCCAGCGTAGCGTTCCGGGCAGCGGGTAGAACCAGGCAGAGAATTCCCGGCTAGCAGCTTCCCTGTGGCCGGGAAGTGCAAACGTACACGTTTTCGGCCGAAAACGTGTTTTCCGGCGAAAACGCACACCACGGCTCTTTCTGAGAAAAATCAAGCACGGAGGACGAGAATCGCTTTTGCCCTGCGTAGTGTTCCGGGCAGCGGGTAGAACCAGGCAGAGAATTCCCGGCTAGCAGCTTCCCTGTGGCCGGGAAGTGCAAACGTACACGTTTTCGCCGAAAACGCGTTTTCCGGCGAAAACGCACACCACGGCTCTTTCTGAGAAAAAGCAAGCACGGAGGACGAGAATCGCTTTTGCCCTGCGTAGCGTTCCGGGCAGCGGGTAGAACCAGGCAGAGAATTCCCGGCTAGCAGCTTCCCTGTGGCCGGGAAGTGCAAACGTACACGTTTTCGGCCGAAAACGCGTTTTCTGGCGAAAACGCACACCACGGCTCTTTCTGAGAAAAAGCAAGCACGGAGGACGAGAATCGCTTTTGCCCTGCGTAGCGTTCCTGGCAGCGGGTAGAACCAGGCAGAGAATTCCCGTCTAGCAGCTTCCCTGTGGCGGGGAAGTGCAAACGTACACGTTTTCGGCCGAAAACGCGTTTTCCGGCGAAAACGCACACCACGGCTCTTTCTGAGAAAAAGCAAGCACGGAGGACGAGAATCGCTTTTGCCCTGCGTAGCGTTCCGGGCAGCGGGTAGAACCAGGCAGAGAATTCCCGGCTAGCAGCTTCCCTGTGGCCGGGAAGTGCAAACGTACACGTTTTCGGCCGAAAACGCGTTTTCCGGCGAAAACGCACACCACGGCTCTTTCTGAGAAAAAGCAAGCACGGAGGACGAGAATCGCTTTTGCCTTGCGTAGCGTTCCGGGCAGCGGGTAGAACCAGGCAGAGAATTCCCGGCTAGCAGCTTCCCTGTGGCCGGGAAGTGCAAACGTACACGTTTTCGGCCGAAAACGCGTTTTCCCGCGAAAACGCACACCACGGCTCTTTCTGAGACAAAGCAAGCACGGAGGACGAGAATCGCTTTTGCCCTGCGTAGCGTTCCGGGCAGCGGGTAGAACCAGGCAGAGAATTCCCGGCTAGCAGCTTCCCTGTGGCCGGGAAGTGCAAACGTACACGTTTTCGGCCGAAAACGCGTTTACCGGCGAAAACGCACACAACGGCTCTTTCTGAGAAAAAGCAAGCACGGAGGACGAGAATCGCTTTTGCCCTGCGTAGCGTTCCGGGCAGCGGGTAGAAACAGGCAGAGAATTCCCGGCTAGCAGCTTCCCTGTGGCCGGGAAGTGCAAACGTACACGTTTTCGTCCGAAAACGCGTTTTCCGGCGAAAACGCACACCACGGCTCTTTCTGAGAAAAAGCAAGCACGGAGGACGAGAATCGCTTTTGCCCTGCGTAGTGTTCCGGGCAGCGGGTAGGACCAGGCAGAGAATTCCCGGCTAGCAGCTGCCCTGTGGCCGGGAAGTGCAAACGTACACGTTTTCGGCCGAAAACGCGTTTTCTAGCGAAAACGCACACCACGGCTCTTTCTGAGAAAAAGCAAGCACGGAGGACGAGAATCGCTTTTGCCCTGCGTAGCGTTCCGGGCAGCGGGTAGAACCAGGCAGAGAATTCCCGGCTAGCAGCTTCCCTGTGGCGGGGAAGTGCAAACGTACACGTTTTCGGCCGAAAACGCGTTTTCCGGCGAAAACGCACACCACGGCTCTTTCTGAGAAAAATCAAGCACGGAGGACGAGAATCGCTTTTGCCCTGCTTAGTGTTCCGGGCAGCGGGTAGAACCAGGCAGAGAATTCCCGGCTAGCAGCTTCCCTGTGGCCGGGAAGTGCAAACGTACACGTTTTCGCCGAAAACGCGTTTTCCGGCGAAAACGCACACCACGGCTCTTTCTGAGAAAAAGCAAGCACGGAGGACGAGAATCGCTTTTGCCCTGCGTAGCGTTCCGGGCAGCGGGTAGAACCAGGCAGCGAATTGCCGGCTAGCAGCTTCCCTGTGGCCGGGAAGTGCAAACGTACACGTTTTCGGCCGAAAACGCGTTTTCCGGCGAAAACGCACACCACGGCTCTTTCTGAGAAAAAGCAAGCACGGAGGACGAGAATCGCTTTTGCCCTGCGTAGCGTTCCGGGCAGCGGGTAGAACCAGGCAGAGAATTCCCGGCTAGCAGCTTCCCTGTGGCGGGGAAGTGCAAACGTACACGTTTTCGGCCGAAAACGCGTTTTCCGGCGAAAACGCACACCACGGCTCTTTCTGAGAAAAAGCAAGTACGGAGGACGAGAATCGCTTTTGCCCTGCGTAGCGTTCCGGGCAGCGGGTAGAACCAGGCAGAGAATTCCCGGCTAGCAGCTTCCCTGTGGCCGGGAAGTGCAAACGTACACGTTTTCGGCCGAAAACGCGTTTTCTGGCGAAAACGCACACCACGGCTCTTTCTGAGAAAAAGCAAGCACGGAGGACGAGAATCGCTTTTGCCCTGCGTAGCGTTCCGGGCAGCGGGTAGAACCAGGCAGAGAATTCCCGGCTAGCAGCTTCCCTGTGGCCGGGAAGTGCAAACGTACACGTTTTCGGCCGAAAACGCGTTTTCCCGCGAAAACGCACACCACGGCTCTTTCTGAGAAAAAGCAAGCACGGAGGACGAGAATCGCTTTTGCCTTGCGTAGCGTTCCGGGCAGCGGGTAGAACCAGGCAGAGAATTCCCGGCTAGCAGCTTCCCTGTGGCCGGGAAGTGCAAACGTACACGTTTTCGGCCGAAAACGCGTTTTCCCGCGAAAACGCACACCACGGCTCTTTCTGAGACAAAGAAAGCACGGAGGACGAGAATCGCTTTTGCCCTGCGTAGCGTTCCGGGCAGCGGGTAGAACCAGGCAGAGAATTCCCGGCTAGCAGCTTCCCTGTGGCCGGGAAGTGCAAACGTACACGTTTTCGGCCGAAAACGCGTTTACCGGCGAAAACGCACACAACGGCTCTTTCTGAGAAAAAGCAAGCACGGAGGACGAGAATCGCTTTTGCCCTGCGTAGCGTTCCGGGCAGCGGGTAGAACCAGGCAGAGAATTCCCGGCTAGCAGCTTCCCTCAAGCCGGGAAGTGCAAACGTACACGTTTTCGGCCGAAAACGCGTTTTCCCGCGAAAACGCACACCACGGCTCTTTCTGAGAAAAAGCAAGCACGGAGGACGAGAATCGCTTTTGCCCAGCGTAGCGTTCCGGGCAGCGGGTAGAACCAGGCAGAGAATTCCCGGCTAGCAGCTTCCCTGTGGCCGGGAAGTGCAAACGTACACGTTTTCGGCCGAAAACGTGTTTTCCGGCGAAAACGCACACCACGGCTCTTTCTGAGAAAAATCAAGCACGGAGGACGAGAATCGCTTTTGCCCTGCGTAGTGTTCCGGGCAGCGGGTAGAACCAGGCAGAGAATTCCCGGCTAGCAGCTTCCCTGTGGCCGGGAAGTGCAAACGTACACGTTTTCGCCGAAAACGCGTTTTCCGGCGAAAACGCACACCACGGCTCTTTCTGAGAAAAAGCAAGCACGGAGGACGAGAATCGCTTTTGCCCTGCGTAGCGTTCCGGGCAGCGGGTAGAACCAGGCAGAGAATTCCCGGCTAGCAGCTTCCCTGTGGCCGGGAAGTGCAAACGTACACGTTTTCGGCCGAAAACGCGTTTTCTGGCGAAAACGCACACCACGGCTCTTTCTGAGAAAAAGCAAGCACGGAGGACGAGAATCGCTTTTGCCCTGCGTAGCGTTCCGGGCAGCGGGTAGAACCAGGCAGAGAATTCCCGGCTAGCAGCTTCCCTGTGGCGGGGAAGTGCAAACTTACACGTTTTCGGCCGAAAACGCGTTTACCGGCGAAAACGCACACCACGGCTCTTTCTGAGAAAAAGCAAGCACGGAGGACGAGAATCGCTTTTGCCCTGCGTAGCGTTCCGGGCAGCGGGTAGAACCAGGCAGAGAATTCCCGGCTAGCAGCTTCCCTGTGGCCGGGAAGTGCAAACGTACACGTTTTCGGCCGAAAACGCGTTTTCCGGCGAAAACGCACACCACGGCTCTTTCTGAGAAAAAGCAAGCACGGAGGACGAGAATCGCTTTTGCCCTGCGTAGTGTTCCGGGCAGCGGGTAGAACCGGGCAGAGAATTCCCGGCTAGCAGCTTCCCTGTGTCGGTGAAGTGCAAACGTACACGTTTTCGGCCGAAAAAGCGTTTTCTGGCGAAAACGCACACCACGGCTCTTTCTGAGAAAAAGCAAGCACGGAGGACGAGAATCGCTTTTGCCTTGCGTAGCGTTCCGGGCAGCGGGTAGAACCAGGCAGAGAATTCCCGGCTAGCAGCTTCCCTCAAGCCGGGAAGTGCAAACGTACACGTTTTCGCCGAAAACACGTTTTCCGGCGAAAACGCACACCACGGCTCTTTCTGAGAAAAAGCAAGCACGGAGGACGAGAATCGCTTTTGCCCAGCGTAGCGTTCCGGGCAGCGGGTAGAACCAGGCAGAGAATTCCCGGCTAGCAGCTTCCCTCAAGCCGGGAAGTGCAAACGTACACGTTTTCGGCCGAAAACGCGTTTTCGGGCGAAAACGCACACCACGGCTCTTTCTGAGAAAAAGCAAGCACGGAGGACGAGAATCGCTTTTGCCCTGCGTAGCGTTCCGGGCAGCGGGTAGAACCAGGCAGAGAATTCCCGGCTAGCAGCTTCCCTGTGGCCGGGAAGTGCAAACGTACACGTTTTCGTCCGAAAACGCGTTTTCCGGCGAAAACGCACACCACGGCTCTTTCTGAGAAAAAGCAAGCACGGAGGACGAGAATCGCTTTTGCCCTGCGTAGCGTTCCGGGCAGCGGGTAGAACCAGGCAGAGAATTCCCGGCTAGCAGCTTCCCTGTGGCCGGGAAGTGCAAACGTACACGT
Source organism: Athene noctua (assembly GCF_965140245.1). Classification (NCBI taxonomy): domain Eukaryota; kingdom Metazoa; phylum Chordata; class Aves; order Strigiformes; family Strigidae; genus Athene; species Athene noctua. Next base: position 80,429 of record NW_027437565.1, on the reverse strand, counting down.
TTTCGGCCGAAAACGCGTTTTCTGGCGAAAACGCACACCACGGCTCTTTCTGAGAAAAAGCAAGCACGGAGGACGAGAATCGCTTTTGCCCTGCGTAGCGTTCCGGGCAGCGGGTAGAACCAGGCAGAGAATTCCCGGCTAGCAGCTTCCCTCAAGCCGGGAAGTGCAAACGTACACGTTTTCGCCGAAAACACGTTTTCCGGCGAAAACGCACACCACGGCTCTTTCTGAGAAAAAGCAAGCACGGAGGACGAGAATCGCTTTTGCCCAGCGTAGCGTTCCGGGCAGCGGGTAGAACCAGGCAGAGAATTCCCGGCTAGCAGCTTCCCTCAAGCCGGGAAGTGCAAACGTACACGTTTTCGGCCGAAAACGCGTTTTCGGGCGAAAACGCACACCACGGCTCTTTCTGAGAAAAAGCAAGCACGGAGGACGAGAATCGCTTTTGCCCTGCGTAGCGTTCCGGGCAGCGGGTAGAACCAGGCAGAGAATTCCCGGCTAGCAGCTTCCCTGTGGCCGGGAAGTGCAAACGTACACGTTTTCGTCCGAAAACGCGTTTTCCGGCGAAAACGCACACCACGGCTCTTTCTGAGAAAAAGCAAGCACGGAGGACGAGAATCGCTTTTGCCCTGCGTAGTGTTCCGGGCAGCGGGTAGAACCAGGCAGAGAATTCCCGGCTAGCAGCTTCCCTGTGGCCGGGAAGTGCAAACGTACACGTTTTCGGCCGAAAACGCGTTTTCCGGCGAAAACGCACACCACGGCTCTTTCTGAGAAAAAGCAAGCACGGAGGACGAGAATCGCTTTTGCCCTGCGTAGCGTTCCGGGCAGCGGGTAGAACCAGGCAGAGAATTCCCGGCTAGCAGCTTCCCTGTGGCCGGGAAGTGCAAACGTACACGTTTTCGGCCGAAAACGCGTTTTCCGGCGAAAACGCACACCACGGCTCTTTCTGAGAAAAATCAAGCACGGAGGACGAGAATCGCTTTTGCCCTGCTTAGTGTTCCGGGCAGCGGGTAGAACCAGGCAGAGAATTCCCGGCTAGCAGCTTCCCTGTGGCCGGGAAGTGCAAACGTACACGTTTTCGGCCGAAAACGCGTTTTCCGGCGAAAACGCACACCACGGCTCTTTCTGAGAAAAAGCAAGCACGGAGGACGAGAATCGCTTTTGCCCTGCGTAGCGTTCCGGGCAGCGGGTAGAACCAGGCAGGGAATTGCCGGCTAGCAGCTTCCCTGTGGCCGGGAAGTGCAAACGTACACGTTTTCGGCCGAAAACGCGTTTTCCGGCGAAAACGCACACCACGGCTCTTTCTGAGAAAAAGCAAGCACGGAGGACGAGAATCGCTTTTGCCCTGCGTAGCGTTCCGGGCAGCGGGTAGAACCAGGCAGAGAATTCCCGGATAGCAGCTTCCCTGTGGCGGGGAAGTGCAAACGTACACGTTTTCGGCCGAAAACGCGTTTTCCGGCGAAAACGCACACCACGGCTCTTTCTGAGAAAAAGCAAGCACGGAGGACGAGAATCGCTTTTGCCCTGCGTAGTGTTCCGGGCAGCGGGTAGAACCAGGCAGAGAATTCCCGGCTAGCAGCTTCCCTGTGGCCGGGAAGTGCAAACGTACACGTTTTCGCCGAAAACGCGTTTTCCGGCGAAAACGCACACCACGGCTCTTTCTGAGAAAAAGCAAGCAAGGAGGAGGAGAATCGCTTTTGCCCTGCGTAGCGTTCCGGGCAGCGGGTAGAACCAGGCAGAGAATTCCCGGCTAGCAGCTTCCCTGTGGCCGGGAAGTGCAAACGTACACGTTTTCGGCCGAAAACGCGTTTTCCGGCGAAAACGCACACCACGGCTCTTTCTGAGAAAAAGCAAGCACGGAGGACGAGAATCGCTTTTGCCCTGCGTAGCGTTCCGGGCAGCGGGTAGAACCAGGCAGAGAATTCCCGGCTAGCAGCTTCCCTGTGGCGGGGAAGTGCAAACGTACACGTTTTCGGCCGAAAAAGTGTTTTCTGGCGAAAACGCACACCACGGCTCTTTCTGAGAAAAAGCAAGCACGGAGGACGAGAATCGCTTTTGCCCTGCGTAGTGTTCCGGGCAGCGGGTAGAACCAGGCAGAGAATTCCCGGCTAGCAGCTTCCCTGTGGCCGGGAAGTGCAAACGTACACGTTTTCGCCGAAAACGCGTTTTCCGGCGAAAACGCACACCACGGCTCTTTCTGAGAAAAATCAAGCACGGAGGTCGAGAATCGCTTTTGCCCTGCGTAGCGTTCCGGGCAGCGGGTAGAACCAGGCAGAGAATTCCCGTCTAGCAGCTTCCCTGTGGCCGGGAAGTGCAAACGTACACGTTTTCGGCCGAAAACGCGTTTTCCGGCGAAAACGCACACCACGGCTCTTTCTGAGAAAAAGCAAGCACGGAGGACGAGAATCGCTTTTGCCCTGCGTAGTGTTCTGGGCAGCGGGTAGAACCAGGCAGAGAATTCCCGGCTAGCAGCTTCCCTGTGGCCGGGAAGTGCAAACGTACACGTTTTCGGCCGAAAACGCGTTTTCCCGCGAAAACGCACACCACGGCTCTTTCTGAGAAAAAGCAAGCACGGAGGACGAGAATCGCTTTTGCCCTGCGTAGCGTTCCGGGCAGCGGGTAGAACCAGGCAGAGAATTCCCGGCTAGCAGCTTCCCTGTGGCCGGGAAGTGCAAACGTACACGTTTTCGGCCGAAAACGCGTTTTCCCGCGAAAACGCACACCACGGCTCTTTCTGAGAAAAAGCAAGCACGGAGGACGAGAATCACTTTTGCCCTGCGTAGCGTTCCGGGCAGCGGGTAGAACCAGGCAGAGAATTCCCGGCTAGCAGCTTCCCTCAAGCCGGGAAGTGCAAACGTACACGTTTTCGCCGAAAACGCGTTTTCCGGCGAAAACGCACACCACGGCTCTTTCTGAGAAAAAGCAAGCACGGAGGACGAGAATCGCTTTTGCCCTGCGTAGCGTTCCGGGCAGCGGGTAGAACCAGGCAGAGAATTCCCGGCTAGCAGCTTCCCTGTGGCCGGGAAGTGCAAACGTACACGTTTTCGGCGGAAAACGCGTTTACCGGCGAAAACGCACACCACGGCTCTTTCTGAGAAAAAGCAAGCACGGAGGACGAGAATCGCTTTTGCCCTGCGTAGCGTTCCGGGCAGCGGGTAGAACCAGGCAGAGAATTCCCGGCTAGCAGCTTCCCTGTGGCCGGGAAGTGCAAACGTACACGTTTTCGGCCGAAAACGCGTTTTCCGGCGAAAACGCACACCACGGCTCTTTCTGAGAAAAAGCAAGCACGGAGGACGAGAATCGCTTTTGCCCTGCGTAGCGTTCCGGGCAGCGGGTAGAACCAGGCAGAGAATTCCCGTCTAGCAGCTTCCCTGTGGCCGGGAAGTGCAAACGTACACGTTTTCGGCCGAAAACGCGTTTTCCGGCGAAAACGCACACCACGGCTCTTTCTGAGAAAAAGCAAGCACGGAGGACGAGAATCGCTTTTGCCCTGCGTAGCGTTCCGGGCAGCGGGTAGAACCAGGCAGAGAATTCCCGGCTAGCAGCTTCCCTGTGGCGGGGAAGTGCAAACTTACACGTTTTCGGCCGAAAACGCGTTTTCCGGCGAAAACGCACACCACGGATCTTTCTGAGAAAAAGCAAGCACGGAGGACGAGAATCGCTTTTGCCCTGCGTAGCGTTCCGGGCAGCGGGTAGAACCAGGCAGAGAATTCCCGGCTAGCAGCTTCCCTGTGGCCGGGAAGTGCAAACGTACACGTTTTCGGCCGAAAACGCGTTTTCTGGCGAAAACGCACACCACGGCTCTTTCTGAGAAAAAGCAAGCACGGAGGACGAGAATCGCTTTTGCCCTGCGTAGCGTTCCGGGCAGCGGGTAGAACCAGGCAGAGAATTCCCGGCTAGCAGCTTCCCTGTGGCGGGGAAGTGCAAACGTACACGTTTTCGCCGAAAACGCGTTTTCCGGCGAAAACGCACACCACGGCTCTTTCTGAGAAAAAGCAAGTACGGAGGACGAGAATCGCTTTTGCCCTGCGTAGCGTTCCGGGCAGCGGGTAGAACCAGGCAGAGAATTCCCGGCTAGCAGCTTCCCTGTGGCCGGGAAGTGCAAACGTACACGTTTTCGGCCGAAAACGCGTTTTCTGGCGAAAAAGCACACCACGGCTCTTTCTGAGAAAAAGCAAGCACGGAGGACGAGAATCGCTTTTGCCCTGCGTAGCGTTCCGGGCAGCGGGTAGAACCAGGCAGAGAATTCCCGGCTAGCAGATTCCCTGTGGCCGGGAAGTGCAAACGTACACGTTTTCGGCCGAAAACGCGTTTTCCGGCGAAAACGCACACCACGGCTCTTTCTGGGAAAAAGCAAGCACGGAGGACGAGAATCGCTTTTGCCCTGCGTAGCGTTCCGGGCAGCGGGTAGAACCAGGCAGAGAATTCCCGGCTAGCAGCTTCCCTGTGGCCGGGAAGTGCAAACGTACACGTTTTCGGCCGAAAACGCGTTTTCCCGCGAAAACGCACACCACGGCTCTTTCTGAGAAAAAGCAAGCACGGAGGACGAGAATCGCTTTTGCCCTGCTTAGCGTTCCGGGCAGCGGGTAGAACCAGGCAGAGAATTCCCGGCTAGCAGCTTCCCTGTGGAGGGGAAGTGCAAACGTACACGTTTTCGGCCGAAAAAGCGTTTTCTGGCGAAAACGCACACCACGGCTCTTTCTGAGAAAAAGCAAGCACGGAGGACGAGAATCGCTTTTGCCCTGCGTAGTGTTCCGGGCAGCGGGTAGAACCAGGCAGAGAATTCCCGGCTAGCAGCTTCCCTGTGGCGGGGAAGTGCAAACGTACACGTTTTCGCCGAAAACGCGTTTTCCGGCGAAAACGCACACCACGGCTCTTTCTGAGAAAAAGCAAGCACGGAGGACGAGAATCGCTTTTGCCCTGCGTAGCGTTCCGGACAGCGGGTAGAACCAGGCAGAGAATTCCCGTCTAGCTGCTTCCCTGTGGCGGGGAAGTGCAAACGTACACGTTTTCGGCCGAAAACGCGTTTTCCGGCGAAAACGCACACCACGGCTCTTTCTGAGAAAAAGCAAGCACGGAGGACGAGAATCGCTTTTGCCCTGCGTAGCGTTCCGGGCAGCGGGTAGAACCAGGCAGAGAATTCCCGTCTAGCAGCTTCCCTGTGGCCGGGAAGTGCAAACGTACACGTTTTCGGCCGAAAACGCGTTTTCCGGCGAAAACGCACACCACGGCTCTTTCTGAGAAAAAGCAACCACGGAGGACGAGAATCGCTTTTGCCCTGCGTAGCGTTCCGGGCAGCGGGTAGAACCAGGCAGAGAATTCCCGGCTAGCAGCTTCCCTGTGGCCGGGAAGTGCAAACGTACACGTTTTCGGCCGAAAACGCGTTTTCTGGCGAAAACGCACACCACGGCTCTTTCTGAGAAAAAGCAAGCACGGAGGACGAGAATCGCTTTTGCCCTGCGTAGCGTTCCGGGCAGCGGGTAGAACCAGGCAGAGAATTCCCGGCTAGCAGCTTCCCTGTGGCCGGGAAGTGCAAACGTACACGTTTTCGGCCGAAAACGCGTTTTCCGGCGAAAACGCACACCACGGCTCTTTCTGAGAAAAAGCAAGCACGGAGGACGAGAATCGCTTTTGCCCTGCGTAGAGTTCTGAGCAGCGGGTAGAAATAGGCAGCGAATTGCCGGCTAGCAGCTTCCCTGTGGCCGGGAAGTGCAAACGTACACGTTTTCGGCCGAAAACGCGTTTTCCGGCGAAAACGCACACCACGGCTCTTTCTGAGAAAAAGCAAGCACGGAGGACGAGAATCGCTTTTGCCCTGCGTAGCGTTCCGGGCAGCGGGTAGAACCAGGCAGAGAATTCCCGGCTAGCAGCTTCCCTGTGGCGGGGAAGTGCAAACGTACACGTTTTCGGCCGAAAACGCGTTTTCCGGCGAAAACGCACAGCACGGCTCTTTCTGAGAAAAAGCAAGCACGGAGGACGAGAATCGCTTTTGCCCTGCGTAGCGTTCCGGGCAGCGGGTAGAACCAGGCAGAGAATTCCCGGCTAGCAGCTTCCCTGTGGCCGGGAAGTGCAAACGTACACGTTTTCGGCCGAAAACGCGTTTTCCGGCGAAAACGCACACCACGGCTCTTTCTGAGAAAAAGCAAGCACGGAGGACGAGAATCGCTTTTGCCTTGCGTAGCGTTCCGGGCAGCGGGTAGAACCAGGCAGAGAATTCCCGGCTAGCAGCTTCCCTGTGGCCGGGAAGTGCAAACGTACACGTTTTCGGCCGAAAACGCGTTTTCCCGCGAAAACGCACACCACGGCTCTTTCTGAGACAAAGCAAGCACGGAGGACGAGAATCGCTTTTGCCCTGCGTAGCGTTCCGGGCAGCGGGTAGAACCAGGCAGAGAATTCCCGTCTAGCAGCTTCCCTGTGGCCGGGAAGTGCAAACGTACACGTTTTCGGCCGAAAACGCGTTTACCGGCGAAAACGCACACAACGGCTCTTTCTGAGAAAAAGCAAGCACGGAGGACGAGAATCGCTTTTGCCCTGCGTAGCGTTCCGGGCAGCGGGTAGAAACAGGCAGAGAATTCCCGGCTAGCAGCTTCCCTGTGGCCGGGAAGTGCAAACGTACACGTTTTCGTCCGAAAACGCGTTTTCCGGCGAAAACGCACACCACGGCTCTTTCTGAGAAAAAGCAAGCACGGAGGACGAGAATCGCTTTTGCCCTGCGTAGTGTTCCGGGCAGCGGGTAGGACCAGGCAGAGAATTCCCGGCTAGCAGCTGCCCTGTGGCCGGGAAGTGCAAACGTACACGTTTTCGGCCGAAAACGCGTTTTCCGGCGAAAACGCACACCACGGCTCTTTCTGAGAAAAAGCAAGCACGGAGGACGAGAATCGCTTTTGCCCTGCGTAGCGTTCCGGGCAGCGGGTAGAACCAGGCAGAGAATTCCCGGCTAGCAGCTTCCCTGTGGCGGGGAAGTGCAAACGTACACGTTTTCGGCCGAAAACGCGTTTTCCGGCGAAAACGCACACCACGGCTCTTTCTGAGAAAAATCAAGCACGGAGGACGAGAATCGCTTTTGCCCTGCTTAGTGTTCCGGGCAGCGGGTAGAACCAGGCAGAGAATTCCCGGCTAGCAGCTTCCCTGTGGCCGGGAAGTGCAAACGTACACGTTTTCGCCGAAAACGCGTTTTCCGGCGAAAACGCACACCACGGCTCTTTCTGAGAAAAAGCAAGCACGGAGGACGAGAATCGCTTTTGCCCTGCGTAGCGTTCCGGGCAGCGGGTAGAACCAGGCAGCGAATTGCCGGCTAGCAGCTTCCCTGTGGCCGGGAAGTGCAAACGTACACGTTTTCGGCCGAAAACGCGTTTTCCGGCGAAAACGCACACCACGGCTCTTTCTGAGAAAAAGCAAGCACGGAGGACGAGAATCGCTTTTGCCCTGCGTAGCGTTCCGGGCAGCGGGTAGAACCAGGCAGAGAATTCCCGGCTAGCAGCTTCCCTGTGGCGGGGAAGTGCAAACGTACACGTTTTCGGCCGAAAACGCGTTTTCTGGCGAAAACGCACACCACGGCTCTTTCTGAGAAAAAGCAAGCACGGAGGACGAGAATCGCTTTTGCCCTGCGTAGCGTTCCGGGCAGCGGGTAGAACCAGGCAGAGAATTCCCGGCTAGCAGCTTCCCTGTGGCCGGGAAGTGCAAACGTACACGTTTTCGGCCGAAAACGCGTTTTCCCGCGAAAACGCACACCACGGCTCTTTCTGAGAAAAAGCAAGCACGGAGGACGAGAATCGCTTTTGCCTTGCGTAGCGTTCCGGGCAGCGGGTAGAACCAGGCAGAGAATTCCCGGCTAGCAGCTTCCCTGTGGCCGGGAAGTGCAAACGTACACGTTTTCGGCCGAAAACGCGTTTTCCCGCGAAAACGCACACCACGGCTCTTTCTGAGACAAAGAAAGCACGGAGGACGAGAATCGCTTTTGCCCTGCGTAGCGTTCCGGGCAGCGGGTAGAACCAGGCAGAGAATTCCCGGCTAGCAGCTTCCCTGTGGCCGGGAAGTGCAAACGTACACGTTTTCGGCCGAAAACGCGTTTACCGGCGAAAACGCACACAACGGCTCTTTCTGAGAAAAAGCAAGCACGGAGGACGAGAATCGCTTTTGCCCTGCGTAGCGTTCCGGGCAGCGGGTAGAACCAGGCAGAGAATTCCCGGCTAGCAGCTTCCCTGTGGCCGGGAAGTGCAAACGTACACGTTTTCGGCCGAAAACGCGTTTTCCCGCGAAAACGCACACCACGGCTCTTTCTGAGAAAAAGCAAGCACGGAGGACGAGAATCGCTTTTGCCCAGCGTAGCGTTCCGGGCAGCGGGTAGAACCAGGCAGAGAATTCCCGGCTAGCAGCTTCCCTGTGGCCGGGAAGTGCAAACGTAGACGTTTTCGGCCGAAAACGTGTTTTCCGGCGAAAACGCACACCACGGCTCTTTCTGAGAAAAATCAAGCACGGAGGACGAGAATCGCTTTTGCCCTGCGTAGTGTTCCGGGCAGCGGGTAGAACCAGGCAGAGAATTCCCGGCTAGCAGCTTCCCTGTGGCCGGGAAGTGCAAACGTACACGTTTTCGCCGAAAACGCGTTTTCCGGCGAAAACGCACACCACGGCTCTTTCTGAGAAAAAGCAAGCACGGAGGACGAGAATCGCTTTTGCCCTGCGTAGCGTTCCGGGCAGCGGGTAGAACCAGGCAGAGAATTCCCGGCTAGCAGCTTCCCTGTGGCCGGGAAGTGCAAACGTACACGTTTTCGGCCGAAAACGCGTTTTCTGGCGAAAACGCACACCACGGCTCTTTCTGAGAAAAAGCAAGCACGGAGGACGAGAATCGCTTTTGCCCTGCGTAGCGTTCCTGGCAGCGGGTAGAACCAGGCAGAGAATTCCCGTCTAGCAGCTTCCCTGTGGCGGGGAAGTGCAAACGTACACGTTTTCGGCCGAAAACGCGTTTTCCGGCGAAAACGCACACCACGGCTCTTTCTGAGAAAAAGCAAGCACGGAGGACGAGAATCGCTTTTGCCCTGCGTAGCGTTCCGGGCAGCGGGTAGAACCAGGCAGAGAATTCCCGGCTAGCAGCTTCCCTGTGGCCGGGAAGTGCAAACGTACACGTTTTCGGCCGAAAACGCGTTTTCCGGCGAAAACGCACACCACGGCTCTTTCTGAGAAAAAGCAAGCACGGAGGACGAGAATCGCTTTTGCCTTGCGTAGCGTTCCGGGCAGCGGGTAGAACCAGGCAGAGAATTCCCGGCTAGCAGCTTCCCTGTGGCCGGGAAGTGCAAACGTACACGTTTTCGGCCGAAAACGCGTTTTCCCGCGAAAACGCACACCACGGCTCTTTCTGAGACAAAGCAAGCACGGAGGACGAGAATCGCTTTTGCCCTGCGTAGCGTTCCGGGCAGCGGGTAGAACCAGGCAGAGAATTCCCGGCTAGCAGCTTCCCTGTGGCCGGGAAGTGCAAACGTACACGTTTTCGGCCGAAAACGCGTTTACCGGCGAAAACGCACACAACGGCTCTTTCTGAGAAAAAGCAAGCACGGAGGACGAGAATCGCTTTTGTCCTGCATAGCGTTCCGGGCAGCGGGTAGAAACAGGCAGAGAATTCCCGGCTAGCAGCTTCCCTGTGGCCGGGAAGTGCAAACGTACACGTTTTCGTCCGAAAACGCGTTTTCCGGCGAAAACGCACACCACGGCTCTTTCTGAGAAAAAGCAAGCACGGAGGACGAGAATCGCTTTTGCCCTGCGTAGTGTTCCGGGCAGCGGGTAGGACCAGGCAGAGAATTCCCGGCTAGCAGCTGCCCTGTGGCCGGGAAGTGCAAACGTACACGTTTTCGGCCGAAAACGCGTTTTCTAGCGAAAACGCACACCACGGCTCTTTCTGAGAAAAAGCAAGCACGGAGGACGAGAATCGCTTTTGCCCTGCGTAGCGTTCCGGGCAGCGGGTAGAACCAGGCAGAGAATTCCCGGCTAGCAGCTTCCCTGTGGCGGGGAAGTGCAAACGTACACGTTTTCGGCCGAAAACGCGTTTTCCGGCGAAAAAGCACACCACGGCTCTTTCTGAGAAAAATCAAGCACGGAGGACGAGAATCGCTTTTGCCCTGCTTAGTGTTCCGGGCAGCGGGTAGAACCAGGCAGAGAATTCCCGGCTAGCAGCTTCCCTGTGGCCGGGAAGTGCAAACGTACACGTTTTCGGCCGAAAACGCGTTTTCCGGCGAAAACGCACACCACGGCTCTTTCTGAGAAAAAGCAAGCACGGAGGACGAGAATCGCTTTTGCCCTGCGTAGTGTTCTGGGCAGCGGGTAGAACCAGGCAGCGAATTGCCGGCTAGCAGCTTCCCTGTGGCCGGGAAGTGCAAACGTACACGTTTTCGGCCGAAAACGCGTTTTCCGGCGAAAACGCACACCACGGCTCTTTCTGAGAAAAAGCAAGCACGGAGGACGAGAATCGCTTTTGCCCTGCGTAGCGTTCCGGGCAGCGGGTAGAACCAGGCAGAGAATTCCCGGCTAGCAGCTTCCCTGTGGCGGGGAAGTGCAAACGTACACGTTTTCGGCCGAAAACGCGTTTTCCGGCGAAAACGCACACCACGGCTCTTTCTGAGAAAAAGCAAGTACGGAGGACGAGAATCGCTTTAGCCCTGCGTAGCGTTCCGGGCAGCGGGTAGAACCAGGCAGAGAATTCCCGGCTAGCAGCTTCCCTGTGGCCGGGAAGTGCAAACGTACACGTTTTCGGCCGAAAACGCGTTTTCTGGCGAAAACGCACACCACGGCTCTTTCTGAGAAAAAGCAAGCACGGAGGACGAGAATCGCTTTTGCCCTGCGTAGCGTTCCGGGCAGCGGGTAGAACCAGGCAGAGAATTCCCGGCTAGCAGCTTCCCTGTGGCCGGGAAGTGCAAACGTACACGTTTTCGGCCGAAAACGCGTTTTCCCGCGAAAACGCACACCACGGCTCTTTCTGAGAAAAAGCAAGCACGGAGGACGAGAATCGCTTTTGCCTTGCGTAGCGTTCCGGGCAGCGGGTAGAACCAGGCAGAGAATTCCCGGCTAGCAGCTTCCCTGTGGCCGGGAAGTGCAAACGTACACGTTTTCGGCCGAAAACGCGTTTTCCCGCGAAAACGCACACCACGGCTCTTTCTGAGACAAAGAAAGCACGGAGGACGAGAATCGCTTTTGCCCTGCGTAGCGTTCCGGGCAGCGGGTAGAACCAGGCAGAGAATTCCCGGCTAGCAGCTTCCCTGTGGCCGGGAAGTGCAAACGTACACGTTTTCGGCCGAAAACGCGTTTACCGGCGAAAACGCACACAACGGCTCTTTCTGAGAAAAAGCAAGCACGGAGGACGAGAATCGCTTTTGCCCTGCGTAGCGTTCCGGGCAGCGGGTAGAACCAGGCAGAGAATTCCCGGCTAGCAGCTTCCCTGTGGCCGGGAAGTGCAAACGTACACGTTTTCGGCCGAAAACGCGTTTTCCCGCGAAAACGCACACCACGGCTCTTTCTGAGAAAAAGCAAGCACGGAGGACGAGAATCGCTTTTGCCCAGCGTAGCGTTCCGGGCAGCGGGTAGAACCAGGCAGAGAATTCCCGGCTAGCAGCTTCCCTGTGGCCGGGAAGTGCAAACGTACACGTTTTCGGCCGAAAACGTGTTTTCCGGCGAAAACGCACACCACGGCTCTTTCTGAGAAAAATCAAGCACGGAGGACGAGAATCGCTTTTGCCCTGCGTAGTGTTCCGGGCAGCGGGTAGAACCAGGCAGAGAATTCCCGGCTAGCAGCTTCCCTGTGGCCGGGAAGTGCAAACGTACACGTTTTCGCCGAAAACGCGTTTTCCGGCGAAAACGCACACCACGGCTCTTTCTGAGAAAAAGCAAGCACGGAGGACGAGAATCGCTTTTGCCCTGCGTAGCGTTCCGGGCAGCGGGTAGAACCAGGCAGAGAATTCCCGGCTAGCAGCTTCCCTGTGGCCGGGAAGTGCAAACGTACACGTTTTCGGCCGAAAACGCGTTTTCTGGCGAAAACGCACACCACGGCTCTTTCTGAGAAAAAGCAAGCACGGAGGACGAGAATCGCTTTTGCCCTGCGTAGCGTTCCGGGCAGCGGGTAGAACCAGGCAGAGAATTCCCGGCTAGCAGCTTCCCTGTGGCGGGGAAGTGCAAACTTACACGTTTTCGGCCGAAAACGCGTTTACCGGCGAAAACGCACACCACGGCTCTTTCTGAGAAAAAGCAAGCACGGAGGACGAGAATCGCTTTTGCCCTGCGTAGCGTTCCGGGCAGCGGGTAGAACCAGGCAGAGAATTCCCGGCTAGCAGCTTCCCTGTGGCCGGGAAGTGCAAACGTACACGTTTTCGGCCGAAAACGCGTTTTCCGGCGAAAACGCACACCACGGCTCTTTCTGAGAAAAAGCAAGCACGGAGGACGAGAATCACTTTTGCCCTGCGTAGTGTTCCGGGCAGCGGGTAGAACCGGGCAGAGAATTCCCGGCTAGCAGCTTCCCTGTGTCGGTGAAGTGCAAACGTACACGTTTTCGGCCGAAAAAGCGTTTTCTGGCGAAAACGCACACCACGGCTCTTTCTGAGAAAAAGCAAGCACGGAGGACGAGAATCGCTTTTGCCCTGCGTAGCGTTCCGGGCAGCGGGTAGAACCAGGCAGAGAATTCCCGGCTAGCAGCTTCCCTCAAGCCGGGAAGTGCAAACGTACACGTTTTCGCCGAAAACGCGTTTTCCGGCGAAAACGCACACCACGGCTCTTTCTGAGAAAAAGCAAGCACGGAGGACGAGAATCGCTTTTGCCCAGCGTAGCGTTCCGGGCAGCGGGTAGAACCAGGCAGAGAATTCCCGGCTAGCAGCTTCCCTCAAGCCGGGAAGTGCAAACGTACACGTTTTCGGCCGAAAACGCGTTTTCGGGCGAAAACGCACACCACGGCTCTTTCTGAGAAAAAGCAAGCACGGAGGACGAGAATCGCTTTTGCCCTGCGTAGCGTTCCGGGCAGCGGGTAGAACCAGGCAGAGAATTCCCGGCTAGCAGCTTCCCTGTGGCCGGGAAGTGCAAACGTACACGTTTTCGGCCGAAAACGCGTTTTCCGGCGAAAACGCACACCACGGCTCTTTCTGAGAAAAAGCAAGCACGGAGGACGAGAATCGCTTTTGCCCTGCGTAGTGTTCCGGGCAGCGGGTAGAACCAGGCAGAGAATTCCCGGCTAGCAGCTGCCCTGTGGCCGGGAAGTGCAAACGTACACGTTTTCGGCCGAAAACGCGTTTTCCGGCGAAAACGCACACCACGGCTCTTTCTGAGAAAAATCAAGCACGGAGGACGAGAATCGCTTTTGCCCTGCTTAGTGTTCCGGGCAGCGGGTAGAACCAGGCAGAGAATTCCCGGCTAGCAGCTTCCCTGTGGCCGGGAAGTGCAAACGTACACGTTTTCGCCGAAAACGCGTTTTCCGGCGAAAACGCACACCACGGCTCTTTCTGAGAAAAAGCAAGCACGGAGGACGAGAATCGCTTTTGCCCTGCGTAGCGTTCCGGGCAGCGGGTAGAACCAGGCAGGGAATTGCCGGCTAGCAGCTTCCCTGTGGCCGGGAAGTGCAAACGTACACGTTTTCGGCCGAAAACGCGTTTTCCGGCGAAAACGCACACCACGGCTCTTTCTGAGAAAAAGCAAGCACGGAGGACGAGAATCGCTTTTGCCCTGCGTAGCGTTCCGGGCAGCGGGTAGAACCAGGCAGAGAATTCCCGGATAGCAGCTTCCCTGTGGCGGGGAAGTGCAAACGTACACGTTTTCGGCCGAAAACGCGTTTTCCGGCGAAAACGCACACCACGGCTCTTTCTGAGAAAAAGCAAGCACGGAGGACGAGAATCGCTTTTGCCCTGCGTAGTGTTCCGGGCAGCGGGTAGAACCAGGCAGAGAATTCCCGGCTAGCAGCTTCCCTGTGGCCGGGAAGTGCAAACATACACGTTTTCGCCGAAAACGCGTTTTCCGGCGAAAACGCACACCACGGCTCTTTCTGAGAAAAAGCAAGCAAGGAGGAGGAGAATCGCTTTTGCCCTGCGTAGCGTTCCGGGCAGCGGGTAGAACCAGGCAGAGAATTCCCGGCTAGCAGCTTCCCTGTGGCCGGGAAGTGCAAACGTACACGTTTTCGGCCGAAAACGCGTTTTCCGGCGAAAACGCACACCACGGCTCTTTCTGAGAAAAAGCAAGCACGGAGGACGAGAATCGCTTTTGCCCTGCGTAGCGTTCCGGGCAGCGGGTAGAACCAGGCAGAGAATTCCCGGCTAGCAGCTTCCCTGTGGCGGGGAAGTGCAAACGTACACGTTTTCGGCCGAAAAAGTGTTTTCTGGCGAAAACGCACACCACGGCTCTTTCTGAGAAAAAGCAAGCACGGAGGACGAGAATCGCTTTTGCCCTGCGTAGTGTTCCGGGCAGCGGGTAGAACCAGGCAGAGAATTCCCGGCTAGCAGCTTCCCTGTGGCCGGGAAGTGCAAACGTACACGTTTTCGCCGAAAACGCGTTTTCCGGCGAAAACGCACACCACGGCTCTTTCTGAGAAAAATCAAGCACGGAGGTCGAGAATCGCTTTTGCCCTGCGTAGCGTTCCGGGCAGCGGGTAGAACCAGGCAGAGAATTCCCGTCTAGCAGCTTCCCTGTGGCCGGGAAGTGCAAACGTACACGTTTTCGGCCGAAAACGCGTTTTCCGGCGAAAACGCACACCACGGCTCTTTCTGAGAAAAAGCAAGCACGGAGGACGAGAATCGCTTTTGCCCTGCGTAGTGTTCTGGGCAGCGGGTAGAACCAGGCAGAGAATTCCCGGCTAGCAGCTTCCCTGTGGCCGGGAAGTGCAAACGTACACGTTTTCGGCCGAAAACGCGTTTTCCCGCGAAAACGCACACCACGGCTCTTTCTGAGAAAAAGCAAGCACGGAGGACGAGAATCGCTTTTGCCCTGCGTAGCGTTCCGGGCAGCGGGTAGAACCAGGCAGAGAATTCCCGGCTAGCAGCTTCCCTGTGGCCGGGAAGTGCAAACGTACACGTTTTCGGCCGAAAACGCGTTTTCCCGCGAAAACGCACACCACGGCTCTTTCTGAGAAAAAGCAAGCACGGAGGACGAGAATCACTTTTGCCCTGCGTAGCGTTCCGGGCAGCGGGTAGAACCAGGCAGAGAATTCCCGGCTAGCAGCTTCCCTCAAGCCGGGAAGTGCAAACGTACACGTTTTCGCCGAAAACACGTTTTCCGGCGAAAACGCACACCACGGCTCTTTCTGAGAAAAAGCAAGCACGGAGGACGAGAATCGCTTTTGCCCTGCGTAGCGTTCCGGGCAGCGGGTAGAACCAGGCAGAGAATTCCCGGCTAGCAGCTTCCCTGTGGCCGGGAAGTGCAAACGTACACGTTTTCGGCGGAAAACGCGTTTACCGGCGAAAACGCACACCACGGCTCTTTCTGAGAAAAAGCAAGCACGGAGGACGAGAATCGCTTTTGCCCTGCGTAGCGTTCCGGGCAGCGGGTAGAACCAGGCAGAGAATTCCCGGCTAGCAGCTTCCCTGTGGCCGGGAAGTGCAAACGTACACGTTTTCGGCCGAAAACGCGTTTTCCGGCGAAAACGCACACCACGGCTCTTTCTGAGAAAAAGCAAGCACGGAGGACGAGAATCGCTTTTGCCCTGCGTAGCGTTCCGGGCAGCGGGTAGAACCAGGCAGAGAATTCCCGGCTAGCAGCTTCCCTGTGGCGGGGAAGTGCAAACTTACACGTTTTCGGCCGAAAACGCGTTTTCCGGCGAAAACGCACACCACGGCTCTTTCTGAGAAAAAGCAAGCACGGAGGACGAGAATCGCTTTTGCCCTGCGTAGCGTTCCGGGCAGCGGGTAGAACCAGGCAGAGAATTCCCGGCTAGCAGCTTCCCTGTGGCCGGGAAGTGCAAACGTACACGTTTTCGGCCGAAAACGCGTTTTCCGGCGAAAACGCACACCACGGCTCTTTCTGAGAAAAAGCAAGCACGGAGGACGAGAATCGCTTTTGCCCTGCGTAGCGTTCCGGGCAGCGGGTAGAACCAGGCAGAGAATTCCCGGCTAGCAGCTTCCCTGTGGCCGGGAAGTGCAAACGTACACGTTTTCGCCGAAAACGCGTTTTCCGGCGAAAACGCACACCACGGCTCTTTCTGAGAAAAAGCAAGCACGGAGGACGAGAATCGCTTTTGCCCTGCGTAGCGTTCCGGGCAGCGGGTAGAACCAGGCAGAGAATTCCCGGCTAGCAGCTTCCCTGTGGCGGGGAAGTGCAAACGTACACGTTTTCGGCCGAAAACGCGTTTTCGGGCGAAAACGCACACCACGGCTCTTTCTGAGAAAAAGCAAGCACGGAGGACGAGAATCGCTTTTGCCCTGCGTAGCGTTCCGGGCAGCGGGTAGAACCAGGCAGAGAATTCCCGTCTAGCAGCTTCCCTGTGGCGGGGAAGTGCAAACGTACACGTTTTCGGCCGAAAACGCGTTTTCCGGCGAAAACGCACACCACGGCTCTTTCTGAGAAAAATCAAGCACGGAGGACGAGAATCGCTTTTGCCCTGCGTAGCGTTCCGGGCAGCGGGTAGAACCAGGCAGAGAATTCCCGGCTAGCAGCTTCCCTGTGGCGGGGAAGTGCAAACGTACACGTTTTCGGCCGAAAACGCGTTTTCGGGCGAAAACGCACACCACGGCTCTTTCTGAGAAAAAGCAAGCACGGAGGACGAGAATCGCTTTTGCCCTGCGTAGCGTTCCGGGCAGCGGGTAGAACCAGGCAGAGAATTCCCGTCTAGCAGCTTCCCTGTGGCGGGGAAGTGCAAACGTACACGTTTTCGGCCGAAAACGCGTTTTCTGGCGAAAACGCACACCACGGCTCTTTCTGAGAAAAAGCAAGCACGGAGGACGAGAATCGCTTTTGCCCTGCGTAGCGTTCCGGGCAGCGGGTAGAACCAGGCAGAGAATTCCCGGCTAGCAGCTTCCCTGTGGCCGGGAAGTGCAAACGTACACGTTTTCGCCGAAAACGCGTTTTCCGGCGAAAACGCACACCACGGCTCTTTCTGAGAAAAAGCAAGCACGGAGGACGAGAATCGCTTTTGCCCTGCGTAGCGTTCCGGGCAGCGGGTAGAACCAGGCAGCGAATTGCCGGCTAGCAGCTTCCCTGTGGCCGGGAAGTGCAAACATACACGTTTTCGGCCGAAAACGCGTTTTCCGGCGAAAACGCACACCACGGCTCTTTCTGAGAAAAAGCAAGCACGGAGGACGAGAATCGCTTTTGCCCTGCGTAGCGTTCCGGGCAGCGGGTAGAACCAGGCAGAGAATTCCCGGCTAGCAGCTTCCCTGTGGCGGGGAAGTGCAAACGTACACGTTTTCGGCCGAAAACGCGTTTTCCGGCGAAAACGCACACCACGGCTCTTTCTGAGAAAAAGCAAGCACGGAGGACGAGAATCGCTTTTGCCCTGCGTAGCGTTCCGGGCAGCGGGTAGAACCAGGCAGAGAATTCCCGGCTAGCAGCTTCCCTGTGGCGGGGAAGTGCAAACGTACACGTTTTCGGCCGAAAACGCGTTTTCCGGCGAAAACGCACACCACGGCTCTTTCTGAGAAAAAGCAAGCACGGAGGACGAGAATCGCTTTTGCCCTGCGTAGCGTTCCGGGCAGCGCGTAGAACCAGGCAGAGAATTCCCGGCTAGCAGCTTCCCTAAAGCCGGGAAGTGCAAACGTACACGTTTTCGGCCGAAAACGCGTTTTCCCGCGAAAACGCACACCACGGCTCTTTCTGAGAAAAAGCAAGCACGGAGGACGAGAATCGCTTTTGCCCTGCGTAGCGTTCTGAGCAGCGGGTAGAACCAGGCAGAGAATTCCCGGCTAGCAGCTTCCCTGTGGCGGGGAAGTGCAAACGTACACGTTTTCGGCCGAAAACGCATTTTCCGGCGAAAAAGCACACCATGGCTCTTTCTGAGAAAAAGCAAGCACGGAGGACGAGAATCGCTTTTGCCCTGCATAGCGTTCTGAGCAGCGGGTAGAAATAGGCAGCGAATTGCCGGCTAGCACCTTCCCTGTGGCCGGGAAGTGCAAACGTACACGTTTTCGGCCGAAAACGCGTTTTCCGGCGAAAAAGCACACCACGGCTCTTTCTGAGAAAAAGCAAGCACGGAGGACGAGAATCGCTTTTGCCCTGCGTAGCGTTCCGGGCAGCGGGTAGAACCAGGCAGAGAATTCCCGGCTAGCAGCTTCCCTGTGGCGGGGAAGTGCAAACGTACACGTTTTCGGCCGAAAACGCGTTTTCCGGCGAAAACGCACACCACGGCTCTTTCTGAGAAAAAGCAAGCACGGAGGACGAGAATCGCTTTTGCCCTGCCTAGCGTTCCGGGCAGCGGGTAGAACCAGGCAGAGAATTCCCGTCTAGCAGCTTCCCTGTGGCCGGGAAGTGCAAACGTACACGTTTTCGGCCGAAAACGCACACGACGGCTCTTTCTGAGAAAAAGCAAGCACGGAGGACGAGAATCGCTTTTGCCCTGCGTAGTGTTCCGGGCAGCGGGTAGAACCAGGCAGAGAATTGCCGGCTAGCAGCTTCCCTGTGGCCGGGAAGTGCAAACGTACACGTTTTCGGCCGAAAACGCGTTTTCCGGCGAAAACGCACACCACGGCTCTTTCTGAGAAAAAGCAAGCACGGAGGACGAGAATCGCTTTTGCCCTGCGTAGCGTTCCGGGCAGCGGGTAGAACCAGGCAGAGAATTCCCGGCTAGCAGCTTCCCTGTGGCCGGGAAGTGCAAACGTACACGTTTTCGGCCGAAAACGCGTTTTCCCGCGAAAACGCACACCACGGCTCTTTCTGAGAAAAAGCAAGCACGGAGGACGAGAATCGCTTTTGCCCTGCGTAGCGTTCTGAGCAGCGGGTAGAAATAGGCAGCGAATTGCCGGCTAGCAGCTTCCCTGTGGCCGGGAAGTGCAAACGTACACGTTTCCTGCCGAAAACGCGTTTTCCGGAGAAAAAGCACACCATGGCTCTTTCTGAGAAAAAGCAAGCACGGAGGACGAGAATCGCTTTTGCCCTGCGTAGCGTTCCGGGCAGCGGGTAGAACCAGGTAGAGAATTCCCGTCTAGCAGCTTCCCTGTGGCGGGGAAGTGCAAACGTACACGTTTTCGGCTAAAAACTCGTTTTCGGGCGAAAACGCACACCACGGCTCTTTCTGAGAAAAAGCAAGCACGGAGGACGAGAATCGCTTTTGCCCTGCGTAGCGTTCTGAGCAGCGGGTAGAAATAGGCAGCGAATTGCCGGCTAGCTGCTTCCCTGTGGCCGGGAAGTGCAAACGTACACGTTTTCGGCCGAAAACGCGTTTTCCGGCGAAAAAGCACACCATGGCTCTTTCTGAGAAAAAGCAAGCACGGAGGACGAGAATCGCTTTTGCCCTGCGTAGCGTTCCGGGCAGCGGGTAGAACCAGGCAGAGAATTCCCGGCTAGCAGCTTCCCTGTGGCCGGGAAGTGCAAACGTACACGTTTTCGGCCGAAAACGCGTTTTCCGGCGAAAACGCACACCACGGCTCTTTCTGAGAAAAATCAAGCACGGAGGACGAGAATCGCTTTTGCCCTGCGTAGCGTTCCGGGCAGCGGGTAGAACCAGGCAGAGAATTCCCGGCTAGCAGCTTCCCTGTGGCGGGGAAGTGCAAACGTACACGTTTTCGGCCGAAAACGCGTTTTCGGGCGAAAACGCACACCACGGCTCTTTCTGAGAAAAAGCAAGCACGGAGGACGAGAATCGCTTTTGCCCTGCGTAGCGTTCCGGGCAGCGGGTAGAACCAGGCAGAGAATTCCCGTCTAGCAGCTTCCCTGTGGCGGGGAAGTGCAAACGTACACGTTTTCGGCCGAAAACGCATTTTCTGGCGAAAACGCACACCACGGCTCTTTCTGAGAAAAAGCAAGCACGGAGGACGAGAATCGCTTTTGCCCTGCGTAGCGTTCCGGGCAGCGGGTAGAACCAGGCAGAGAATTCCCGGCTAGCAGCTTCCCTGTGGCCGGGAAGTGCAAACGTACACGTTTTCGCCGAAAACGCGTTTTCCGGCGAAAACGCACACCACGGCTCTTTCTGAGAAAAAGCAAGCACGGAGGACGAGAATCGCTTTTGCCCTGCGTAGCGTTCCGGGCAGCGGGTAGAACCAGGCAGCGAATTGCCGGCTAGCAGCTTCCCTGTGGCCGGGAAGTGCAAACATACACGTTTTCGGCCGAAAACGCGTTTTCCGGCGAAAACGCACACCACGGCTCTTTCTGAGAAAAAGCAAGCACGGAGGACGAGAATCGCTTTTGCCCTGCGTAGCGTTCCGGGCAGCGGGTAGAACCAGGCAGAGAATTCCCGGCTAGCAGCTTCCCTGTGGCCGGGAAGTGCAAACGTACACGTTTTCGGCCGAAAACGCCTTTTCCGGCGAAAACGCACACCACGGCTCTTTCTGAGAAAAAGCAAGCACGGAGGACGAGAATCGCTTTTGCCCTGCGTAGCGTTCCGGGCAGCGGGTAGAACCAGGCAGAGAATTCCCGGCTAGCAGCTTCCCTGTGGCCGGGAAGTGCAAACGTACACGTTTTCGGCCGAAAACGCGTTTTCCGGCGAAAACGCACACCACGGCTCTTTCTGAGAAAAAGCAAGCACGGAGGACGAGAATCGCTTTTGCCCTGCGTAGCGTTCCGGGCAGCGCGTAGAACCAGGCAGAGAATTCCCGGCTAGCAGCTTCCCTGTGGCCGGGAAGTGCAAACGTACACGTTTTCGGCCGAAAACGCGTTTTCCCGCGGAAACGCACACCACGGCTCTTTCTGAGAAAAAGCAAGCACGGAGGACGAGAATCGCTTTTGCCCTGCGTAGCGTTCTGAGCAGCGGGTAGAACCAGGCAGAGAATTCCCGGCTAGCAGCTTCCCTGTGGCGGGGAAGTGCAAACGTACACGTTTTCGGCCGAAAACGCATTTTCCGGCGAAAAAGCACACCATGGCTCTTTCTGAGAAAAAGCAAGCACGGAGGACGAGAATCGCTTTTGCCCTGCATAGCGTTCTGAGCAGCGGGTAGAAATAGGCAGCGAATTGCCGGCTAGCACCTTCCCTGTGGCCGGGAAGTGCAAACGTACACGTTTTCGGCCGAAAACGCGTTTTCCGGTGAAAAAGCACACCACGGCTCTTTCTGAGAAAAAGCAAGCACGGAGGACGAGAATCGCTTTTGCCCTGCGTAGCGTTCCGGGCAGCGGGTAGAACCAGGCAGAGAATTCCCGTCTAGCAGCTTCCCTGTGGCGGGGAAGTGCAAACGTACACGTTTTCGGCCGAAAACGCGTTTTCCGGCGAAAACGCACACCACGGCTCTTTCTGAGAAAAAGCAAGCACGGAGGACGAGAATCGCTTTTGCCCTGCCTAGCGTTCCGGGCAGCGGGTAGAACCAGGCAGAGAATTCCCGGCTAGCAGCTTCCCTGTGGCCGGGAAGTGCAAACGTACACGTTTTCGGCCGAAAACGCACACGACGGCTCTTTCTGAGAAAAAGCAAGCACGGAGGACGAGAATCGCTTTTGCCCTGCGTAGTGTTCCGGGCAGCGGGTAGAACCAGGCAGAGAATTGCCGGCTAGCAGCTTCCCTGTGGCCGGGAAGTGCAAACGTACACGTTTTCGGCCGAAAACGCGTTTTCCGGCGAAAACGCACACCACGGCTCTTTCTGAGAAAAAGCAAGCACGGAGGACGAGAATCGCTTTTGCCCTGCGTAGCGTTCCGGGCAGCGGGTAGAACCAGGCAGAGAATTCCCGGCTAGCAGCTTCCCTGTGGCCGGGAAGTGCAAACGTACACGTTTTCGGCCGAAAACGCGTTTTCCCGCGAAAACGCACACCACGGCTCTTTCTGAGAAAAAGCAAGCACGGAGGACGAGAATCGCTTTTGCCCTGCGTAGCGTTCTGAGCAGCGGGTAGAAATAGGCAGCGAATTGCCGGCTAGCAGCTTCCCTGTGGCCGGGAAGTGCAAACGTACACGTTTCCTGCCGAAAACGCGTTTTCCGGAGAAAAAGCACACCATGGCTCTTTCTGAGAAAAAGCAAGCACGGAGGACGAGAATCGCTTTTGCCCTGCGTAGCGTTCCGGGCAGCGGGTAGAACCAGGTAGAGAATTCCCGTCTAGCAGCTTCCCTGTGGCGGGGAAGTGCAAACGTACACGTTTTCGGCTGAAAACGCGTTTTCGGGCGAAAACGCACACCACGGCTCTTTCTGAGAAAAAGCAAGCACGGAGGACGAGAATCGCTTTTGCCCTGCGTAGCGTTCTGAGCAGCGGGTAGAAATAGGCAGCGAATTGCCGGCTAGCTGCTTCCCTGTGGCCGGGAAGTGCAAACGTAGACGTTTTCGGCCGAAAACGCGTTTTCCGGCGAAAAAGCACACCATGGCTCTTTCTGAGAAAAAGCAAGCACGGAGGACGAGAATCGCTTTTGCCCTGCGTAGCGTTCCGGGCAGCGGGTAGAACCAGGCAGAGAATTCCCGGCTAGCAGCTTCCCTGTGGCCGGGAAGTGCAAACGTACACGTTTTCGGCCGAAAACGCGTTTTCCGGCGAAAACGCACACCACGGCTCTTTCTGAGAAAAAGCAAGCACGGAGGACGAGAATCGCTTTTGCCCTGCGTAGCGTTCCTGGCAGCGGGTAGAACCAGGCAGAGAATTCCCGGCTAGCAGCTTCCCTGTGGCCGGGAAGTGCAAACGTACACGTTTTCGGCCGAAAACGTGTTTTCCGGCGAAAACGCACACCACGGCTCTTTCTGAGAAAAAGCAAGCACGGAGGACGAGAATCGCTTTTGCCCTGCGTAGCGTTCCGGGCAGCGGGTAGAACCAGGCAGAGAATTCCCGGCTAGCAGCTTCCCTGTGGCGGGGAAGTGCAAACGTACACGTTTTCGTCCGAAAACGCGTTTTCCGGCGAAAACGCACACCACGGCTCTTTCTGAGAAAAAGCAAGCACGGAGGACGAGAATCGCTTTTGCCCTGCGTAGCGTTCTGAGCAGCGGGAAGAAATAGGCAGCGAATTGCCGGCTAGCAGCTTCCCTGTGGCCGGGAAGTGCAAACGTACACGTTTTCGGCCGAAAACGCGTTTTCCGGCGAAAAAGCACACCACGGCTCTTTCTGAAACAAAGCAAGCACGGAGGACGAGAATCGCTTTTGCCCTGCGTAGCGTTCCGGGCAGCGAGTAGAACCAGGCAGAGAATTCCCGGCTAGCAGCTTCCCTGTGGCCGGGAAGTGCAAACGTACACGTTTTCGGCCGAAAACGCCTTTTCTGGCGAAAACGCACACCACGGCTCTTTCTGAGAAAAAGCAAGCACGGAGGACGAGAATCGCTTTTGCCCTGCGTAGCGTTCCGGGCAGCGGGTAGAACCAGGCAGAGAATTCCCGGCTAGCAGCTTCCCTGTGGCGGGGAAGTGCAAACGTACACGTTTTCGGCCGAAAACGCTTTTTCCGGCGAAAACGCACTACACGGCTCTTTCTGTAAAAAGCAAGCACGGAGGACGAGAATCGCTTTTGCCCTGCGTAGCGTTCCGGGCAGCGGGTAGAACCAGGCAGAGAATTCCCGGCTAGCAGCTTCCCTGTGGCCGGGAAGTGCAAACGTACACGTTTTCGGCCGAAAACGCGTTTTCCGGCGAAAACGCACACCACGGCTCTTTCTGAGAAAAAGCAACCACGGAGGACGAGAATCGCTTTTGCCCTGCGTAGCGTTCCGGGCAGCGGGTAGAACCAGGCAGAGAATTCCCGGCTAGCAGCTTCCCTGTGGCCGGGAAGTGCAAACGTACACGTTTTCGGCCGAAAACGCGTTTTCCGGCGAAAACGCACACCACGGCTCTTTCTGAGAAAAAGCAAGCACGGAGGACGAGAATCGCTTTTGCCCTGCGTAGCGTTCCGGGCAGCGGGTAGAACCAGGCAGAGAATTCCCGTCTAGCAGCTTCCCTGTGGCCGGGAAGTGCAAACGTACACGTTTTCGGCCGAAAACGCGTTTTCCGGCGAAAACGCACACCACGGCTCTTTCTGAGAAAAAGCAAGCACGGAGGACGAGAATCGCTTTTGCCCTGCGTAGCGTTCCGGGCAGCGGGTAGAACCAGGCAGA
The DNA here is from genome assembly GCF_965140245.1 of Athene noctua. Classification (NCBI taxonomy): domain Eukaryota; kingdom Metazoa; phylum Chordata; class Aves; order Strigiformes; family Strigidae; genus Athene; species Athene noctua. Next base: position 56,369 of record NW_027437565.1, on the reverse strand, counting down.
GAATTCCCGGCTAGCAGCTTCCCTGTGGCGGGGAAGTGCAAACTTACACGTTTTCGGCCGAAAAAGAGTTTTCCGGCGAAAACGCACACCACGGCTCTTTCTGAGAAAAAGCAAGCACGGAGGACGAGAATCGCTTTTGCCCTGCCTAGCGTTCCGGGCAGCGGGTAGAACCAGGCAGAGAATTCCCGGCTAGCAGCTTCCCTGTGGCCGGGAAGTGCAAACGTACACGTTTTCGGCCGAAAACGCGTTTTCTAGCGAAAACGCACACCACGGCTCTTTCTGAGAATAAGCAAGCACGGAGGACGAGAATCGCTTTTGCCCTGCGTAGCGTTCCGGGCAGCGGGTAGAACCAGGCAGAGAATTCCCGGCTAGCAGCTTCCCTGTGGCCGGGAAGTGCAAACGTACACGTTTTCGGCTAAAACGCGTTTTCCGGCAAAAACGCACACCACGGCTCTTTCTGAGAAAAAGCAAGCACGGAGGACGAGAATCGCTTTTGCCCTGCGTAGTGTTCCGGGCAGCGGGTAGAACCAGGCAGAGAATTCCCGGCTAGCAGCTTCCCTCAAGCCGGGAAGTGCAAACGTACACGTTTTCGCCGAAAACACGTTTTCCGGCGAAAACGCACACCACGGCTCTTTCTGAGAAAAACCAAGCACGGAGGACGAGAATCGCTTTTGCCCTGCGTAGCGTTCCGGGCAGCGGGTAGAACCAGGCAGAGAATTCCCGGCTAGCAGCTTCCCTGTGGCCGGGAAGTGCAAACGTACACGTTTTCGGCCGAAAACGCGTTTTCCGGCGAAAACGCACACCACGGCTCTTTCTGAGAAAAAGCAAGCACGGAGGACGAGAATCGCTTTTGCCCTGCGTAGCGTTCCGGGCAGCGGGTAGAACCAGGCAGAGAATTCCCGTCTAGCAGCTTCCCTGTGGCCGGGAAGTGCAAACGTACACGTTTTCGGCCGAAAACGCGTTTTCCGGCGAAAACGCACACCACGGCTCTTTCTGAGAAAAAGCAAGCACGGAGGACGAGAATCGCTTTTGCCCTGCGTAGCGTTCCGGGCAGCGGGTAGAACCAGGCAGAGAATTCCCGGCTAGCAGCTTCCCTGTGGCGGGGAAGTGCAAACTTACACGTTTTCGGCCGAAAAAGCGTTTTCCGGCGAAAACGCACACCACGGCTCTTTCTGAGAAAAAGCAAGCACGGAGGACGAGAATCGCTTTTGCCCTGCGTAGCGTTCCGGGCAGCGGGTAGAACCAGGCAGAGAATTCCCGGCTAGCAGCTTCCCTGTGGCGGGGAAGTGCAAACGTACACGTTTTCGGCCGAAAACGCGTTTTCTGGCGAAAACGCACACCACGGCTCTTTCTGAGAAAAAGCAAGCACGGAGGACGAGAATCGCTTTTGCCCTGCGTAGCGTTCCGGGCAGCGGGTAGAACCAGGCAGAGAATTCCCGGCTAGCAGCTTCCCTGTGGCCGGGAAGTGCAAACGTACACGTTTTCGCCGAAAACGCGTTTTCCGGCGAAAACGCACACCACGGCTCTTTCTGAGAAAAAGCAAGCACGGAGGACGAGAATCGCTTTTGCCCAGCGTAGCGTTCCGGGCAGCGGGTAGAACCAGGCAGAGAATTCCCGGCTAGCAGCTTCCCTGTGGCCGGGAAGTGCAAACGTACACGTTTTCGGCCGAAAACGCGTTTACCGGCGAAAACGCACACCACGGCTCTTTCTGAGAGAAAGCAAGCACGGAGGACGAGAATCGCTTTTGCCCTGCGTAGCGTTCCGGGCAGCGGGTAGAACCAGGCAGAGAATTCCCGTCTAGCAGCTTCCCTGTGGCGGGGAAGTGCAAACGTACACGTTTTCGGCCGAAAACGCGTTTTCCGGCGAAAACGCACACCACGGCTCTTTCTGAGAAAAAGCAAGCACGGAGGACGAGAATCGCTTTTGCCCTGCGTAGCGTTCCGGGCAGCGGGTAGAACCAGGCAGAGAATTCCCGTCTAGCAGCTTCCCTGTGGCCGGGAAGTGCAAACGTACACGTTTTCGGCCGAAAACGCGTTTTCCGGCGAAAACGCACACCACGGCTCTTTCTGAGAAAAAGCAAGCACGGAGGACGAGAATCGCTTTTGCCCTGCGTAGCGTTCCGGGCAGCGGGTAGAACCAGGCAGAGAATTCCCGGCTAGCAGCTTCCCTGTGGCCGGGAAGTGCAAACGTACACGTTTTCGCCGAAAACGCGTTTTCCGGCGAAAACGCACACCACGGCTCTTTCTGAGAAAAAGCAAGCACGGAGGACGAGAATCGCTTTTGCCCAGCGTAGCGTTCCGGGCAGCGGGTAGAACCAGGCAGAGAATTCCCGGCTAGCAGCTTCCCTGTGGCCGGGAAGTGCAAACGTACACGTTTTCGGCCGAAAACGCGTTTACCGGCGAAAACGCACACCACGGCTCTTTCTGAGAGAAAGCAAGCACGGAGGACGAGAATCGCTTTTGCCCTGCGTAGCGTTCCGGGCAGCGGGTAGAACCAGGCAGAGAATTCCCGGCTAGCAGCTTCCCTGTGGCCGGGAAGTGCAAACGTACACGTTTTCGGCCGAAAACGCGTTTTCCGGCGAAAACGCACACCACGGCTCTTTCTGAGAAAAAGCAAGCACGGAGGACGAGAATCGCTTTTGCCCTGCGTAGCGTTCCGGGCAGCGGGTAGAACCAGGCAGAGAATTCCCGTCTAGCAGCTTCCCTGTGGCCGGGAAGTGCAAACGTACACGTTTTCGGCCGAAAACGCGTTTTCCGGCGAAAACGCACACCACGGCTCTTTCTGAGAAAAAGCAAGCACGGAGGACGAGAATCGGTTTTGCCCTGCGTAGCGTTCCGGGCAGCGGGTAGAACCAGGCAGAGAATTCCCGGCTAGCAGCTTCCCTGTGGCCGGGAAGTGCAAACGTACACGTTTTCGGCCGAAAACGCGTTTTCCGGCGAAAACGCACACCACGGCTCTTTCTGAGAAAAAGCAAGCACGGAGGACGAGAATCGCTTTTGCCCTGCTTAGCGTTCCGGGCAGCGGGTAGAACCAGGCAGAGAATTCCCGGCTAGCAGCTTCCCTGTGGCGGGGAAGTGCAAACGTACACGTTTTCGGCCGAAAAAGCGTTTTCCGGCGAAAACGCACACCACGGCTCTTTCTGAGAAAAAGCAAGCACGGAGGACGAGAATCGCTTTTGCCCTGCGTAGCGTTCCGGGCAGCGGGTAGAACCAGGCAGAGAATTCCCGGCTAGCAGCTTCCCTGTGGCCGGGAAGTGCAAACCTACACGTTTTCGGCCGAAAACGCGTTTTCCGGCGAAAACGCACACCACGGCTCTTTCTGAGAAAAAGCAACCACGGAGGACGAGAATCGCTTTTGCCCTGCGTAGCGTTCCGGGCAGCGGGTAGAACCAGGCAGAGAATTCCCGGCTAGCAGCTTCCCTGTGGCCGGGAAGTGCAAACGTACACGTTTTCGGCCGAAAACGCGTTTACCGGCGAAAACGCACACCACGGCTCTTTCTGAGAAAAAGCAAGCACGGAGGACGAGAATCGCTTTTGCCCTGCGTAGCGTTCCGGGCAGCGGGTAGAACCAGGCAGAGAATTCCCGTCTAGCAGCTTCCCTGTGGCCGGGAAGTGCAAACGTACACGTTTTCGGCCGAAAACGCGTTTTCTGGCGAAAACGCACACCACGGCTCTTTCTGAGAAAAAGCAAGCACGGAGGACGAGAATCGCTTTTGCCCTGCGTAGCGTTCCGGGCAGCGGGTAGAACCAGGCAGAGAATTCCCGGCTAGCAGCTTCCCTGTGGCGGGGAAGTGCAAACTTACACGTTTTCGGCCGAAAAAGAGTTTTCCGGCGAAAACGCACACCACGGCTCTTTCTGAGAAAAAGCAAGCACGGAGGACGAGAATCGCTTTTGCCCTGCCTAGCGTTCCGGGCAGCGTGTAGAACCAGGCAGAGAATTCCCGGCTAGCAGCTTCCCTGTGGCCGGGAAGTGCAAACGTACACGTTTTCGGCCGAAAACGCGTTTTCTAGCGAAAACGCACACCACGGCTCTTTCTGAGAATAAGCAAGCACGGAGGACGAGAATCGCTTTTGCCCTGCGTAGCGTTCCGGGCAGCGGGTAGAACCAGGCAGAGAATTCCCGGCTAGCAGCTTCCCTGTGGCCGGGAAGTGCAAACGTACACGTTTTCGGCTAAAACGCGTTTTCCGGCAAAAACGCACACCACGGCTCTTTCTGAGAAAAAGCAAGCACGGAGGACGAGAATCGCTTTTGCCCTGCGTAGTGTTCCGGGCAGCGGGTAGAACCAGGCAGAGAATTCCCGGCTAGCAGCTTCCCTCAAGCCGGGAAGTGCAAACGTACACGTTTTCGCCGAAAACACGTTTTCCGGCGAAAACGCACACCACGGCTCTTTCTGAGAAAAACCAAGCACGGAGGACGAGAATCGCTTTTGCCCTGCGTAGCGTTCCGGGCAGCGGGTAGAACCAGGCAGAGAATTCCCGGCTAGCAGCTTCCCTGTGGCCGGGAAGTGCAAACGTACACGTTTTCGGCCGAAAACGCGTTTTCCGGCGAAAACGCACACCACGGCTCTTTCTGAGAAAAAGCAAGCACGGAGGACGAGAATCGCTTTTGCCCTGCGTAGCGTTCCGGGCAGCGGGTAGAACCAGGCAGAGAATTCCCGTCTAGCAGCTTCCCTGTGGCCGGGAAGTGCAAACGTACACGTTTTCGGCCGAAAACGCGTTTTCCGGCGAAAACGCACACCACGGCTCTTTCTGAGAAAAAGCAAGCACGGAGGACGAGAATCGCTTTTGCCCTGCGTAGCGTTCCGGGCAGCGGGTAGAACCAGGCAGAGAATTCCCGGCTAGCAGCTTCCCTGTGGCGGGGAAGTGCAAACTTACACGTTTTCGGCCGAAAAAGCGTTTTCCGGCGAAAACGCACACCACGGCTCTTTCTGAGAAAAAGCAAGCACGGAGGACGAGAATCGCTTTTGCCCTGCGTAGCGTTCCGGGCAGCGGGTAGAACCAGGCAGAGAATTCCCGGCTAGCAGCTTCCCTGTGGCGGGGAAGTGCAAACGTACACGTTTTCGGCCGAAAAAGCGTTTTCTGGCGAAAACGCACACCACGGCTCTTTCTGAGAAAAAGCAAGCACGGAGGACGAGAATCGCTTTTGCCCTGCGTAGCGTTCCGGGCAGCGGGTAGAACCAGGCAGAGAATTCCCGGCTAGCAGCTTCCCTGTGGCCGGGAAGTGCAAACGTACACGTTTTCGCCGAAAACGCGTTTTCCGGCGAAAACGCACACCACGGCTCTTTCTGAGAAAAAGCAAGCACGGAGGACGAGAATCGCTTTTGCCCAGCGTAGCGTTCCGGGCAGCGGGTAGAACCAGGCAGAGAATTCCCGGCTAGCAGCTTCCCTGTGGCCGGGAAGTGCAAACGTACACGTTTTCGGCCGAAAACGCGTTTACCGGCGAAAACGCACACCACGGCTCTTTCTGAGAGAAAGCAAGCACGGAGGACGAGAATCGCTTTTGCCCTGCGTAGCGTTCCGGGCAGCGGGTAGAACCAGGCAGAGAATTCCCGTCTAGCAGCTTCCCTGTGGCGGGGAAGTGCAAACGTACACGTTTTCGTCCGAAAACGCGTTTTCCGGCGAAAACGCACACCACGGCTCTTTCTGAGAAAAAGCAAGCACGGAGGACGAGAATCGCTTTTGCCCTGCGTAGCGTTCCGGGCAGCGGGTAGAACCAGGCAGAGAATTCCCGTCTAGCAGCTTCCCTGTGGCCGGGAAGTGCAAACGTACACGTTTTCGGCCGAAAACGCGTTTTCCGGCGAAAACGCACACCACGGCTCTTTCTGAGAAAAAGCAAGCACGGAGGACGAGAATCGCTTTTGCCCTGCGTAGCGTTCCGGGCAGCGGGTAGAACCAGGCAGAGAATTCCCGGCTAGCAGCTTCCCTGTGGCCGGGAAGTGCAAACGTACACGTTTTCGGCCGAAAACGCGTTTTCCGGCGAAAACGCACACCACGGCTCTTTCTGAGAAAAAGCAAGCACGGAGGACGAGAATCGCTTTTGCCCTGCTTAGCGTTCCGGGCAGCGGGTAGAACCAGGCAGAGAATTCCCGGCTAGCAGCTTCCCTGTGGCGGGGAAGTGCAAACGTACACGTTTTCGGCCGAAAAAGCGTTTTCCGGCGAAAACGCACACCACGGCTCTTTCTGAGAAAAAGCAAGCACGGAGGACGAGAATCGCTTTTGCCCTGCGTAGCGTTCCGGGCAGCGGGTAGAACCAGGCAGAGAATTCCCGTCTAGCAGCTTCCCTGTGGCCGGGAAGTGCAAACGTACACGTTTTCGCCGAAAACGCGTTTTCCGGCGAAAACGCACACCACGGCTCTTTCTGAGAAAAAGCAAGCACGGAGGACGAGAATCGCTTTTGCCCAGCGTAGCGTTCCGGGCAGCGGGTAGAACCAGGCAGAGAATTCCCGGCTAGCAGCTTCCCTGTGGCCGGGAAGTGCAAACGTACACGTTTTCGGCCGAAAACGCGTTTACCGGCGAAAACGCACACCACGGCTCTTTCTGAGAGAAAGCAAGCACGGAGGACGAGAATCGCTTTTGCCCTGCGTAGCGTTCCGGGCAGCGGGTAGAACCAGGCAGAGAATTCCCGGCTAGCAGCTTCCCTGTGGCCGGGAAGTGCAAACGTACACGTTTTCGGCCGAAAACGCGTTTTCCGGCGAAAACGCACACCACGGCTCTTTCTGAGAAAAAGCAAGCACGGAGGACGAGAATCGCTTTTGCCCTGCGTAGCGTTCCGGGCAGCGGGTAGAACCAGGCAGAGAATTCCCGTCTAGCAGCTTCCCTGTGGCCGGGAAGTGCAAACGTACACGTTTTCGGCCGAAAACGCGTTTTCCGGCGAAAACGCACACCACGGCTCTTTCTGAGAAAAAGCAAGCACGGAGGACGAGAATCGGTTTTGCCCTGCGTAGCGTTCCGGGCAGCGGGTAGAACCAGGCAGAGAATTCCCGGCTAGCAGCTTCCCTGTGGCCGGGAAGTGCAAACGTACACGTTTTCGGCCGAAAACGCGTTTTCCGGCGAAAACGCACACCACGGCTCTTTCTGAGAAAAAGCAAGCACGGAGGACGAGAATCGCTTTTGCCCTGCTTAGCGTTCCGGGCAGCGGGTAGAACCAGGCAGAGAATTCCCGGCTAGCAGCTTCCCTGTGGCGGGGAAGTGCAAACGTACACGTTTTCGGCCGAAAAAGCGTTTTCCGGCGAAAACGCACACCACGGCTCTTTCTGAGAAAAAGCAAGCACGGAGGACGAGAATCGCTTTTGCCCTGCGTAGCGTTCCGGGCAGCGGGTAGAACCAGGCAGAGAATTCCCGGCTAGCAGCTTCCCTGTGGCCGGGAAGTGCAAACGTACACGTTTTCGGCCGAAAACGCGTTTTCCGGCGAAAACGCACACCACGGCTCTTTCTGAGAAAAAGCAACCACGGAGGACGAGAATCGCTTTTGCCCTGCGTAGCGTTCCGGGCAGCGGGTAGAACCAGGCAGAGAATTCCCGGCTAGCAGCTTCCCTGTGGCCGGGAAGTGCAAACGTACACGTTTTCGGCCGAAAACGCGTTTACCGGCGAAAACGCACACCACGGCTCTTTCTGAGAAAAAGCAAGCACGGAGGACGAGAATCGCTTTTGCCCTGCGTAGCGTTCCGGGCAGCGGGTAGAACCAGGCAGAGAATTCCCGTCTAGCAGCTTCCCTGTGGCCGGGAAGTGCAAACGTACACGTTTTCGGCCGAAAACGCGTTTTCCGGCGAAAACGCACACCACGGCTCTTTCTGAGAAAAAGCAAGCACGGAGGACGAGAATCGCTTTTGCCCTGCGTAGCGTTCCGGGCAGCGGGTAGAACCAGGCAGAGAATTCCCGGCTAGCAGCTTCCCTGTGGCGGGGAAGTGCAAACTTACACGTTTTCGGCCGAAAAAGAGTTTTCCGGCGAAAACGCACACCACGGCTCTTTCTGAGAAAAAGCAAGCACGGAGGACGAGAATCGCTTTTGCCCTGCGTAGCGTTCCGGGCAGCGGGTAGAACCAGGCAGAGAATTCCCGGCTAGCAGCTTCCCTGTGGCCGGGAAGTGCAAACGTACACGTTTTCGGCCGAAAACGCGTTTTCCCGCGAAAACGCACACCACGTCTCTTTCTGAGACAAAGCAAGCACGGAGGACGAGAATCGCTTTTGCCCTGCGTAGCGTTCCGGGCAGCGGGTAGAACCAGGCAGAGAATTCCCGGCTAGCAGCTTCCCTGTGGCGGGGAAGTGCAAACGTACACGTTTTCGGCCGAAAACGCGTTTTCCGGCGAAAACGCACACCACGGCTCTTTCTGAGAAAAAGCAAGCACGGAGGACGAGAATCGCTTTTGCCCTGCGTAGCGTTCCGGGCAGCGGGTAGAACCAGGCAGAGAATTCCCGGCTAGCAGCTTCCCTGTGGCGGGGAAGTGCAAACTTACACGTTTTCGGCCGAAAACGCGTTTTCCGGCGAAAACGCACACCACGGCTCTTTCTGAGAAAAAGCAAGCACGGAGGACGAGAATCGCTTTTGCCCTGCGTAGCGTTCCGGGCAGCGGGTAGAACCAGGCAGAGAATTCCCGGCTAGCAGCTTCCCTGTGGCGGGGAAGTGCAAACGTACACGTTTTCGGCCGAAAAAGCGTTTTCTGGCGAAAACGCACACCACGGCTCTTTCTGAGAAAAAGCAAGCACGGAGGACGAGAATCGCTTTTGCCCTGCGTAGTGTTCCGGGCAGCGGGTAGAACCAGGCAGAGAATTCCCGGCTAGCAGCTTCCCTGTGGCCGGGAAGTGCAAACGTACACGTTTTCGCCGAAAACGCGTTTTCCGGCGAAAACGCACACCACGGCTCTTTCTGAGAAAAAGCAAGCACGGAGGACGAGAATCGCTTTTGCCCAGCGTAGCGTTCCGGGCAGCGGGTAGAACCAGGCAGAGAATTCCCGGCTAGCAGCTTCCCTGTGGCCGGGAAGTGCAAACGTACACGTTTTCGGCCGAAAACGCGTTTACCGGCGAAAACGCACACCACGGCTCTTTCTGAGAGAAAGCAAGCACGGAGGACGAGAATCGCTTTTGCCCTGCGTAGCGTTCCGGGCAGCGGGTAGAACCAGGCAGAGAATTCCCGGCTAGCAGCTTCCCTGTGGCCGGGAAGTGCAAACGTACACGTTTTCGGCCGAAAACGCGTTTTCCGGCGAAAACGCACACCACGGCTCTTTCTGGGAAAAAGCAAGCACGGAGGACGAGAATCGCTTTTGCCCTGCGTAGCGTTCCGGGCAGCGGGTAGAATCAGGCAGAGAATTCCCGTCTAGCAGCTTCCCTGTGGCCGGGAAGTGCAAACGTACACGTTTTCGGCCGAAAACGCGTTTTCCGGCGAAAACGCACACCACGGCTCTTTCTGAGAAAAAGCAAGCACGGAGGACGAGAATCGCTTTTGCCCTGCGTAGCGTTCCGGGCAGCGGGTAGAACCAGGCAGAGAATTCCCGGCTAGCAGCTTCCCTGTGGCGGGGAAGTGCAAACGTACACGTTTTCGGCCGAAAACGCGTTTTCCGGCGAAAACGCACACCACGGCTCTTTCTGAGAAAAAGCAAGCACGGAGGACGAGAATCGCTTTTGCCCTGCTTAGCGTTCCGGGCAGCGGGTAGAACCAGGCAGAGAATTCCCGGCTAGCAGCTTCCCTGTGGCGGGGAAGTGCAAACGTACACGTTTTCGGCCGAAAAAGCGTTTTCTGGCGAAAACGCACACCACGGCTCTTTCTGAGAAAAAGCAAGCACGGAGGACGAGAATCGCTTTTGCCCTGCGTAGTGTTCCGGGCAGCGGGTAGAACCAGGCAGAGAATTCCCGGCTAGCAGCTTCCCTGTGGCCGGGAAGTGCAAACGTACACGTTTTCGGCCGAAAACGCGTTTACCGGCGAAAACGCACACCACGGCTCTTTCTGAGAAAAAGCAAGCACGGAGGACGAGAATCGCTTTTGCCCTGCGTAGCGTTCCGGGCAGCGGGTAGAACCAGGCAGAGAATTCCCGTCTAGCAGCTTCCCTGTGGCCGGGAAGTGCAAACGTACACGTTTTCGGCCGAAAACGCGTTTTCCCGCGAAAACGCACACCACGGCTCTTTCTGAGACAAAGCAAGCACGGAGGACGAGAACCGCTTTTGCCCTGCGTAGCGTTCCGGGCAGCGGGTAGAACCAGGCAGAGAATTCCCGGCTAGCAGCTTCCCTGTGGCCGGGAAGTGCAAACGTACACGTTTTCGGCCGAAAACGCGTTTTCCGGCGAAAACGCACACCACGGCTCTTTCTGAGAAAAAGCAAGCACGGAGGACGAGAATCGCTTTTGCCTTGCGTAGCGTTCCGGGCAGCGGGTAGAACCAGGCAGAGAATTCCCGGCTAGCAGCTTCCCTGTGGCCGGGAAGTGCAAACGTACACGTTTTCGGCCGAAAACGCGTTTTCCGGCGAAAACGCACACCACGGCTCTTTCTGAGAAAAAGCAAGCACGGAGGACGAGAATCGCTTTTGCCCTGCGTAGCGTTCCGGGCAGCGGGTAGAACCAGGCAGAGAATTCCCGGCTAGCAGCTTCCCTGTGGCCGGGAAGTGCAAAAGTACACGTTTTCGGCCGAAAACGCGTTGACCGGCGAAAACGCACACAACGGCTCTTTCTGAGAAAAAGCAAGCACGGAGGACGAGAATCGCTTTTGCCCTGCGTAGCGTTCCGGGCAGCGGGTAGAAACAGGCAGAGAATTCCCGGCTAGCAGCTTCCCTGTGGCCGGGAAGTGCAAACGTACACGTTTTCGGCCGAAAACGCGTTTTCCGGCGAAAACGTACACCACGGCTCTTTCTGAGAAAAAGCAAGCACGGAGGACGAGAATCGCTTTTGCCCTGCGTAGTGTTCCGGGCAGCGGGTAGAACCAGGCAGAGAATTCCCGGCTAGCAGCTGCCCTGTGGCCGGGAAGTGCAAACGTACACGTTTTCGGCCGAAAACGCGTTTTCCGGCGAAAACGCACACCACGGCTCTTTCTGAGAAAAAGCAAGCACGGAGGACGAGAATCGCTTTTGCCCTGCGTAGTGTTCCGGGCAGCGGGTAGAACCAGGCAGAGAATTCCCGGCTAGCAGCTTCCCTGTGGCCGGGAAGTGCAAACGTACACGTTTTCGCCGAAAACGCGTTTTCCGGCGAAAACGCACACCACGGCTCTTTCTGAGAAAAAGCAAGCACGGAGGACGAGAATCGCTTTTGCCCTGCGTAGCGTTCCGGGCAGCGGGTAGAACCAGGCAGCGAATTGCCGGCTAGCAGCTTCCCTGTGGCCGGGAAGTGCAAACGTACACGTTTTCGGCCGAAAACGCGTTTTCCGGCGAAAACGCACACCACGGCTCTTTCTGAGAAAAAGCAAGCACGGAGGACGAGAATCGCTTTTGCCCTGCGTAGCGTTCCGGGCAGCGGGTAGAACCAGGCAGAGAATTCCCGGCTAGCAGCTTCCCTGTGGCGGGGAAGTGCAAACGTACACGTTTTCGGCCGAAAACGCATTTTCCGGCGAAAACGCACACCACGGCTCTTTCTGAGAAAAAGCAAGCACGGAGGACGAGAATCGCTTTTGCCCTGCGTAGCGTTCCGGGCAGCGGGTAGAACCAGGCAGAGAATTCCCGGCTAGCAGCTTCCCTGTGGCCGGGAAGTGCAAACGTACACGTTTTCGGCCGAAAACGCGTTTTCCGGCGAAAACGCACACCACGGCTCTTTCTGAGAAAAAGCAAGCACGGAGGACGAGAATCGCTTTTGCCCTGCGTAGCGTTCCTGGCAGCGGGTAGAACCAGGCAGAGAATTCCCGTCTAGCAGCTTCCCTGTGGCGGGGAAGTGCAAACGTACACGTTTTCGGCCGAAAACGCGTTTTCCGGCGAAAACGCACACCACGGCTCTTTCTGAGAAAAAGCAAGCACGGAGGACGAGAATCGCTTTTGCCCTGCGTAGCGTTCCGGGCAGCGGGTAGAACCAGGCAGAGAATTCCCGTCTAGCAGCTTCCCTGTGGCCGGGAAGTGCAAACGTACACGTTTTCGGCCGAAAACGCGTTTTCCGGCGAAAACGTACACCACGGCTCTTTCTGAGAAAAAGCAAGCACGGAGGACGAGAATCGCTTTTGCCCTGCGTAGCGTTCCGGGCAGCGGGTAGAACCAGGCAGAGAATTCCCGGCTAGCAGCTTCCCTGTGGCCGGGAAGTGCAAACGTACACGTTTTCGGCCGAAAACGCGTTTTCTAGCGAAAACGCACACCACGGCTCTTTCTGAGAAAAGCAAGCACGGAGGACGAGAATCGCTTTTGCCCTGCTTAGCGTTCCGGGCAGCGGGTAGAACCAGGCAGAGAATTCCCGGCTAGCAGCTTCCCCGTGGCCGGGAAGTGCAAACGTACACGTTTTCGGCCGAAAACGCGTTTTCCGGCGAAAACGCACACCACGGCTCTTTCTGAGAAAAAGCAAGCACGGAGGACGAGAATCGCTTTTGCCCTGCGTAGAGTTCTGAGCAGCGGGTAGAAATAGGCAGCGAATTGCCGGCTAGCAGCTTCCCTGTGGCCGGGAAGTGCAAACGTACACGTTTTCGGCCGAAAACGCGTTTTCCGGCGAAAACGCACACCACGGCTCTTTCTGAGTAAAAGCAAGCACGGAGGACGAGAATCGCTTTTGCCCTGCGTAGCGTTCCTGGCAGCGGGTAGAACCATGCAGAGAATTCCCGTCTAGCAGCTTCCCTGTGTCGGGGAAATGCAAACGTACACGTTTTCGGCCGAAAACGCGTTTTCCGGCGAAAACGCACACCACGGCTCTTTCTGAGAAAAAGCAAGCACGGAGGACGAGAATCGCTTTTGCCCTGCGTAGCGTTCCGGGCAGCGGGTAGAACCAGGCAGAGAATTCCCGGCTAGCAGCTTCCCTGTGGCCGGGAAGTGCAAACGTACACGTTTTCGGCCGAAAACGCGTTTTCCCGCGAAAACGCACACCACGGCTCTTTCTGAGACAAAGCAAGCACGGAGGACGAGAACCGCTTTTGCCCTGCGTAGCGTTCCGGGCAGCGGGTAGAACCAGGCAGAGAATTCCCGGCTAGCAGCTTCCCTGTGGCCGGGAAGTGCAAACGTACCCGTTTTCGGCCGAAAACGCGTTTACCGGCGAAAACGCACACCACGGCTCTTTCTGAGAAAAAGCAAGCACGGAGGACGAGAATCGCTTTTGCCTTGCGTAGCGTTCCGGGCAGCGGGTAGAACCAGGCAGAGAATTCCCGGCTAGCAGCTTCCCTGTGGCCGGGAAGTGCAAACGTACACGTTTTCGCCGAAAACGCGTTTTCCGGCGAAAACGCACACCACGGCTCTTTCTGAGAAAAAGCAAGCACGGAGGACGAGAATCGCTTTTGCCCTGCGTAGCGTTCCGGGCAGCGGGTAGAACCAGGCAGCGAATTGCCGGCTAGCAGCTTCCCTGTGGCCGGGAAGTGCAAACGTACACGTTTTCGGCCGAAAACGCGTTTTCCGGCGAAAACGCACACCACGGCTCTTTCTGAGAAAAAGCAAGCACGGAGGACGAGAATCGCTTTTGCCCTGCGTAGCGTTCCGGGCAGCGGGTAGAACCAGGCAGAGAATTCCCGGCTAGCAGCTTCCCTGTGGCGGGGAAGTGCAAACGTACACGTTTTCGGCCGAAAACGCATTTTCCGGCGAAAACGCACACCACGGCTCTTTCTGAGAAAAAGCAAGCACGGAGGACGAGAATCGCTTTTGCCCTGCGTAGCGTTCCGGGCAGCGGGTAGAACCAGGCAGAGAATTCCCGGCTAGCAGCTTCCCTGTGGCCGGGAAGTGCAAACGTACACGTTTTCGGCCGAAAACGCGTTTTCCGGCGAAAACGCACACCACGGCTCTTTCTGAGAAAAAGCAAGCACGGAGGACGAGAATCGCTTTTGCCCTGCGTAGCGTTCCTGGCAGCGGGTAGAACCAGGCAGAGAATTCCCGTCTAGCAGCTTCCCTGTGGCGGGGAAGTGCAAACGTACACGTTTTCGGCCGAAAACGCGTTTTCCGGCGAAAACGCACACCACGGCTCTTTCTGAGAAAAAGCAAGCACGGAGGACGAGAATCGCTTTTGCCCTGCGTAGCGTTCCGGGCAGCGGGTAGAACCAGGCAGAGAATTCCCGGCTAGCAGCTTCCGTGAGGCCGGGAAGTGCAAACGTACACGTTTTCGGCCGAAAACGCGTTTTCCCGCGAAAACGCACACCACGGCTCTTTCTGAGACAAAGCAAGCACGGAGGACGAGAATCGCTTTTGCCCTGCGTAGCGTTCCGGGCAGCGGGTAGAACCAGGCAGAGAATTCCCGGCTAGCAGCTTCCCTGTGGCCGGGAAGTGCAAACGTACACGTTTTCGGCCGAAAACGCATTTTCCGGCGAAAACGCACACCACGGCTCTTTCTGAGAAAAAGCAAGCACGGAGGACGAGAATCGCTTTTGCCCTGCGTAGCGTTCCGGGCAGCGGGTAGAACCAGGCAGAGAATTCCCGGCTAGCAGCTTCCCTGTGGCCGGGAAGTGCAAACGTACACGTTTTCGGCCGAAAACGCGTTTTCCGGCGAAAACGCACACCACGGCTCTTTCTGAGAAAAAGCAAGCACGGAGGACGAGAATCGCTTTTGCCCTGCGTAGCGTTCCTGGCAGCGGGTAGAACCAGGCAGAGAATTCCCGTCTAGCAGCTTCCCTGTGGCGGGGAAGTGCAAACGTACACGTTTTCGGCCGAAAACGCGTTTTCCGGCGAAAACGCACACCACGGCTCTTTCTGAGAAAAAGCAAGCACGGAGGACGAGAATCGCTTTTGCCCTGCGTAGCGTTCCGGGCAGCGGGTAGAACCAGGCAGAGAATTCCCGGCTAGCAGCTTCCGTGAGGCCGGGAAGTGCAAACGTACACGTTTTCGGCCGAAAACGCGTTTTCCCGCGAAAACGCACACCACGGCTCTTTCTGAGACAAAGCAAGCACGGAGGACGAGAATCGCTTTTGCCCTGCGTAGCGTTCCGGGCAGCGGGTAGAACCAGGCAGAGAATTCCCGGCTAGCAGCTTCCCTGTGGCGGGGAAGTGCAAACGTACACGTTTTCGGCCGAAAACGCGTTTTCCGGCGAAAACGCACACCACGGCTCTTTCTGAGAAAAAGCAAGCACGGAGGACGAGAATCGCTTTTGCCCTGCGTAGCGTTCCGGGCAGCGGGTAGAACCAGGCAGAGAATTCCCGGCTAGCAGCTTCCCTGTGGCGGGGAAGTGCAAACTTACACGTTTTCGGCCGAAAACGCGTTTTCCGGCGAAAACGCACACCACGGCTCTTTCTGAGAAAAAGCAAGCACGGAGGACGAGAATCGCTTTTGCCCTGCGTAGCGTTCCGGGCAGCGGGTAGAACCAGGCAGAGAATTCCCGGCTAGCAGCTTCCCTGTGGCGGGGAAGTGCAAACGTACACGTTTTCGGCCGAAAAAGCGTTTTCTGGCGAAAACGCACACCACGGCTCTTTCTGAGAAAAAGCAAGCACGGAGGACGAGAATCGCTTTTGCCCTGCGTAGTGTTCCGGGCAGCGGGTAGAACCAGGCAGAGAATTCCCGGCTAGCAGCTTCCCTGTGGCCGGGAAGTGCAAACGTACACGTTTTCGCCGAAAACGCGTTTTCCGGCGAAAACGCACACCACGGCTCTTTCTGAGAAAAAGCAAGCACGGAGGACGAGAATCGCTTTTGCCCAGCGTAGCGTTCCGGGCAGCGGGTAGAACCAGGCAGAGAATTCCCGGCTAGCAGCTTCCCTGTGGCCGGGAAGTGCAAACGTACACGTTTTCGGCCGAAAACGCGTTTACCGGCGAAAACGCACACCACGGCTCTTTCTGAGAGAAAGCAAGCACGGAGGACGAGAATCGCTTTTGCCCTGCGTAGCGTTCCGGGCAGCGGGTAGAACCAGGCAGAGAATTCCCGGCTAGCAGCTTCCCTGTGGCCGGGAAGTGCAAACGTACACGTTTTCGGCCGAAAACGCGTTTTCCGGCGAAAACGCACACCACGGCTCTTTCTGGGAAAAAGCAAGCACGGAGGACGAGAATCGCTTTTGCCCTGCGTAGCGTTCCGGGCAGCGGGTAGAACCAGGCAGAGAATTCCCGTCTAGCAGCTTCCCTGTGGCCGGGAAGTGCAAACGTACACGTTTTCGGCCGAAAACGCGTTTTCCGGCGAAAACGCACACCACGGCTCTTTCTGAGAAAAAGCAAGCACGGAGGACGAGAATCGCTTTTGCCCTGCGTAGCGTTCCGGGCAGCGGGTAGAACCAGGCAGAGAATTCCCGGCTAGCAGCTTCCCTGTGGCGGGGAAGTGCAAACGTACACGTTTTCGGCCGAAAACGCGTTTTCCCGCGAAAACGCACACCACGGCTCTTTCTGAGAAAAAGCAAGCACGGAGGACGAGAATCGCTTTTGCCCTGCTTAGCGTTCCGGGCAGCGGGTAGAACCAGGCAGAGAATTCCCGGCTAGCAGCTTCCCTGTGGCGGGGAAGTGCAAACGTACACGTTTTCGGCCGAAAAAGCGTTTTCTGGCGAAAACGCACACCACGGCTCTTTCTGAGAAAAAGCAAGCACGGAGGACGAGAATCGCTTTTGCCCTGCGTAGTGTTCCGGGCAGCGGGTAGAACCAGGCAGAGAATTCCCGGCTAGCAGCTTCCCTGTGGCCGGGAAGTGCAAACGTACACGTTTTCGGCCGAAAACGCGTTTACCGGCGAAAACGCACACCACGGCTCTTTCTGAGAAAAAGCAAGCACGGAGGACGAGAATCGCTTTTGCCCTGCGTAGCGTTCCGGGCAGCGGGTAGAACCAGGCAGAGAATTCCCGTCTAGCAGCTTCCCTGTGGCCGGGAAGTGCAAACGTACACGTTTTCGGCCGAAAACGCGTTTTCCGGCGAAAACGCACACCACGGCTCTTTCTGAGAAAAAGCAAGCACGGAGGACGAGAATCGCTTTTGCCCTGCGTAGCGTTCCGGGCAGCGGGTAGAACCAGGCAGAGAATTCCCGGCTAGCAGCTTCCCTGTGGCCGGGAAGTGCAAACGTACACGTTTTCGGCCGAAAACGCGTTTTCTAGCGAAAACGCACACCACGGCTCTTTCTGAGAAAAAGCAAGCACGGAGGACGAGAATCGCTTTTGCCCTGCGTAGCGTTCCGGGCAGCGGGTAGAACCAGGCAGAGAATTCCCGGCTAGCAGCTTCCCCGTGGCCGGGAAGTGCAAACGTACACGTTTTCGGCCGAAAACGCGTTTTCCGGCGAAAACGCACACCACGGCTCTTTCTGAGAAAAAGCAAGCACGGAGGACGAGAATCGCTTTTGCCCTGCGTAGAGTTCTGAGCAGCGGGTAGAAATAGGCAGCGAATTGCCGGCTAGCAGCTTCCCTGTGGCCGGGAAGTGCAAACGTACACGTTTTCGGCCGAAAACGCGTTTTCCGGCGAAAACGCACACCACGGCTCTTTCTGAGAAAAAGCAAGCACGGAGGACGAGAATCGCTTTTGCCCTGCGTAGCGTTCCGGGCAGCGGGTAGAACCAGGCAGAGAATTCCCGGCTAGCAGCTTCCCTGTGGCCGGGAAGTGCAAACGTACACGTTTTCGGCCGAAAACGCGTTTTCCCGCGAAAACGCACACCACGGCTCTTTCTGAGACAAAGCAAGCACGGAGGACGAGAACCGCTTTTGCCCTGCGTAGCGTTCCGGGCAGCGGGTAGAACCAGGCAGAGAATTCCCGGCTAGCAGCTTCCCTGTGGCCGGGAAGTGCAAACGTACACGTTTTCGGCCGAAAACGCGTTTTCCGGCGAAAACGCACACCACGGCTCTTTCTGAGAAAAAGCAAGCACGGAGGACGAGAATCGCTTTTGCCTTGCGTAGCGTTCCGGGCAGCGGGTAGAACCAGGCAGAGAATTCCCGGCTAGCAGCTTCCCTGTGGCCGGGAAGTGCAAACGTACACGTTTTCGGCCGAAAACGCGTTTTCCGGCGAAAACGCACACCACGGCTCTTTCTGAGAAAAAGCAAGCACGGAGGACGAGAATCGCTTTTGCCCTGCGTAGCGTTCCGGGCAGCGGGTAGAACCAGGCAGAGAATTCCCGGCTAGCAGCTTCCCTGTGGCCGGGAAGTGCAAAAGTACACGTTTTCGGCCGAAAACGCGTTGACCGGCGAAAACGCACACAACGGCTCTTTCTGAGAAAAAGCAAGCACGGAGGACGAGAATCGCTTTTGCCCTGCGTAGCGTTCCGGGCAGCGGGTAGAAACAGGCAGAGAATTCCCGGCTAGCAGCTTCCCTGTGGCCGGGAAGTGCAAACGTACACGTTTTCGGCCGAAAACGCGTTTTCCGGCGAAAACGTACACCACGGCTCTTTCTGAGAAAAAGCAAGCACGGAGGACGAGAATCGCTTTTGCCCTGCGTAGTGTTCCGGGCAGCGGGTAGAACCAGGCAGAGAATTCCCGGCTAGCAGCTGCCCTGTGGCCGGGAAGTGCAAACGTACACGTTTTCGGCCGAAAACGCGTTTTCCGGCGAAAACGCACACCACGGCTCTTTCTGAGAAAAAGCAAGCACGGAGGACGAGAATCGCTTTTGCCCTGCGTAGTGTTCCGGGCAGCGGGTAGAACCAGGCAGAGAATTCCCGGCTAGCAGCTTCCCTGTGGCCGG
Source organism: Athene noctua (assembly GCF_965140245.1). NCBI lineage: Eukaryota > Metazoa > Chordata > Aves > Strigiformes > Strigidae > Athene > Athene noctua. The sequence continues at coordinate 37,734 of NW_027437565.1, read as the reverse complement.
GAAGTGCAAACGTACACGTTTTCGCCGAAAACGCGTTTTCCGGCGAAAACGCACACCACGGCTCTTTCTGAGAAAAAGCAAGCACGGAGGACGAGAATCGCTTTTGCCCTGCGTAGCGTTCCGGGCAGCGGGTAGAACCAGGCAGCGAATTGCCGGCTAGCAGCTTCCCTGTGGCCGGGAAGTGCAAACGTACACGTTTTCGGCCGAAAACGCGTTTTCCGGCGAAAACGCACACCACGGCTCTTTCTGAGAAAAAGCAAGCACGGAGGACGAGAATCGCTTTTGCCCTGCGTAGCGTTCCGGGCAGCGGGTAGAACCAGGCAGAGAATTCCCGGCTAGCAGCTTCCCTGTGGCGGGGAAGTGCAAACGTACACGTTTTCGGCCGAAAACGCATTTTCCGGCGAAAACGCACACCACGGCTCTTTCTGAGAAAAAGCAAGCACGGAGGACGAGAATCGCTTTTGCCCTGCGTAGCGTTCCGGGCAGCGGGTAGAACCAGGCAGAGAATTCCCGGCTAGCAGCTTCCCTGTGGCCGGGAAGTGCAAACGTACACGTTTTCGGCCGAAAACGCGTTTTCCGGCGAAAACGCACACCACGGCTCTTTCTGAGAAAAAGCAAGCACGGAGGACGAGAATCGCTTTTGCCCTGCGTAGCGTTCCTGGCAGCGGGTAGAACCAGGCAGAGAATTCCCGTCTAGCAGCTTCCCTGTGGCGGGGAAGTGCAAACGTACACGTTTTCGGCCGAAAACGCGTTTTCCGGCGAAAACGCACACCACGGCTCTTTCTGAGAAAAAGCAAGCACGGAGGACGAGAATCGCTTTTGCCCTGCGTAGCGTTCCGGGCAGCGGGTAGAACCAGGCAGAGAATTCCCGTCTAGCAGCTTCCCTGTGGCCGGGAAGTGCAAACGTACACGTTTTCGGCCGAAAACGCGTTTTCCGGCGAAAACGCACACCACGGCTCTTTCTGAGAAAAAGCAAGCACGGAGGACGAGAATCGCTTTTGCCCTGCGTAGCGTTCCGGGCAGCGGGTAGAACCAGGCAGAGAATTCCCGGCTAGCAGCTTCCCTGTGGCCGGGAAGTGCAAACGTACACGTTTTCGGCCGAAAACGCGTTTTCTAGCGAAAACGCACACCACGGCTCTTTCTGAGAAAAAGCAAGCACGGAGGACGAGAATCGCTTTTGCCCTGCTTAGCGTTCCGGGCAGCGGGTAGAACCAGGCAGAGAATTCCCGGCTAGCAGCTTCCCCGTGGCCGGGAAGTGCAAACGTACACGTTTTCGGCCGAAAACGCGTTTTCCGGCGAAAACGCACACCACGGCTCTTTCTGAGAAAAAGCAAGCACGGAGGACGAGAATCGCTTTTGCCCTGCGTAGAGTTCTGAGCAGCGGGTAGAAATAGGCAGCGAATTGCCGGCTAGCAGCTTCCCTGTGGCCGGGAAGTGCAAACGTACACGTTTTCGGCCGAAAACGCGTTTTCCGGCGAAAACGCACACCACGGCTCTTTCTGAGTAAAAGCAAGCACGGAGGACGAGAATCGCTTTTGCCCTGCGTAGCGTTCCTGGCAGCGGGTAGAACCATGCAGAGAATTCCCGTCTAGCAGCTTCCCTGTGTCGGGGAAATGCAAACGTACACGTTTTCGGCCGAAAACGCGTTTTCCGGCGAAAACGCACACCACGGCTCTTTCTGAGAAAAAGCAAGCACGGAGGACGAGAATCGCTTTTGCCCTGCGTAGCGTTCCGGGCAGCGGGTAGAACCAGGCAGAGAATTCCCGGCTAGCAGCTTCCCTGTGGCCGGGAAGTGCAAACGTACACGTTTTCGGCCGAAAACGCGTTTTCCCGCGAAAACGCACACCACGGCTCTTTCTGAGACAAAGCAAGCACGGAGGACGAGAACCGCTTTTGCCCTGCGTAGCGTTCCGGGCAGCGGGTAGAACCAGGCAGAGAATTCCCGGCTAGCAGCTTCCCTGTGGCCGGGAAGTGCAAACGTACACGTTTTCGGCCGAAAACGCGTTTTCCGGCGAAAACGCACACCACGGCTCTTTCTGAGAAAAAGCAAGCACGGAGGACGAGAATCGCTTTTGCCTTGCGTAGCGTTCCGGGCAGCGGGTAGAACCAGGCAGAGAATTCCCGGCTAGCAGCTTCCCTGTGGCCGGGAAGTGCAAACGTACACGTTTTCGCCGAAAACGCGTTTTCCTGCGAAAACGCACACCACGGCTCTTTCTGAGAAAAAGCAAGCACGGAGGACGAGAATCGCTTTTGCCCTGCGTAGCGTTCCGGGCAGCGGGTAGAACCAGGCAGCGAATTGCCGGCTAGCAGCTTCCCTGTGGCCGGGAAGTGCAAACGTACACGTTTTCGGCCGAAAACGCGTTTTCCGGCGAAAACGCACACCACGGCTCTTTCTGAGAAAAAGCAAGCACGGAGGACGAGAATCGCTTTTGCCCTGCGTAGCGTTCCGGGCAGCGGGTAGAACCAGGCAGAGAATTCCCGGCTAGCAGCTTCCCTGTGGCGGGGAAGTGCAAACGTACACGTTTTCGGCCGAAAACGCATTTTCCGGCGAAAACGCACACCACGGCTCTTTCTGAGAAAAAGCAAGCACGGAGGACGAGAATCGCTTTTGCCCTGCGTAGCGTTCCGGGCAGCGGGTAGAACCAGGCAGAGAATTCCCGGCTAGCAGCTTCCCTGTGGCCGGGAAGTGCAAACGTACACGTTTTCGGCCGAAAACGCGTTTTCCGGCGAAAACGCACACCACGGCTCTTTCTGAGAAAAAGCAAGCACGGAGGACGAGAATCGCTTTTGCCCTGCGTAGCGTTCCTGGCAGCGGGTAGAACCAGGCAGAGAATTCCCGTCTAGCAGCTTCCCTGTGGCGGGGAAGTGCAAACGTACACGTTTTCGGCCGAAAACGCGTTTTCCGGCGAAAACGCACACCACGGCTCTTTCTGAGAAAAAGCAAGCACGGAGGACGAGAATCGCTTTTGCCCTGCGTAGCGTTCCGGGCAGCGGGTAGAACCAGGCAGAGAATTCCCGGCTAGCAGCTTCCGTGAGGCCGGGAAGTGCAAACGTACACGTTTTCGGCCGAAAACGCGTTTTCCCGCGAAAACGCACACCACGGCTCTTTCTGAGACAAAGCAAGCACGGAGGACGAGAATCGCTTTTGCCCTGCGTAGCGTTCCGGGCAGCGGGTAGAACCAGGCAGAGAATTCCCGGCTAGCAGCTTCCCTGTGGCCGGGAAGTGCAAACGTACACGTTTTCGGCCGAAAACGCATTTTCCGGCGAAAACGCACACCACGGCTCTTTCTGAGAAAAAGCAAGCACGGAGGACGAGAATCGCTTTTGCCCTGCGTAGCGTTCCGGGCAGCGGGTAGAACCAGGCAGAGAATTCCCGGCTAGCAGCTTCCCTGTGGCCGGGAAGTGCAAACGTACACGTTTTCGGCCGAAAACGCGTTTTCCGGCGAAAACGCACACCACGGCTCTTTCTGAGAAAAAGCAAGCACGGAGGACGAGAATCGCTTTTGCCCTGCGTAGCGTTCCTGGCAGCGGGTAGAACCAGGCAGAGAATTCCCGTCTAGCAGCTTCCCTGTGGCGGGGAAGTGCAAACGTACACGTTTTCGGCCGAAAACGCGTTTTCCGGCGAAAACGCACACCACGGCTCTTTCTGAGAAAAAGCAAGCACGGAGGACGAGAATCGCTTTTGCCCTGCGTAGCGTTCCGGGCAGCGGGTAGAACCAGGCAGAGAATTCCCGGCTAGCAGCTTCCGTGAGGCCGGGAAGTGCAAACGTACACGTTTTCGGCCGAAAACGCGTTTTCCCGCGAAAACGCACACCACGGCTCTTTCTGAGACAAAGCAAGCACGGAGGACGAGAATCGCTTTTGCCCTGCGTAGCGTTCCGGGCAGCGGGTAGAACCAGGCAGAGAATTCCCGGCTAGCAGCTTCCCTGTGGCCGGGAAGTGCAAACGTACACGTTTTCGGCCGAAAACGCGTTTACCGGCGAAAACGCACACCACGGCTCTTTCTGAGAAAAAGCAAGCACGGAGGACGAGAATCGCTTTTGCCCTGCGTAGCGTTCCGGGCAGCGGGTAGAACCAGGCAGAGAATTCCCGGCTACCAGCTTCCCTGTGGCGGGGAAGTGCAAACGTACACGTTTTCGGCCGAAAACGCGTTTTCCGGCGAAAACGCACACCACGGCTCTTTCTGAGAAAAAGCAAGCACGGAGGACGAGAATCGCTTTTGCCCTGCGTAGCGTTCCGGGCAGCGGGTAGAACCAGGCAGAGAATTCCCGGCTAGCAGCTTCCCTGTGGCGGGGAAGTGCAAACTTACACGTTTTCGTCCGAAAACGCGTTTTCCGGCGAAAACGCACACCACGGCTCTTTCTGAGAAAAAGCAAGCACGGAGGACGAGAATCGCTTTTGCCCTGCGTAGCGTTCCGGGCAGCGGGTAGAACCAGGCAGAGAATTCCCGGCTAGCAGCTTCCCTGTGGCCGGGAAGTGCAAACGTACACGTTTTCGGCCGAAAACGCGTTTTCTGGCGAAAACGCACACCACGGCTCTTTCTGAGAAAAAGCAAGCACGGAGGACGAGAATCGCTTTTGCCCTGCGTAGCGTTCCGGGCAGCGGGTAGAACCAGGCAGAGAATTCCCGGCTACCAGCTTCCCTGTGGCGGGGAAGTGCAAACTTACACGTTTTCGGCCGAAAACGCGTTTTCCGGCGAAAACGCACACCACGGCTCTTTCTGAGAAAAAGCAAGCACGGAGGACGAGAATCGCTTTTGCCCTGCGTAGCGTTCCGGGCAGCGGGTAGAACCAGGCAGAGAATTCCCGGCTAGCAGCTTCCCTGTGGCGGGGAAGTGCAAACGTACACGTTTTCGGCCGAAAAAGCGTTTTCTGGCGAAAACGCACACCACGGCTCTTTCTGAGAAAAAGCAAGCACGGAGGACGAGAATCGCTTTTGCCCTGCGTAGCGTTCCGGGCAGCGGGTAGAACCAGGCAGAGAATTCCCGGCTAGCAGCTTTCCTGTGGCCGGGAAGTGCAAACGTACACGTTTTCGCCGAAAACGCGTTTTCCGGCGAAAACGCACACCACGGCTCTTTCTGAGAAAAAGCAAGCACGGAGGACGAGAATCGCTTTTGCCCTGCGTAGTGTTCCGGGCAGCGGGTAGAACCGGGCAGAGAATTCCCGGCTAGCAGCTTCCCTGTGGCGGGGAAGTGCAAACGTACACGTTTTCGGCCGAAAAAGCGTTTTCTGGCGAAAACGCACACCACGGCTCTTTCTGAGAAAAAGCAAGCACGGAGGACGAGAATCGCTTTTGCCCTGCGTAGCGTTCCGGGCAGCGGGTAGAACCAGGCAGAGAATTCCCGGCTAGCAGCTTCCCTCAAGCCGGGAAGTGCAAACGTACACGTTTTCGCCGAAAACACGTTTTCCGGCGAAAACGCACACCACGGCTCTTTCTGAGAAAAAGCAAGCACGGAGGACGAGAATCGCTTTTGCCCAGCGTAGCGTTCCGGGCAGCGGGTAGAACCAGGCAGAGAATTCCCGTCTAGCAGCTTCCCTGTGGCCGGGAAGTGCAAACGTACACGTTTTCGGCCGAAAACGCGTTTTCCGGCGAAAACGCACACCACGGCTCTTTCTGAGAAAAAGCAAGCACGGAGGACGAGAATCGCTTTTGCCCTGCGTAGTGTTCCGGGCAGCGGGTAGAACCAGGCAGAGAATTCCCGGCTAGCAGCTGCCCTGTGGCCGGGAAGTGCAAACGTACACGTTTTCGGCCGAAAACGCGTTTTCCGGCGAAAACGCACACCACGGCTCTTTCTGAGAAAAAGCAAGCACGGAGGACGAGAATCGCTTTTGCCCTGCGTAGCGTTCCGGGCAGCGGGTAGAACCAGGCAGAGAATTCCCGGCTAGCAGCTTCCCTGTGGCGGGGAAGTGCAAACTTACACGTTTTCGTCCGAAAACGCGTTTTCCGGCGAAAACGCACACCACGGCTCTTTCTGAGAAAAATCAAGCACGGAGGACGAGAATCGCTTTTGCCCTGCGTAGTGTTCCGGGCAGCGGGTAGAACCAGGCAGAGAATTCCCGGCTAGCAGCTTCCCTGTGGCCGGGAAGTGCAAACGTACACGTTTTCGCCGAAAACGCGTTTTCCGGCGAAAACGCACACCACGGCTCTTTCTGAGAAAAAGCAAGCACGGAGGACGAGAATCGCTTTTACCCTGCGTAGCGTTCCGGGCAGCGGGTAGAACCAGGCAGAGAATTCCCGGCTAGCAGCTTCCCTGTGGCGGGGAAGTGCAAACGTACACGTTTTCGGCCGAAAACGCGTTTTCCGGCGAAAACGCACACCACGGCTCTTTCTGAGAAAAAGCAAGCACGGAGGACGAGAATCGCTTTTGCCCTGCGTAGCGTTCCGGGCAGCGGGTAGAACCAGGCAGAGAATTCCCGGCTAGCAGCTTCCCTGTGGCGGGGAAGTGCAAACGTACACGTTTTCGGCCGAAAAAGCGTTTTCTGGCGAAAACGCACACCACGGCTCTTTCTGAGAAAAAGCAAGCACGGAGGACGAGAATCGCTTTTGCCCTGCGTAGCGTTCCGGGCAGCGGGTAGAACCAGGCAGAGAATTCCCGGCTAGCAGCTTTCCTGTGGCCGGGAAGTGCAAACGTACACGTTTTCGCCGAAAACGCGTTTTCCGGCGAAAACGCACACCACGGCTCTTTCTGAGAAAAAGCAAGCACGGAGGACGAGAATCGCTTTTGCCCTGCGTAGTGTTCCGGGCAGCGGGTAGAACCGGGCAGAGAATTCCCGGCTAGCAGCTTCCCTGTGGCGGGGAAGTGCAAACGTACACGTTTTCGGCCGAAAAAGCGTTTTCTGGCGAAAACGCACACCACGGCTCTTTCTGAGAAAAAGCAAGCACGGAGGACGAGAATCGCTTTTGCCCTGCGTAGCGTTCCGGGCAGCGGGTAGAACCAGGCAGAGAATTCCCGGCTAGCAGCTTCCCTCAAGCCGGGAAGTGCAAACGTACACGTTTTCGCCGAAAACACGTTTTCCGGCGAAAACGCACACCACGGCTCTTTCTGAGAAAAAGCAAGCACGGAGGACGAGAATCGCTTTTGCCCAGCGTAGCGTTCCGGGCAGCGGGTAGAACCAGGCAGAGAATTCCCGGCTAGCAGCTTCCCTGTGGCCGGGAAGTGCAAACGTACACGTTTTCGGCCGAAAACGCGTTTTCCGGCGAAAACGCACACCACGGCTCTTTCTGAGAAAAAGCAAGCACGGAGGACGAGAATCGCTTTTGCCCTGCGTAGCGTTCCGGGCAGCGGGTAGAACCAGGCAGAGAATTCCCGGCTAGCAGCTTCCCTGTGGCGGGGAAGTGCAAACTTACACGTTTTCGGCCGAAAACGCGTTTTCCGGCGAAAACGCACACCACGGCTCTTTCTGAGAAAAAGCAAGCACGGAGGACGAGAATCGATTTTGCCTTGCGTAGCGTTCCGGGCAGCGGGTAGAACCAGGCAGAGAATTCCCGGCTAGCAGCTGCCCTGTGGCCGGGAAGTGCAAACGTACACGTTTTCGGCCGAAAACGCGTTTTCCGGCGAAAACGCACACCACGGCTCTTTCTGAGAAAAAGCAAGCACGGAGGACGAGAATCGATTTTGCCTTGCGTAGCGTTCCGGGCAGCGGGTAGAACCAGGCAGAGAATTCCCGGCTAGCAGCTGCCCTGTGGCCGGGAAGTGCAAACGTACACGTTTTCGGCCGAAAACGCGTTTTCCGGCGAAAACGCACACCATGGCTCTTTCTGAGAAAAAGCAAGCACGGAGGACGATAATCGCTTTTGCCCTGCGTAGCGTTCCGGGCAGCGGGTAGAACCAGGCAGAGAATTCCCGGCTAGCAGCTTCCCTGTGGCGGGGAAGTGCAAACGTACACGTTTTTGGCCGAAAACGCGTTTTCCGGCGAAAACGCACACCACGGCTCTTTCTGAGAAAAAGCAAGCACGGAGGACGAGAATCGCTTTTGCCCTGCGTAGCGTTCCGGGCAGCGGGTAGAACCAGGCAGAGAATTCCCGGCTAGCAGCTTCCCTGTGGCCGGGAAGTGCAAACGTACACGTTTTCGGCCGAAAACGCGTTTTCCGGCGAAAACGCACACCACGGCTCTTTCTGAGAAAAAGCAAGCACGGAGGACGAGAATCGCTTTTGCCCTGCGTAGCGTTCCGGGCAGCGGGTAGAACCAGGCAGAGAATTCCCGGCTAGCAGCTTCCCTGTGGCGGGGAAGTGCAAACTTACACGTTTTCGGCCGAAAACGCGTTTTCCGGCGAAAACGCACACCACGGCTCTTTCTGAGAAAAAGCAAGCACGGAGGACGAGAATCGCTTTTGCCTTGCGTAGCGTTCCGGGCAGCGGGTAGAACCAGGCAGAGAATTCCCGGCTAGCAGCTGCCCTGTGGCCGGGAAGTGCAAACGTACACGTTTTCGGCCGAAAACGCGTTTTCCGGCGAAAACGCACACCACGGCTCTTTCTGAGAAAAAGCAAGCACGGAGGACGAGAATCGCTTTTGCCCTGCGTAGCGTTCCGGGCAGCGGGTAGAACCAGGCAGAGAATTCCCGGCTAGCAGCTTCCCTGTGGCCGGGAAGTGCAAACGTACACGTTTTCGGCCGAAAACGCGTTTTCCGGCGAAAACGCACACCACGGCTCTTTCTGAGAAAAATCAAGCACGGAGGACGAGAATCGCTTTTGCCCTGCGTAGCGTTCCGGGCAGCGGGTAGAACCAGGCAGAGAATTCCCGGCTAGCAGCTTCCCTGTGGCGGGGAAGTGCAAACGTACACGTTTTCGGCCGAAAACGCGTTTTCGGGCGAAAACGCACACCACGGCTCTTTCTGAGAAAAAGCAAGCACGGAGGACGAGAACCGCTTTTGCCCTGCGTAGCGTTCCGGGCAGCGGGTAGAACCAGGCAGAGAATTCCCGGCTAGCAGCTTCCCTGTGGCCGGGAAGTGCAAACATACACGTTTTCGGCCGAAAACGCGTTTTCCGGCGAAAACGCACACCACGGCTCTTTCTGAGAAAAAGCAAGCACGGAGGACGAGAATCGCTTTTGCCCTGCGTAGCGTTCCGGGCAGCGGGTAGAACCAGGCAGAGAATTCCCGGCTAGCAGCTTCCCTGTGGCGGGGAAGTGCAAACGTACACGTTTTCGGCCGAAAACGCGTTTTCCGGCGAAAACGCACACCACGGCTCTTTCTGAGAAAAATCAAGCACGGAGGACGAGAATCGCTTTTGCCCTGCGTAGCGTTCCGGGCAGCGGGTAGAACCAGGCAGAGAATTCCCGGCTAGCAGCTTCCCTGTGGCGGGGAAGTGCAAACGTACACGTTTTCGGCCGAAAACGCGTTTTCCGGCGAAAACGCACACCACGGCTCTTTCTGAGAAAAAGCAAGCACGGAGGACGAGAATCGCTTTTGCCCTGCGTAGCGTTCCGGGCAGCGGGTAGAACCAGGCAGAGAATTCCCGGCTAGCAGCTTCCCTGTGGCGGGGAAGTGCAAACGTACACGTTTTCGGCCGAAAACGCGTTTTCTGGCGAAAACGCACACCACGGCTCTTTCTGAGAAAAAGCAAGCACGGAGGACGAGAATCGCTTTTGCCCTGCGTAGTGTTCCGGGCAGCGGGTAGAACCAGGCAGAGAATTCCCGGCTAGCAGCTTCCCTGTGGCCGGGAAGTGCAAACATACACGTTTTCGGCCGAAAACGCGTTTTCTGGCGAAAACGCACACCACGGCTCTTTCTGAGAAAAAGCAAGCACGGAGGACGAGAATCGCTTTTGCCCTGCGTAGCGTTCCGGGCAGCGGGTAGAACCAGGCAGAGAATTCCCGGCTAGCAGCTTCCCTGTGGCAGGGAAGTGCAAACGTACACGTTTTCGGCCGAAAACGCGTTTTCCGGCGAAAACGCACACCACGGCTCTTTCTGAGAAAAAGCAAGCACGGAGGACGAGAATCGCTTTTGCCCTGCGTAGCGTTCCGGGCAGCGGGTAGAACCAGGCAGAGAATTCCCGGCTAGCAGCTTCCCTGTGGCCGGGAAGTGCAAACGTACACGTTTTCGGCCGAAAACGCGTTTTCTGGCGAAAACGCACACCACGGCTCTTTCTGAGAAAAAGCAAGCACGGAGGACGAGAATCGCTTTTGCCCTGCGTAGTGTTCCGGGCAGCGGGTAGAACCAGGCAGAGAATTCCCGGCTACCAGCTTCCCTGTGGCCGGGAAGAGCAAACGTACACGTTTTCGCCGAAAACGCGTTTTCCGGCGAAAACGCACACCACGGCTCTTTCTGAGAAAAAGCAAGCACGGAGGACGAGAATCGCTTTTGCCCTGCGTAGCGTTCCGGGCAGCGGGTAGAACCAGGCAGAGAATTCCCGGCTAGCAGCTTCCCTGTGGCGGGGAAGTGCAAACGTACACGTTTTCGGCCGAAAACGCGTTTTCCGGCGAAAACGCACACCACGGCTCTTTCTGAGAAAAAGCAAGCACGGAGGACGAGAATCGCTTTTGCCCTGCGTAGCGTTCCGGGCAGCGGGTAGAACCAGGCAGAGAATTCCCGGCTAGCAGCTTCCCTGTGGCGGATAAGTGCAAACGTACACGTTTTCGGCCGAAAACGCGTTTTCGGGCGAAAACGCACACCACGGCTCTTTCTGAGAAAAAGCAAGCACGGAGGACGAGAATCGCTTTTGCCCTGCGTAGCGTTCCGGGCAGCGGGTAGAACCAGGCAGAGAATTCCCGGCTACCAGCTTCCCTGTGGCGGGGAAGTGCAAACGTACACGTTTTCGGCCGAAAACGCGTTTTCCGGCGAAAACGCACACCACGGCTCTTTCTGAGAAAAAGCAAGCACGGAGGACGAGAATCGCTTTTGCCCTGCGTAGCGTTCCGGGCAGCGGGTAGAACCAGGCAGAGAATTCCCGGCTAGCAGCTGCCCTGTGGCCGGGAAGTGCAAACTTACACGTTTTCGGCCGAAAACGCGTTTTCCGGCGAAAACGCACACCACGGCTCTTTCTGAGAAAAAGCAAGCACGGAGGACGAGAATCGCTTTTGCCCTGCGTAGCGTTCCGGGCAGCGGGTAGAACCAGGCAGAGAATTCCCGGCTAGCAGCTTCCCTGTGGCCGGGAAGTGCAAACGTACACGTTTTCGGCCGAAAACGCGTTTTCCGGCGAAAACGCACACCACGGCTCTTTCTGAGAAAAATCAAGCACGGAGGACGACAATCGCTTTTGCCCTGCGTAGCGTTCCGGGCAGCGGGTAGAACCAGGCAGAGAATTCCCGGCTAGCAGCTTCCCTGTGGCGGGGAAGTGCAAACGTACACGTTTTCGGCCGAAAACGCGTTTTCCGGCGAAAACGCACACCACGGCTCTTTCTGAGAAAAAGCAAGCACGGAGGACGAGAATCGCTTTTGCCCTGCGTAGCGTTCCGGGCAGCGGGTAGAACCAGGCAGAGAATTCCCGGCTAGCAGCTTCCCTGTGGCGGGGAAGTGCAAACGTACACGTTTTCGGCCGAAAACGCGTTTTCTGGCGAAAACGCACACCACGGCTCTTTCTGAGAAAAAGCAAGCACGGAGGACGAGAATCGCTTTTGCCCTGCGTAGCGTTCCGGGCAGCGGGTAGAACCAGGCAGAGAATTCCCGGCTAGCAGCTTCCCTGTGGCCGGGAAGTTCAAACGTACACGTTTTCGCCGAAAACGCGTTTTCCGGCGAAAACGCACACCACGGCTCTTTCTGAGTAAAAGCAAGCACGGAGGACGAGAATCGCTTTTGCCCTGCGTAGCGTTCCGGGCAGCGGGTAGAACCAGGCAGAGAATTCCCGGCTAGCAGCTTCCCTGTGGCCGGGAAGTGCAAACGTACACGTTTTCGGCCGAAAACGCGTTTTCCGGCGAAAACGCACACCACGGCTCTTTCTGAGAAAAAGCAAGCACGGAGGACGAGAATCGCTTTTGCCTTGCGTAGCGTTCCGGGCAGCGGGTAGAACCAGGCAGAGAATTCCCGGCTAGCAGCTTCCCTCAAGCCGGGAAGTGCAAACGTACAGGTTTTCGCCGAAAACACGTTTTCCGGCGAAAACGCACACCACGGCTCTTTCTGAGAAAAAGCAAGCACGGAGGACGAGAATCGCTTTTGCCCAGCGTAGCGTTCCGGGCAGCGGGTAGAACCAGGCAGAGAATTCCCGGCTAGCAGCTTCCCTGTGGCCGGGAAGTGCAAACGTACACGTTTTCGGCCGAAAACGCGTTTACCGGCGAAAACGCACACCACGGCTCTTTCTGAGAGAAAGCAAGCACGGAGGACGAGAATCGCTTTTGCCCTGCGTAGCGTTCCGGGCAGCGGGTAGAACCAGGCAGAGAATTCCCGGCTAGCAGCTTCCCTGTGGCCGGGAAGTGCAAACGTACACGTTTTCGGCCGAAAACGCGTTTTCCGGCGAAAACGCACACCACGGCTCTTTCTGAGAAAAAGCAAGCACGGAGGACGAGAATCGCTTTTGCCCTGCGTAGCGTTCCGGGCAGCGGGTAGAACCAGGCAGAGAATTCCCGTCTAGCAGCTTCCCTGTGGCCGGGAAGTGCAAACGTACACGTTTTCGGCCGAAAACGCGTTTTCCGGCGAAAACGCACACCACGGCTCTTTCTGAGAAAAAGCAAGCACGGAGGACGATAATCGCTTTTGCCCTGCGTAGCGTTCCGGGCAGCGGGTAGAACCAGGCAGAGAATTCCCGGCTAGCAGCTTCCCTGTGGCGGGGAAGTGCAAACTTACAAGTTTTCGTCCGAAAACGCGTTTTCCGGCGAAAACGCACACCACGGCTCTTTCTGAGAAAAAGCAAGCACGGAGGACGAGAATCGCTTTTGCCTTGCGTAGCGTTCCGGGCAGCGGGTAGAACCAGGCAGAGAATTCTCGGCTAGCAGCTGCCCTGTGGCCGGGAAGTGCAAACGTACACGTTTTCAGCCGAAAACGCGTTTTCCAGCGAAAACGCACACCACGGCTCTTTTTGAGAAAAAGCAAGCACGGAGGACGAGAATCGCTTTTGCCCTGCGTAGCGTTCCGGGCAGCGGGTAGAACCAGGCAGAGAATTCCCGGCTAGCAGCTTCCCTGTGGCGGGGAAGTGCAAACGTACACGTTTTCGGCCGAAAACGCGTTTTCTGGCGAAAACGCACACCACGGCTCTTTCTGAGAAAAAGCAAGCACGGAGGACGAGAATCGCTTTTGCCCTGCGTAGTGTTCCGGGCAGCGGGTAGAACCAGGCAGAGAATTCCCGGCTAGCAGCTTCCCTGTGGCCGGGAAGTGCAAACATACACGTTTTCGGCCGAAAACGCGTTTTCTGGCGAAAACGCACACCACGGCTCTTTCTGAGAAAAAGCAAGCACGGAGGACGAGAATCGCTTTTGCCCTGCGTAGCGTTCCGGGCAGCGGGTAGAACCAGGCAGAGAATTCCCGGCTAGCAGCTTCCCTGTGGCAGGGAAGTGCAAACGTACACGTTTTCGGCCGAAAACGCGTTTTCCGGCGAAAACGCACACCACGGCTCTTTCTGAGAAAAAGCAAGCACGGAGGACGAGAATCGCTTTTGCCCAGCGTAGCGTTCCGGGCAGCGGGTAGAACCAGGCAGAGAATTCCCGGCTAGCAGCTTCCCTGTGGCCGGGAAGTGCAAACGTACACGTTTTCGGCCGAAAACGCGTTTACCGGCGAAAACGCACACCACGGCTCTTTCTGAGAGAAAGCAAGCACGGAGGACGAGAATCGCTTTTGCCCTGCGTAGCGTTCCGGGCAGCGGGTAGAACCAGGCAGAGAATTCCCGGCTAGCAGCTTCCCTGTGGCCGGGAAGTGCAAACGTACACGTTTTCGGCCGAAAACGCGTTTTCCGGCGAAAACGCACACCACGGCTCTTTCTGAGAAAAAGCAAGCACGGAGGACGAGAATCGCTTTTGCCCTGCGTAGCGTTCCGGGCAGCGGGTAGAACCAGGCAGAGAATTCCCGTCTAGCAGCTTCCCTGTGGCCGGGAAGTGCAAACGTACACGTTTTCGGCCGAAAACGCGTTTTCCGGCGAAAACGCACACCACGGCTCTTTCTGAGAAAAAGCAAGCACGGAGGACGATAATCGCTTTTGCCCTGCGTAGCGTTCCGGGCAGCGGGTAGAACCAGGCAGAGAATTCCCGGCTAGCAGCTTCCCTGTGGCGGGGAAGTGCAAACTTACAAGTTTTCGTCCGAAAACGCGTTTTCCGGCGAAAACGCACACCACGGCTCTTTCTGAGAAAAAGCAAGCACGGAGGACGAGAATCGCTTTTGCCTTGCGTAGCGTTCCGGGCAGCGGGTAGAACCAGGCAGAGAATTCTCGGCTAGCAGCTGCCCTGTGGCCGGGAAGTGCAAACGTACACGTTTTCAGCCGAAAACGCGTTTTCCAGCGAAAACGCACACCACGGCTCTTTTTGAGAAAAAGCAAGCACGGAGGACGAGAATCGCTTTTGCCCTGCGTAGCGTTCCGGGCAGCGGGTAGAACCAGGCAGAGAATTCCCGGCTAGCAGCTTCCCTGTGGCGGGGAAGTGCAAACGTACACGTTTTCGGCCGAAAACGCGTTTTCTGGCGAAAACGCACACCACGGCTCTTTCTGAGAAAAAGCAAGCACGGAGGACGAGAATCGCTTTTGCCCTGCGTAGTGTTCCGGGCAGCGGGTAGAACCAGGCAGAGAATTCCCGGCTAGCAGCTTCCCTGTGGCCGGGAAGTGCAAACATACACGTTTTCGGCCGAAAACGCGTTTTCTGGCGAAAACGCACACCACGGCTCTTTCTGAGAAAAAGCAAGCACGGAGGACGAGAATCGCTTTTGCCCTGCGTAGCGTTCCGGGCAGCGGGTAGAACCAGGCAGAGAATTCCCGGCTAGCAGCTTCCCTGTGGCAGGGAAGTGCAAACGTACACGTTTTCGGCCGAAAACGCGTTTTCCGGCGAAAACGCACACCACGGCTCTTTCTGAGAAAAAGCAAGCACGGAGGACGAGAATCGCTTTTGCCCTGCGTAGCGTTCCGGGCAGCGGGTAGAACCAGGCAGAGAATTCCCGGCTAGCAGCTTCCCTGTGGCCGGGAAGTGCAAACGTACACGTTTTCGGCCGAAAACGCGTTTTCTGGCGAAAACGCACACCACGGCTCTTTCTGAGAAAAAGCAAGCACGGAGGACGAGAATCGCTTTTGCCCTGCGTAGTGTTCCGGGCAGCGGGTAGAACCAGGCAGAGAATTCCCGGCTACCAGCTTCCCTGTGGCGGATAAGTGCAAACGTACACGTTTTCGGCCGAAAACGCGTTTTCGGGCGAAAACGCACACCACGGCTCTTTCTGAGAAAAAGCAAGCACGGAGGACGAGAATCGCTTTTGCCCTGCGTAGCGTTCCGGGCAGCGGGTAGAACCAGGCAGAGAATTCCCGGCTACCAGCTTCCCTGTGGCGGGGAAGTGCAAACGTACACGTTTTCGGCCGAAAACGCGTTTTCTGGCGAAAACGCACACCACGGCTCTTTCTGAGAAAAAGCAAGCACGGAGGACGAGAATCGCTTTTGCCCTGCGTAGCGTTCCGGGCAGCGGGTAGAACCAGGCAGAGAATTCCCGGCTAGCAGCTGCCCTGTGGCCGGGAAGTGCAAACTTACACGTTTTCGGCCGAAAACGCGTTTTCCGGCGAAAACGCACACCACGGCTCTTTCTGAGAAAAAGCAAGCACGGAGGACGAGAATCGCTTTTGCCCTGCGTAGCGTTCCGGGCAGCGGGTAGAACCAGGCAGAGAATTCCCGGCTAGCAGCTTCCCTGTGGCCGGGAAGTGCAAACGTACACGTTTTCGGCCGAAAACGCGTTTTCCGGCGAAAACGCACACCACGGCTCTTTCTGAGAAAAATCAAGCACGGAGGACGAGAATCGCTTTTGCCCTGCGTAGCGTTCCGGGCAGCGGGTAGAACCAGGCAGAGAATTCCCGGCTAGCAGCTTCCCTGTGGCGGGGAAGTGCAAACGTACACGTTTTCGGCCGAAAACGCGTTTTCCGGCGAAAACGCACACCACGGCTCTTTCTGAGAAAAAGCAAGCACGGAGGACGAGAATCGCTTTTGCCCTGCGTAGCGTTCCGGGCAGCGGGTAGAACCAGGCAGAGAATTCCCGGCTAGCAGCTTCCCTGTGGCGGGGAAGTGCAAACGTACACGTTTTCGGCCGAAAACGCGTTTTCTGGCGAAAACGCACACCACGGCTCTTTCTGAGAAAAAGCAAGCACGGAGGACGAGAATCGCTTTTGCCCTGCGTAGCGTTCCGGGCAGCGGGTAGAACCAGGCAGAGAATTCCCGGCTAGCAGCTTCCCTGTGGCCGGGAAGTGCAAACGTACACGTTTTCGCCGAAAACGCGTTTTCCGGCGAAAACGCACACCACGGCTCTTTCTGAGTAAAAGCAAGCACGGAGGACGAGAATCGCTTTTGCCCTGCGTAGCGTTCCGGGCAGCGGGTAGAACCAGGCAGAGAATTCCCGGCTAGCAGCTTCCCTGTGGCCGGGAAGTGCAAACGTACACGTTTTCGGCCGAAAACGCGTTTTCCGGCGAAAACGCACACCACGGCTCTTTCTGAGAAAAAGCAAGCACGGAGGACGAGAATCGCTTTTGCCTTGCGTAGCGTTCCGGGCAGCGGGTAGAACCAGGCAGAGAATTCCCGGCTAGCAGCTTCCCTCAAGCCGGGAAGTGCAAACGTACAGGTTTTCGCCGAAAACACGTTTTCCGGCGAAAACGCACACCACGGCTCTTTCTGAGAAAAAGCAAGCACGGAGGACGAGAATCGCTTTTGCCCAGCGTAGCGTTCCGGGCAGCGGGTAGAACCAGGCAGAGAATTCCCGGCTAGCAGCTTCCCTGTGGCCGGGAAGTGCAAACGTACACGTTTTCGGCCGAAAACGCGTTTTCCGGCGAAAACGCACACCACGGCTCTTTCTGAGAAAAAGCAAGCACGGAGGACGAGAATCGCTTTTGCCCTGCGTAGCGTTCCGGGCAGCGGGTAGAACCAGGCAGAGAATTCCCGTCTAGCAGCTTCCCTGTGGCCGGGAAGTGCAAACGTACACGTTTTCGGCCGAAAACGCGTTTTCCGGCGAAAACGCACACCACGGCTCTTTCTGAGAAAAAGCAAGCACGGAGGACGAGAATCGCTTTTGCCCTGCGTAGCGTTCCGGGCAGCGGGTAGAACCAGGCAGAGAATTCCCGGCTAGCAGCTTCCCTGTGGCGGGGAAGTGCAAACTTACAAGTTTTCGTCCGAAAACGCGTTTTCCGGCGAAAACGCACACCACGGCTCTTTCTGAGAAAAAGCAAGCACGGAGGACGAGAATCGCTTTTGCCTTGCGTAGCGTTCCGGGCAGCGGGTAGAACCAGGCAGAGAATTCTCGGCTAGCAGCTGCCCTGTGGCCGGGAAGTGCAAACGTACACGTTTTCAGCCGAAAACGCGTTTTCCAGCGAAAACGCACACCACGGCTCTTTTTGAGAAAAAGCAAGCACGGAGGACGAGAATCGCTTTTGCCCTGCGTAGCGTTCCGGGCAGCGGGTAGAACCAGGCAGAGAATTCCCGGCTAGCAGCTTCCCTGTGGCCGGGAGGTGCAAACGTACACGTTTTCGGCCGAAAACGCGTTTTCCGGCGAAAACGCACACCACGGCTCTTTCTGAGAAAAAGCAAGCACGGAGGACGAGAATCGCTTTTGCCCTGCGTAGCGTTCCGGGCAGCGGGTAGAACCAGGCAGAGAATTCCCGGCTAGCAGCTTCCCTGTGGCCGGGAAGTGCAAACGTACACGTTTTCGGCCGAAAACGCGTTTTCTGGCGAAAATGCACACCACGGCTCTTTCTGAGAAAAAGCAAGCACGGAGGACGAGAATCGCTTTTGCCCTGCGTAGCGTTCCGGGCAGCGGGTAGAACCAGGCAGAGAATTCCCGGCTAGCAGCTTCCCTGTGGCGGGGAAGTGCAAACGTACACGTTTTCGGCCGAAAACGCGTTTTCTGGCGAAAACGCACACCACGGCTCTTTCTGAGAAAAAGCAAGCACGGAGGACGAGAATCGCTTTTGCCCTGCGTAGTGTTCCGGGCAGCGGGTAGAACCAGGCAGAGAATTCCCGGCTACCAGCTTCCCTGTGGCCGGGAAGTGCAAACGTACACGTTTTCGCCGAAAACGCGTTTTCCGGCGAAAACGCACACCACGGCTCTTTCTGAGAAAAAGCAAGCACGGAGGACGAGAATCGCTTTTGCCCTGCGTAGCGTTCCGGGCAGCGGGTAGAACCAGGCAGAGAATTCCCGGCTAGCAGCTTCCCTGTGGCCGGGAAGTGCAAACGTACACGTTTTCGGCCGAAAACGCGTTTTCCGGCGAAAACGCACACCACGGCTCTTTCTGAGAAAAAGCAAGCACGGAGGACGAGAATCGCTTTTGCCCTGCGTAGTGTTCCGGGCAGCGGGTAGAACCAGGCAGAGAATTCCCGGCTAGCAGCTGCCCTGTGGCCGGGAAGTGCAAACGTACACGTTTTCGGCCGAAAACGCGTTTTCCGGCGAAAACGCACACCACGGCTCTTTCTGAGAAAAAGCAAGCACGGAGGACGAGATTCGCTTTTGCCCTGCGTAGCGTTCCGGGCAGCGGGTAGAACCAGGCAGAGAATTCCCGGCTAGCAGCTTCCCTGTGGCCGGGAAGTGCAAACGTACACGTTTTCGGCCGAAAACGCGTTTTCCGGCGAAAACGCACACCACGGCTCTTTCTGAGAAAAAGCAAGCACGGAGGACGATAATCGCTTTTGCCCTGCGTAGCGTTCCGGGCAGCGGGTAGAACCAGGCAGAGAATTCCCGGCTAGCAGCTTCCCTGTGGCGGGGAAGTGCAAACGTACACGTTTTTGGCCGAAAACGCGTTTTCCGGCGAAAACGCACACCACGGCTCTTTCTGAGAAAAAGCAAGCACGGAGGACGAGAATCGCTTTTGCCCTGCGTAGCGTTCCGGGCAGCGGGTAGAACCAGGCAGAGAATTCCCGGCTAGCAGCTTCCCTGTGGCCGGGAAGTGCAAACGTACACGTTTTCGGCCGAAAACGCGTTTTCCGGCGAAAACGCACACCACGGCTCTTTCTGAGAAAAAGCAAGCACGGAGGACGAGAATCGCTTTTGCCCTGCGTAGCGTTCCGGGCAGCGGGTAGAACCAGGCAGAGAATTCCCGGATAGCAGCTTCCCTGTGGCGGGGAAGTGCAAACTTACACGTTTTCGGCCGAAAACGCGTTTTCCGGCGAAAACGCACACCACGGCTCTTTCTGAGAAAAAGCAAGCACGGAGGACGAGAATCGCTTTTGCCCTGCGTAGCGTTCCGGGCAGCGGGTAGAACCAGGCAGAGAATTCCCGGCTAGCAGCTTCCCTGTGGCCGGGAAGTGCAAACGTACACGTTTTCGGCCGAAAACGCGTTTTCCGGCGAAAACGCACACCACGGCTCTTTCTGAGAAAAATCAAGCACGGAGGACGAGAATCGCTTTTGCCCTGCGTAGCGTTCCGGGCAGCGGGTAGAACCAGGCAGAGAATTCCCGGCTAGCAGCTTCCCTGTGGCGGGGAAGTGCAAACGTACACGTTTTCGGCCGAAAACGCGTTTTCGGGCGAAAACGCACACCACGGCTCTTTCTGAGAAAAAGCAAGCACGGAGGACGAGAATCGCTTTTGCCCTGCGTAGCGTTCCGGGCAGCGGGTAGAACCAGGCAGAGAATTCCCGGCTAGCAGCTTCCCTGTGGCGGGGAAGTGCAAACGTACACGTTTTCGGCCGAAAACGCGTTTTCTGGCGAAAACGCACACCACGGCTCTTTCTGAGAAAAAGCAAGCACGGAGGACGAGAATCGCTTTTGCCCTGCGTAGTGTTCCGGGCAGCGGGTAGAACCAGGCAGAGAATTCCCGGCTAGCAGCTTCCCTGTGGCCGGGAAGTGCAAACGTACACGTTTTCGCCGAAAACGCGTTTTCCGGCGAAAACGCACACCACGGCTCTTTCTGAGAAAAAGCAAGCACGGAGGACGAGAATCGCTTTTGCCCTGCGTAGCGTTCCGGGCAGCGGGTAGAACCAGGCAGCGAATTGCCGGCTAGCAGCTTCCCTGTGGCCGGGAAGTGCAAACATACACGTTTTCGGCCGAAAACGCGTTTTCCGGCGAAAACGCACACCACGGCTCTTTCTGAGAAAAAGCAAGCACGGAGGACGAGAATCGCTTTTGCCCTGCGTAGCGTTCCGGGCAGCGGGTAGAACCAGGCAGAGAATTCCCGGCTAGCAGCTTCCCTGTGGCGGGGAAGTGCAAACGTACACGTTTTCGGCCGAAAACGCGTTTTCCGGCGAAAACGCACACCACGGCTCTTTCTGAGAAAAATCAAGCACGGAGGACGAGAATCGCTTTTGCCCTGCGTAGCGTTCCGGGCAGCGGGTAGAACCAGGCAGAGAATTCCCGGCTAGCAGCTTCCCTGTGGCGGGGAAGTGCAAACGTACACGTTTTCGGCCGAAAACGCGTTTTCCGGCGAAAACGCACACCACGGCTCTTTCTGAGAAAAAGCAAGCACGGAGGACGAGAATCGCTTTTGCCCTGCGTAGCGTTCCGGGCAGCGGGTAGAACCAGGCAGAGAATTCCCGGCTAGCAGCTTCCCTGTGGCGGGGAAGTGCAAACGTACACGTTTTCGGCCGAAAACGCGTTTACCGGCGAAAACGCACACCACGGCTCTTTCTGAGAAAAAGCAAGCACGGAGGACGAGAATCGCTTTTGCCCTGCGTAGTGTTCCGGGCAGCGGGTAGAACCAGGCAGAGAATTCCCGGCTAGCAGCTTCCCTGTGGCCGGGAAGTGCAAACATACACGTTTTCGGCCGAAAACGCGTTTTCTGGCGAAAACGCACACCACGGCTCTTTCTGAGAAAAAGCAAGCACGGAGGACGAGAATCGCTTTTGCCCTGTGTAGCGTTCCGGGCAGCGGGTAGAACCAGGCAGAGAATTCCCGGCTAGCAGCTTCCCTGTGGCAGGGAAGTGCAAACGTACACGTTTTCGGCCGAAAACGCGTTTTCCGGCGAAAACGCACACCACGGCTCTTTCTGAGAAAAAGCAAGCACGGAGGACGAGAATCGCTTTTGCCCTGCGTAGCGTTCCGGGCAGCGGGTAGAACCAGGCAGAGAATTCCCGGCTAGCAGCTTCCCTGTGGCCGGGAAGTGCAAACGTACACGTTTTCGGCCGAAAACGCGTTTTCTGGCGAAAACGCACACCACGGCTCTTTCTGAGAAAAAGCAAGCACGGAGGACGAGAATCGCTTTTGCCCTGCGTAGTGTTCCGGGCAGCGGGTAGAACCAGGCAGAGAATTCCCGGCTACCAGCTTCCCTGTGGCCGGGAAGAGCAAACGTACACGTTTTCGCCGAAAACGCGTTTTCCGGCGAAAACGCACACCACGGCTCTTTCTGAGAAAAAGCAAGCACGGAGGACGAGAATCGCTTTTGCCCTGCGTAGCGTTCCGGGCAGCGGGTAGAACCAGGCAGAGAATTCCCGGCTAGCAGCTTCCCTGTGGCGGGGAAGTGCAAACGTACACGTTTTCGGCCGAAAACGCGTTTTCCGGCGAAAACGCACACCACGGCTCTTTCTGAGAAAAAGCAAGCACGGAGGACGAGAATCGCTTTTGCCCTGCGTAGCGTTCCGGGCAGCGGGTAGAACCAGGCAGAGAATTCCCGGCTAGCAGCTTCCCTGTGGCGGATAAGTGCAAACGTACACGTTTTCGGCCGAAAACGCGTTTTCGGGCGAAAACGCACACCACGGCTCTTTCTGAGAAAAAGCAAGCACGGAGGACGAGAATCGCTTTTGCCCTGCGTAGCGTTCCGGGCAGCGGGTAGAACCAGGCAGAGAATTCCCGGCTACCAGCTTCCCTGTGGCGGGGAAGTGCAAACGTACACGTTTTCGGCCGAAAACGCGTTTTCTGGCGAAAACGCACACCACGGCTCTTTCTGAGAAAAAGCAAGCACGGAGGACGAGAATCGCTTTTGCCCTGCGTAGCGTTCCGGGCAGCGGGTAGAACCAGGCAGAGAATTCCCGGCTAGCAGCTGCCCTGTGGCCGGGAAGTGCAAACTTACACGTTTTCGGCCGAAAACGCGTTTTCCGGCGAAAACGCACACCACGGCTCTTTCTGAGACAAAGCAAGCACGGAGGACGAGAATCGCTTTTGCCCTGCGTAGCGTTCCGGGCAGCGGGTAGAACCAGGCAGAGAATTCCCGGCTAGCAGCTTCCCTGTGGCCGGGAAGTGCAAACGTACACGTTTTCGGCCGAAAACGCGTTTTCCGGCGAAAACGCACACCACGGCTCTTTCTGAGAAAAATCAAGCACGGAGGACGAGAATCGCTTTTGCCCAGCGTAGCGTTCCGGGCAGCGGGTAGAACCAGGCAGAGAATTCCCGGCTAGCAGCTTCCCTGTGGCCGGGAAGTGCAAACGTACACGTTTTCGCCGAAAACGCGTTTTCCGGCGAAAACGCACACCACGGCTCTTTCTGAGTAAAAGCAAGCACGGAGGACGAGAATCGCTTTTGCCCTGCGTAGCGTTCCGGGCAGCGGGTAGAACCAGGCAGAGAATTCCCGGCTAGCAGCTTCCCTGTGGCGGGGAAGTGCAAACGTACACGTTTTCGGCCGAAAACGCGTTTTCTGGCGAAAACGCACACCACGGCTCTTTCTGAGAAAAAGCAAGCACGGAGGACGAGAATCGCTTTTGCCCTGCGTAGCGTTCCGGGCAGCGGGTAGAACCAGGCAGAGAATTCCCGGCTAGCAGCTTCCCTGTGGCCGGGAAGTGCAAACGTACACGTTTTCGCCGAAAACGCGTTTTCCGGCGAAAACGCACACCACGGCTCTTTCTGAGTAAAAGCAAGCACGGAGGACGAGAATCGCTTTTGCCCTGCGTAGCGTTCCGGGCAGCGGGTAGAACCAGGCAGAGAATTCCCGGCTAGCAGCTTCCCTGTGGCCGGGAAGTGCAAACGTACACGTTTTCGGCCGAAAACGCGTTTTCCGGCGAAAACGCACACCACGGCTCTTTCTGAGAAAAAGCAAGCACGGAGGACGAGAATCGCTTTTGCCTTGCGTAGCGTTCCGGGCAGCGGGTAGAACCAGGCAGAGAATTCCCGGCTAGCAGCTTCCCTCAAGCCGGGAAGTGCAAACGTACAGGTTTTCGCCGAAAACACGTTTTCCGGCGAAAACGCACACCACGGCTCTTTCTGAGAAAAAGCAAGCACGGAGGACGAGAATCGCTTTTGCCCAGCGTAGCGTTCCGGGCAGCGGGTAGAACCAGGCAGAGAATTCCCGGCTAGCAGCTTCCCTGTGGCCGGGAAGTGCAAACGTACAGGTTTTCGGCCGAAAACGCGTTTACCGGCGAAAACGCACACCACGGCTCTTTCTGAGAGAAAGCAAGCACGGAGGACGAGAATCGCTTTTGCCCTGCGTAGCGTTCCGGGCAGCGGGTAGAACCAGGCAGAGAATTCCCGGCTAGCAGCTTCCCTGTGGCCGGGAAGTGCAAACGTACACGTTTTCGGCCGAAAACGCGTTTTCCGGCGAAAACGCACACCACGGCTCTTTCTGAGAAAAAGCAAGCACGGAGGACGAGAATCGCTTTTGCCCTGCGTAGCGTTCCGGGCAGCGGGTAGAACCAGGCAGAGAATTCCCGTCTATCAGCTTCCCTGTGGCCGGGAAGTGCAAACGTACACGTTTTCGGCCGAAAACGCGTTTTCCGGCGAAAACGCACACCACGGTTCTTTCTGAGAAAAAGCAAGCACGGAGGACGAGAATCGCTTTTGCCCTGCGTAGCGTTCCGGGCAGCGGGTAGAACCAGGCAGAGAATTCCCGGCTAGCAGCTTCCCTGTGGCGGGGAAGTGCAAACGTACACGTTTTCGGCCGAAAACGCGTTTTCCGGCGAAAACGCACACCACGACTCTTTCTGAGAAAAAGCAAGCACGGAGGACGAGAATCGCTTTTGCCCTGTGTAGCGTTCCGGGCAGCGGGTAGAACCAGGCAGAGAATTCCCGGCTAGCAGCTTCCCTGTGGCCGGGAAGTGCAAACGTACACGTTTTCGGCTGAAAACGCGTTTTCTGGCGAAAACGCACACCACGGCTCTTTCTGAGAAAAAGCAAGCACGGAGGACGAGAATCGCTTTTGCCCTGCGTAGCGTTCCGGGCAGCGGGTAGAACCAGGCAGAGAATTCCCGGCTAGCAGCTTCCCTGTGGCGGGGAAGTGCAAACGTACACGTTTTCGGCCGAAAACGCGTTTTCCGGCGAAAACGCACACCACGGCTCTTTCTGAGAAAAAGCAAGCACGGAGGACGAGAATCGCTTTTGCCCTGCGTAGTGTTCCGGGCAGCGGGTAGAACCAGGCAGAGAATTCCCGGCTACCAGCTTCCCTGTGGCCGGGAAGTGCAAACGTACACGTTTTCGCCGAAAACGCGTTTTCCGGCGAAAACGCACACCACGGCTCTTTCTGAGAAAAAGCAAGCACGGAGGACGAGAATCGCTTTTGCCCTGCGTAGCGTTCCGGGCAGCGGGTAGAACCAGGCAGAGAATTGCCGTCTAGCAGCTTCCCTGTGGCCGGGGAAGTGCAAACGTACACGTTTTCGGCCGAAAACGCGTTTTCCGGCGAAAACGCACACCACGGCTCTTTCTGAGAAAAAGCAAGCACGGAGGACGAGAATCGCTTTTGCCCTGCGTAGTGTTCCGGGCAGCGGGTAGAACCAGGCAGAGAATTCCCGGCTAGCAGCTTCCCTGTGGCCGGGAAGTGCAAACGTACAGGTTTTCGGCCGAAAACGCGTTTTCCGGCGAAAACGCACACCACGGCTCTTTCTGAGAAAAAGCAAGCACGGAGGATGAGAATCGCTTTTGCCCTGCGTAGCGTTCCGGGCAGCGGGTAGAACCAGGCAGAGAATTCCCGGCTAGCAGCTTCCCTATGGCCGGGAAGTGCAAACGTACAGGTTTTCGGCCGAAAACGCGTTTTCCCGCGAAAACGCACACCACGGCTCTTTCTGAGAAAAAGCAAGCACGGAGGACGAGAATCGCTTTTGCCCTGCGTAGCGTTCCGGGCAGCGGGTAGAACCAGGCAGAGAATTCCCGGCTAGCAGCTTCCCTGTGGCGGGGAAGTGCAAACGTACACGTTTTCGGCCGAAAACGCGTTTTCCGGCGAAAACGCACACCACGACTCTTTCTGAGAAAAAGCAAGCACGGAGGACGAGAATCGCTTTTGCCCTGTGTAGCGTTCCGGGCAGCGGGTAGAACCAGGCAGAGAATTCCCGGCTAGCAGCTTCCCTGTGGCCGGGAAGTGCAAACGTACAGGTTTTCGCCGAAAACACGTTTTCTGGCGAAAACGCACACCACGGCTCTTTCTGAGAAAAAGCAAGCACGGAGGACGAGAATCGCTTTTGCCCTGCGTAGCGTTCCGGGCAGCGGGTAGAACCAGGCAGAGAATTCCCGGCTAGCAGCTTCCCTGTGGCGGGGAAGTGCAAACTTACACGTTTTCGGCCGAAAACGCGTTTACCGGCGAAAACGCACACCACGGCTCTTTCTGAGAAAAAGCAAGCACGGAGGACGAGAATCGCTTTTGCCCTGCGTAGCGTTCCGGGCAGCGGGTAGAACCAGGCAGAGAATTCCCGGCTAGCAGCTTCCCTGTGGCGGGGAAGTGCAAACGTACACGTTTTCGGCCGAAAAAGCGTTTTCCCGCGAAAACGCACACCACGGCTCTTTCTGAGAAAAAGCAAGCACGGAGGACGAGAATCGCTTTTGCCCTGCGTAGCGTTCCGGGCAGCGGGTAGAACCAGGCAGAGAATTCCCGGCTAGCAGCTTCCCTGTGGCCGGGAAGTGCAAACGTACACGTTTTCGGCCGAAAACGCGTTTTCCGGCGAAAACGCACACCACGGCTCTTTCTGAGAAAAAGCAAGCACGGAGGACGAGAATCGCTTTTGCCCTGCGTAGCGTTCCGGGCAGCGGGTAGAACCAGGCAGAGAATTCCCGGCTAGCAGCTTCCCTGTGGCGGGGAAGTGCAAACGTACAGGTTTTCGGCCGAAAACGCGTTTTCCCGCGAAAACGCACACCACGGCTCTTTCTGAGAAAAAGCAAGCACGGAGGATGAGAATCGCTTTTGCCCTGCGTAGCGTTCCGGGCAGCGGGTAGAACCAGGCAGAGAATTCCCGGCTAGCAGCTTCCCTATGGCCGGGAAGTGCAAACGTACACGTTTTCGGCCGAAAACGCGTTTTCTGGCGAAAACGCACACCACGGCTCTTTCTGAGAAAAAGCAAGCACGGAGGACGAGAATCGCTTTTGCCCTGCGTAGCGTTCCGGGCAGCGGGTAGAACCAGGCAGAGAATTCCCGGCTAGCAGCTTCCCTGTGGCCGGGAAGTGCAAACTTACACGTTTTCGGCCGAAAACGCGTTTACCGGCGAAAACGCACACCACGGCTCTTTCTGAGAAAAAGCAAGCACGGAGGACGAGAATCGCTTTTGCCCTGCGTAGCGTTACGGGCAGCGGGTAGAACCAGGCAGAGAATTCCCGGCTAGCAGCTTCCCTGTGGCGGGGAAGTGCAAACGTACACGTTTTCGGCCGAAAAAGCGTTTTCTGGCGAAAACGCACACCACGGCTCTTTCTGAGAAAAAGCAAGCACGGAGGACGAGAATCGCTTTTGCCCTGCGTAGTGTTCCGGGCAGCGGGTAGAACCAGGCAGAGAATTCCCGGCTAGCAGCTTCCCTGTGGCCGGGAAGTGCAAACGTACACGTTTTCGCCGAAAACGCGTTTTCCGGCGAAAACGCACACCACGGCTCTTTCTGAGAAAAAGCAAGCACGGAGGACGAGAATCGCTTTTGCCCTGCGTAGCGTTCCGGGCAGCGGGTAGAACCAGGCAGAGAATTCCCGGCTAGCAGCTTCCCTGTGGCCGGGAAGTGCAAACGTACACGTTTTCGGCCGAAAACGCGTTTTCCGGCGAAAACGCACACCACGGCTCTTTCTGAGAAAAAGCAAGCACGGAGGACGAGAATCGCTTTTGCCCTGCGTAGCGTTCCGGGCAGCGGGTAGAACCAGGCAGAGAATTCCCGGCTAGCAGCTTCCCTGTGGCGGGGAAGTGCAAACGTACAGGTTTTCGGCCGAAAACACGTTTTCCGGCGAAAACGCACACCACGGCTCTTTCTGAGAAAAAGCAAGCACGGAGGACGAGAATCGCTTTTGCCCTGCGTAGCGTTCCTGGCAGCGGGTAGAACCAGGCAGAGAATTCCCGGCTAGCAGCTTCCCTGTGGCCGGGAAGTGCAAACGTACACGTTTTCGGCCGAAAACGCGTTTTCCGGCGAAAACGCACACCACGGCTCTTTCTGGCAATAGCAAGCACGGAGGACGAGAATCGCTTTTGCCCTGCGTAGCGTTCCGGGCAGCGGGTAGAACCAGGCAGAGAATTCCCGTCTAGCAGCTTCCCTGTGGCCGGGAAGTGCAAACGTACACGTTTTCGGCCGAAAACGCGTTTTCCGGCGAAAACGCACACCACGGCTCTTTCTGAGAAAAAGCAAGCACGGAGGACGAGAATCGCTTTTGCCCTGCGTAGCGTTCCGGGCAGCGGGTAGAACCAGGCAGAGAATTCCCGGCTAGCAGCTTCCCTGTGGCGGGGAAGTGCAAACTTACACGTTTTTGGCCGAAAACGCGTTTACCGGCGAAAACGCACACCACGGCTCTTTCTGAGAAAAAGCAAGCACGGAGGACGAGAATCGCTTTTGCCCTGCTTAGCGTTCCGGGCAGCGGGTAGAACCAGGCAGAGAATTCCCGGCTAGCAGCTTCCCTGTGGCGGGGAAGTGCAAACGTACACGTTTTCGGCCGAAAAAGCGTTTTCTGGCGAAAACGCACACCACGGCTCTTTCTGAGAAAAAGCAAGCACGGAGGACGAGAATCGCTTTTGCCCTGCGTAGTGTTCCGGGCAGCGGGTAGAACCAGGCAGAGAATTCCCGGCTAGCAGCTTCCCTGTGGCCGGGAAGTGCAAACGTACACGTTTTCGCCGAAAACGCGTTTTCCGGCGAAAACGCACACCACGGCTCTTTCTGAGAAAAAGCAAGCACGGAGGACGAGAATCGCTTTTGCCCTGCGTAGCGTTCCGGGCAGCGGGTAGAACCAGGCAGAGAATTCCCGGCTAGCAGCTTCCCTGTGGCCGGGAAGTGCAAACGTACACGTTTTCGGCCGAAAACGCGTTTACCGGCGAAAACGCACACCACGGCTCTTTCTGAGAAAAAGCAAGCACGGAGGACGAGAATCGCTTTTGCCCTGCGTAGTGTTCCGGGCAGCGGGTAGAACCAGGCAGAGAATTCCCGGCTAGCAGCTTCCCTGTGGCCGGGAAGTGCAAACGTACACGTTTTCGGCCGAAAACGCGTTTTCCGGCGAAAACGCACACCACGGCTCTTTCTGAGAAAAAGCAAGCACGGAGGACGAGAATCGCTTTTGCCCTGCGTAGAGTTCTGAGCAGCGGGTAGAAATAGGCAGCGAATTGCCGGCTAGCAGCTTCCCTGTGGCCGGGAAGTGCAAACGTACACGTTTTCGGCCGAAAACGCGTTTTCCGGCTTAAACGCACACCACGGCTCTTTCTGAGAAAAAGCAAGCACGGAGGACGAGAATCGCTTTTGCCCTGCGTAGCGTTCCTGGCAGCGGGTAGAACCAGGCAGAGAATTCCCGTCTAGCAGCTTCCCTGTGGCGGGGAAGTGCAAACGTACACGTTTTCGGCCGAAAACGCGTTTTCCGGCGAAAACGCACACCACGGCTCTTTCTGAGAAAAAGCAAGCACGGAGGACGAGAATCGCTTTTGCCCTGCGTAGCGTTCCTGGCAGCGGGTAGAACCAGGCAGAGAATTCCCGGCTAGCAGCTTCCCTGTGGCCGGGAAGTGCAAACGTACACGTTTTCGGCCGAAAACGCGTTTTCCGGCGAAAACGCACACCACGGCTCTTTCTGGCAATAGCAAGCACGGAGGACGAGAATCGCTTTTGCCCTGCGTAGCGTTCCGGGCAGCGGGTAGAACCAGGCAGAGAATTCCCGTCTAGCAGCTTCCCTGTGGCCGGGAAGTGCAAACGTACACGTTTTCGGCCGAAAACGCGTTTTCCGGCGAAAACGCACACCACGGCTCTTTCTGAGAAAAAGCAAGCACGGAGGACGAGAATCGCTTTTGCCCTGCGTAGCGTTCCGGGCAGCGGGTAGAACCAGGCAGAGAATTCCCGGCTAGCAGCTTCCCTGTGGCGGGGAAGTGCAAACTTACACGTTTTTGGCCGAAAACGCGTTTACCGGCGAAAACGCACACCACGGCTCTTTCTGAGAAAAAGCAAGCACGGAGGACGAGAATCGCTTTTGCCCTGCTTAGCGTTCCGGGCAGCGGGTAGAACCAGGCAGAGAATTCCCGGCTAGCAGCTGCCCTGTGGCCGGGAAGTGCAAACGTACACGTTTTCGGCCGAAAATGCGTTTTCCGGCGAAAACGCACACCACGGCTCTTTCTGAGAAAAAGCAAGCACGGAGGACGAGAATCGCTTTTGCCCTGCGTAGCGTTCCGGGCAGCGGGTAGAACCAGGCAGAGAATTCCCGGCTAGCAGCTTCCCTGTGGCCGGGAAGTGCAAACGTACACGTTTTCGGCCGAAAACGCGTTTACTGGCGAAAACGCACACCACGGCTCTTTCTGAGAAAAAGCAAGCACGGAGGACGAGAATCGCTTTTGCCCTGCGTAGTGTTCCGGGCAGCGGGTAGAACCAGGCAGAGAATTCCCGGCTAGCAGCTTCCCTGTGGCCGGGAAGTGCAAACGTACACGTTTTCGGCCGAAAACGCGTTTTCCGGCGAAAACGCACACCACGGCTCTTTCTGAGAAAAAGCAAGCACGGAGGACGAGAATCGCTTTTGCCCTGCGTAGAGTTCTGAGCAGCGGGTAGAAATAGGCAGCGAATTGCCGGCTAGCAGCTTCCCTGTGGCCGGGAAGTGCAAACGTACACGTTTTCGGCCGAAAACGCGTTTTCCGGCTTAAACGCACACCACGGCTCTTTCTGAGAAAAAGCAAGCACGGAGGACGAGAATCGCTTTTGCCCTGCGTAGCGTTCCTGGCAGCGGGTAGAACCAGGCAGAGAATTCCCGTCTAGCAGCTTCCCTGTGGCGGGGAAGTGCAAACGTACACGTTTTCGGCCGAAAACGCGTTTTCCGGCGAAAACGCACACCACGGCTCTTTCTGAGAAAAAGCAAGCACGGAGGACGAGAATCGCTTTTGCCCTGCGTATCGTTCTGAGCAGCGGGTAGAAATAGGCAGCGAATTGCCGGCTAGCAGCTTCCCTGTGGCCGGGAAGTGCAAACGTACACGTTTTCGGCCGAAAACGCGTTTTCCGGAGAAAAAGCACACCATGGCTCTTTCTGAGAAAAAGCAAGCACGGAGGACGAGAATCGCTTTTGCCCTGCGTAGCGTTCCTGGCAGCGGGTAGAACCAGGCAGAGAATTCCCGGCTAGCAGCTTCCCTGTGGCCGGGAAGTGCAAACGTACACGTTTTCGGCCGAAAACACGTTTTCCGGCGAAAACGCACACCACGGCTCTTTCTGAGAAAAAGCAAGCACGGAGGACGAGAATCGCTTTTGCCCTGTGTAGCGTTCTGAGCAGCGGGTAGAAATAGGCAGCGAATTGCCGGCTAGCAGCTTCCCAGTGGCCGGGAAGTGCAAACGTACACGTTTTCGGCCGAAAACGCGTTTTCCGGCGAAAAAGCACACCATGGCTCTTTCTGAGAAAAAGCAAGCACGGAGGACGAGAATCGCTTTTGCCCTGCGTAGCGTTCCGGGCAGCGGGTAGAACCAGGCAGAAAATTCCCGTCTAGCAGCTTCCCTGTGGCGGGGAAGTGCAAACGTACACGTTTTCGGCCGAAAACGCGTTTTCCGGCGAAAACGCACACCACGGCTCTTTCTGAGAAAAAGCAAGCACGGAGGACGAGAATCGCTTTTGCCCTGCGTAGCGTTCCGGGCAGCGGGTAGAACCAGGCAGAGAATTCCCGGCTAGCAGCTTCCCTGTGGCCGGGAAGTGCAAACGTACACGTTTTCGGCCGAAAACGCGTTTTCCGGCAAAAACGCACACCACGGCTCTTTCTGAGAAAAAGCAAGCACGGAGGACGAGAATCGCTTTTGCCCTGCGTAGTGTTCCGGGCAGCGGGTAGAACCAGGCAGAGAATTCCCGGCTAGCAGCTTCCCTGTGGCCGGGAAGTGCAAACGTACACGTTTTCGGCCTAAAACTCGTTTTCCGGCGAAAACGCACACCACGGCTCTTTCTGAGAAAAAGCAAGCACGGAGGACGAGAATCGCTTTTGCCCTGCGTAGCGTTCCGGGCAGCGGGTAGAACCAGGCAGAGAATTCCCGGCTAGCAGCTTCCCTGTGGCCGGGAAGTGCAAACGTACACGTTTTCGGCCGAAAACGCGTTTTCCGGCGAAAACGCACACCACGGCTCTTTCTGAGAAAGAGCAAGCACGGAGGACGAGAATCGCTTTTGCCCTGCGTAGCGTTCCGGGCAGCGGGTAGAACCAGGCAGAGAATTCCCGGCTAGCAGCTTCCCTGTGGCCGGGAAGTGCAAACGTACACGTTTTCGGCCGAAAACGCCTTTTCCGGCGAAAACGCACACCACGGCTCTTTCTGAGAAAAAGCAAGCACGGAGGACGAGAATCGCTTTTGCCCTGCGTAGCGTTCCGGGCAGCGGGTAGAACCAGGCAGAGAATTCCCGGCTAGCAGCTTCCCTGTGGCGGGGAAGTGCAAACGTACACGTTTTCGGCCGAAAACGCGTTTTCGGGCGAAAACGCACACCACGGCTCTTTCTGAGAAAAAGCAAGCACGGAGGACGAGAATCGCTTTTGCCCTGCGTAGCGTTCCGGGCAGCGGGTAGAACCAGGCAGAGAATTCCCGGCTAGCAGCTTCCCTGTGGCGGGGAAGTGCAAACGTACACGTTTTCGGCCGAAAACGCGTTTTCTGGCGAAAACGCACACCACGGCTCTTTCTGAGAAAAAGCAAGCACGGAGGACGAGAATCGCTTTTGCCCTGCGTAGTGTTCCGGGCAGCGGGTAGAACCAGGCAGAGAATTCCCGGCTAGCAGCTTCCCTGTGGCCGGGAAGTGCAAACGTACACGTTTTCGCCGAAAACGCGTTTTCCGGCGAAAACGCACACCACGGCTCTTTCTGAGAAAAAGCAAGCACGGAGGACGAGAATCGCTTTTGCCCTGCGTAGCGTTCCGGGCAGCGGGTAGAACCAGGCAGCGAATTGCCGTCTAGCAGCTTCCCTGTGGCCGGGAAGTGCAAACATACACGTTTTCGGCCGAAAACGCGTTTTCCGGTGAAAACGCACACCACGGCTCTTTCTGAGAAAAAGCAAGCACGGAGGACGAGAATCGCTTTTGCCCTGCGTAGCGTTCCGGGCAGCGGGTAGAACCAGGCAGAGAATTCCCGGCTAGCAGCTTCCCTGTGGCGGGGAAGTGCAAACGTACACGTTTTCGGCCGAAAACGCGTTTTCCGGCGAAAACGCACACCACGGCTCTTTCTGAGAAAAAGCAAGCACGGAGGACGAGAATCGCTTTTGCCCTGCGTAGCGTTCCGGGCAGCGGGTAGAACCAGGCAGAGAATTCCCGGCTAGCAGCTTCCCTGTGGCCGGGAAGTGCAAACGTACACGTTTTCGCCGAAAACGCGTTTTCGGGCGAAAACGCACACCACGGCTCTTTCTGAGAAAAAGCAAGCACGGATGACGAGAATCGCTTTTGCCCTGCGTAGCGTTCCGGGCAGCGGGTAGAACCAGGCAGAGAATTCCCGGCTAGCAGCTTCCCTGTGGCCGGGAAGTGCAAACGTACACGTTTTCGGCCGAAAACGCGTTTTCCGGCGAAAACGCACACCACGGCTCTTTCTGAGAAAAAGCAAGCACGGAGGACGAGAATCGCTTTTGCCCTGCGTAGCGTTCCGGGCAGCGGGTAGAACCAGGCAGAGAATTCCCGGCTAGCAGCTTCCCTGTGGCCGGGAAGTGCAAACGTACACGTTTTCGGCCGAAAACGCGTTTTCCGGCGAAAACG
Source organism: Athene noctua (assembly GCF_965140245.1). Lineage (NCBI taxonomy): Eukaryota > Metazoa > Chordata > Aves > Strigiformes > Strigidae > Athene > Athene noctua. The sequence goes on along the minus strand of NW_027437565.1, from coordinate 4,771 downwards.
CACACCACGGCTCTTTCTGAGAAAAAGCAAGCACGGAGGACGAGAATCGCTTTTGCCCTGCTTAGCGTTCCGGGCAGCGGGTAGAACCAGGCAGAGAATTCCCGGCTAGCAGCTTCCCTGTGGCGGGGAAGTGCAAACGTACACGTTTTCGGCCGAAAACGCGTTTTCGGGCGAAAACGCACACCACGGCTCTTTCTGAGAAAAAGCAAGCACGGAGGACGAGAATCGCTTTTGCCCTGCGTAGCGTTCCGGGCAGCGGGTAGAACCAGGCAGAGAATTCCCGGCTAGCAGCTTCCCTGTGGCGGGGAAGTGCAAACGTACACGTTTTCGGCCGAAAACGCGTTTTCTGGCGAAAACGCACACCACGGCTCTTTCTGAGAAAAAGCAAGCACGGAGGACGAGAATCGCTTTTGCCCTGCGTAGTGTTCCGGGCAGCGGGTAGAACCAGGCAGAGAATTCCCGGCTAGCAGCTTCCCTGTGGCCGGGAAGTGCAAACGTACACGTTTTCGCCGAAAACGCGTTTTCCGGCGAAAACGCACACCACGGCTCTTTCTGAGAAAAAGCAAGCACGGAGGACGAGAATCGCTTTTGCCCTGCGTAGCGTTCCGGGCAGCGGGTAGAACCAGGCAGAGAATTCCCGGCTAGCAGCTTCCCTGTGGCCGGGAAGTGCAAACGTACACGTTTTCGGCCGAAAACGCGTTTTCCGGTGAAAACGCACACCACGGCTCTTTCTGAGAAAAAGCAAGCACGGAGGACGAGAATCGCTTTTGCCCTGCGTAGCGTTCCGGGCAGCGGGTAGAACCAGGCAGAGAATTCCCGGCTAGCAGCTTCCCTGTGGCCGGGAAGTGCAAACGTACACGTTTTCGGCCGAAAACGCGTTTTCCGGCGAAAACGCACACCACGGCTCTTTCTGAGAAAAAGCAAGCACGGAGGACGAGAATCGCTTTTGCCCTGCGTAGCGTTCCGGGCAGCGGGTAGAACCAGGCAGAGAATTCCCGGCTAGCAGCTTCCCTGTGGCCGGGAAGTGCAAACGTACACGTTTTCGCCGAAAACGCGTTTTCCGGCGAAAACGCACACCACGGCTCTTTCTGAGAAAAAGCAAGCACGGAGGACGAGAATCGCTTTTGCCCTGCGTAGCGTTCCGGGCAGCGGGTAGAACCAGGCAGAGAATTCCCGTCTAGCAGCTTCCCTGTGGCCGGGAAGTGCAAACGTACACGTTTTCGGCCGAAAACGCGTTTTCCGGCGAAAACGCACACCACGGCTCTTTCTGAGAAAAAGCAAGCACGGAGGACGAGAATCGCTTTTGCCCTGCGTAGTGTTCCGGGCAGCGGGTAGAACCAGGCAGAGAATTCCCGGCTAGCAGCTTCCCTGTGGCCGGGAAGTGCAAACGTACAGGTTTTCGGCCGAAAACGCGTTTTCCCGCGAAAACGCACACCACGGCTCTTTCTGAGAAAAAGCAAGCACGGAGGACGAGAATCGCTTTTGCCCTGCGTAGCGTTCCGGGCAGCGGGTAGAACCAGGCAGAGAATTCCCGGCTAGCAGCTTCCCTGTGGCCGGGAAGTGCAAACGTACATGTTTTCGGCCGAAAACGCGTTTTCCCGCGAAAACGCACACCACGGCTCTTTCTGAGAAAAAGCAAGCACGGAGGACGAGAATCGCTTTTGCCCTGCGTAGCGTTCCGGGCAGCGGGTAGAACCAGGCAGAGAATTCCCGGCTAGCAGCTTCCCTGTGGCCGGGAAGTGCAAACGTACACGTTTTCGGCCGAAAACGCGTTTCCGGCGAAAACGCACACCACGGCTCTTTCTGAGAAAAAGCAAGCACGGAGGACGAGAATCGCTTTTGCCCTGCGTAGCGTTCCGGGCAGCGGGTAGAACCAGGCAGAGAATTCCCGGCTAGCAGCTTCCCTGTGGCGGGGAAGTGCAAACGTACACGTTTTCGGCCGAAAAACGCGTTTTCCGGCGAAAACGCACACCACGGCTCTTTCTGAGAAAAAGCAAGCACGGAGGACGAGAATCGCTTTTGCCCTGTGTAGCGTTCCGGGCAGCTGGTAGAACCAGGCAGAAAATTCCCGGCTAGCAGCTTCCCTGTGGCCGGGAAGTGCAAACGTACACGTTTTCGGCCGAAAACGCGTTTTCTGGCGAAAACGCACACCACGGCTCTTTCTGAGAAAAAGCAAGCACGGAGGACGAGAATCGCTTTTTGCCCTGCGTAGTGTTCCGGGCAGCGGGTAGAACCAGGCAGAGAATTCCCGGCTAGCAGCTTCCCTGTGGCGGGGAAGTGCAAACTTACACGTTTTCGGCCGAAAACGCGTTTACCGGCGAAAACGCACACCACGGCTCTTTCTGAGAAAAAGCAAGCACGGAGGACGAGAATCGCTTTTGCCCTGCGTAGCGTTCCGGGCAGCGGGTAGAACCAGGCAGAGAATTCCCGGTTAGCAGCTTCCCTGTGGCGGGGAAGTGCAAACGTACACGTTTTCGGCCGAAAAAAGCGTTTTCTGGCGAAAACGCACACCACGGCTCTTTCTGAGAAAAAGCAAGCACGGAGGACGAGAATCGCTTTTGCCCTGCGTAGTGTTCCGGGCAGCGGGTAGAACCAGGCAGAGAACTCCCGGGTAGCAGCTTCCCTGTGGCCGGGAAGTGCAAACGTACACGTTTTCGGCCGAAAACGCGTTTTCCGGCGAAAACGCACACCACGGCTCTTTCTGAGAAAAAGCAAGCACGGAGGACGAGAATCGCTTTTGCCCTGCGTAGCGTTCCGGGCAGCGGGTAGAACCAGGCAGAGAATTCTCGGGCTAGCAGCTTCCCTGTGGCCGGGAAGTGCAAACGTACACGTTTTCGGCCGAAAACGCGTTTTCCGGCGAAAACGCACACCACGGCTCTTTCTGAGAAAAAGCAAGCACGGAGGACGAGAATCGCTTTTGCCCTGCGTAGCGTTCCGGGCAGCGGGTAGAACCAGGCAGAGAATTCCCGGCTAGCAGCTTCCCTGTGGCGGGGAAGTGCAAACGTACAGGTTTTCGGCCGAAAACGCGTTTTCCCGCGAAAACGCACACCACGGCTCTTTCTTAGAAAAAGCAAGCACGGAGGACGAGAATCGCTTTTGCCCTGCGTAGCGTTCCGGGCAGCGGGTAGAACCAGGCAGAGAATTCCCGGCTAGCAGCTTCCCTCAAGCCGGGAAGTGCAAACGTACACGTTTTCGCCGAAAACACGTTATCCGGCGAAAACGCACACCACGGCTCTTTCTGAGGAAAAAGCAAGCACGGAGGACGAGAATCGCTTTTGCCAAGCGTAGCGTTCCGGGCAGCGGGTAGAACCAGGCAGAGAATTCCCGGCTAGCAGCTTCCCTGTGGCCGGGAAGTGCAAACGTACACGTTTTCGGCCGAAAAACGCGTTTACCGGCGAAAACGCACACCACGGCTCTTTCTGAGAGAAAGCAAGCACGGAGGACGAGAATCGCTTTTGCCCTGCGTAGCGTTCCGGGCAGCGGGTAGAACCAGGCAGAGAATTCCCGGCTAGCAGCTTCCCTGTGGCCGGGAAGTGCAAACGTACACGTTTTCGGCCGAAAACCGCGTTTTCCGGCGAAAACGCACACCACGGCTCTTTCTGAGAAAAAGCAAGCACGGAGGACGAGAATCGCTTTTGCCCTGCGTAGCGTTCCGGGCAGCGGGTAGAACCAGGCAGAGAATTCCCGGCTAGCAGCTTCCCTGTGGCGGGGAAGTGCAAACGTACAGGTTTTCGGCCGAAAACGCGTTTTCCCGCGAAAACGCACACCACGGCTCTTTCTTAGAAAAAGCAAGCACGGAGGACGAGAATCGCTTTTGCCCTGCGTAGCGTTCCGGGCAGCGGGTAGAACCAGGCAGAGAATTCCCGGCTAGCAGCTTCCCTCAAGCCGGGAAGTGCAAACGTACACGTTTTCGCCGAAAACACGTTATCCGGCGAAAACGCACACCACGGCTCTTTCTGAGAAAAAGCAAGCACGGAGGACGAGAATCGCTTTTGCCAAGCGTAGCGTTCCGGGCAGCGGGTAGAACCAGGCAGAGAATTCCCGGCTAGCAGCTTCCCTGTGGCCGGGAAGTGCAAACGTACACGTTTTCGGCCGAAAACGCGTTTACCGGCGAAAACGCACACCACGGCTCTTTCTGAGAGAAAGCAAGCACGGAGGACGAGAATCGCTTTTGCCCTGCGTAGCGTTCCGGGCAGCGGGTAGAACCAGGCAGAGAATTCCCGGCTAGCAGCTTCCCTGTGGCCGGGAAGTGCAAACGTACACGTTTTCGGCCGAAAACGCGTTTTCCGGCGAAAACGCACACCACGGCTCTTTCTGGGAAAAAGCAAGCACGAGAGGACGAGAATCGCTTTTGCCCTGCGTAGCGTTCCGGGCAGCGGGTAGAACCAGGCAGAGAATTCCCGTCTAGCAGCTTCCCTGTGGCCGGGAAGTGCAACCGTACACGTTTTCGGCCGAAAACGCGTTTTCCGGCGAAAACGCACACCACGGCTCTTTCTGAGAAAAAGCAAGCACGGAGGACGAGAATCGCTTTTGCCCTGCGTAGCGTTCCGGGCAGCGGGTAGAACCAGGCAGAGAATTCCCGGCTAGCAGCTTCCCTGTGGCGGGGAAGTGCAAACGTACACGTTTTCGGCCGAAACGCGTTTTCCGGCGAAAACGCACACCACGACTCTTTCTGAGAAAAAGCAAGCACGGAGGACGAGAATCGCTTTTGCCCTGTGTAGCGTTCCGGGCAGCGGGTAGAACCAGGCAGAGAATTCCCGGCTAGCAGCTT